>NC_089661.1:12259500-12567666 GCF_037042795.1 Molothrus aeneus
CTGGCTGAGAGCAGGCAGGGATGTGTCCTCACACACCAGGCCATACAGTTTTTCATTTCCTGAGGCAATGCTCCTTGCAGCACACTGATTAATTTTGTTATTTTAAGGTGTCTCGTTCTGAAATATCTCTCCCTAACTGCAGCTATTATGTTTGGAATCAGACAATGTGGAGAGTGCCCAGCTTTGATAAATGGTAACAACAAAACCTTGGCCAGGATACAAACATGCAGTAACAGCCCCAGCACTGTGGCTTGGTAACTTTCGGAGCCCCTTTGCTCCTGCAAAACTGCCCCAGCCAGAGCCACCTGCAGCAGGCAGCAACAGAACCTGGGGGCTCCCAGAGGGAGCTGGCTGCTGAGGGGGTGGGAGACAAACACCAACACAGAAGCGCAGCATTATCTAGGTTGGAAAAGCCCTCCAAGATCATCGAGTCCAACCTATGACCCAACACCACCTCACCAACCAGACCACGGCACTGAGTGCCACGTCCACCTTCCTTTAAACACCTCCAGGGACGGCAAATCCACCACCTCCCTGGGCAGCCCATTCCAATATCTAATCACTCTTTCTGTGAAGGAATTCTTCCTAACGTCCAGCCCAAACCTTCCTTAGCACAGCTTGAGACTTTGTCACCTCTGTGCCGTGCTGCGGGGCACTCGGGGAGACACAGGCAGAGCCCAGAGTCCCGCGGGCTGGAGAAGGCAGAATCCATCCCACTCCCCCTCCGAGCCACCATCTCGCCGGCCCGCTGAGCCCGGGGGTGCTCCAGGATTTTGTCCCGGCCTCGCGGGAGCGCTTCCTGAGCCGAGCCCGGGCCGAAGCAGGCCTAGACAGAACCGGGGCCTTCTCCTCCTCCCCGCCGCTCACTCCTTACCAGCTCCCCCTCCGCGGCCGCCTCGCCGGCCCCCCGGGCCATGGTGGGAGAGCAGTGGGAAGGCCTCACGGGGCGGCGGGGCCGCGGGGCCCCCTTCGGGCCGTGGCTGCCGGCTCGGGGCTGGGGGCAGCCATCGCCCCCCGGCGGCACTTCCGGGTCGCGGTAACCATGGCAACCCTCAGCGGCCCGGGGCGGAGACGCATGCGCAGAGTGGGGGTGCGCCTGCAGGCAGGGCCGGGGAAGGGTTCGGCCCGGCCGCGGAGCGCGGGTGACACCAAGCGGCCCCGCAGGGAGCGAAACCCCGGCGGGCGGCGGAGCGGCCTCTGCGGGGGCTCCGCTCCACTTGCGGGCCAGGAGTTTTTGCCCGAGAGCGCCGGGATAACTCGAGGCAGGGCGCAACTCCATCCCGCGCACCGCCGCTACCGTCCCGCAGCCACCGCCTGTCCCTGGAGCGCGCCCGGGTCACGCCCCCGCTCCGCTGGCCACGCCCCCTTTGCGACACTCGCGGTGCGGCTGGGCTGGCCCGGCTCGGTTCGGTTCAGTCCGGTCCCGGTGGCCCCGGCCATGTGCGACCCCCAGTCCCGCTTCGTGGCCCGGGCCCGCCGCCGCTTCGCCATGACCCGCGAGTGCGCCGTGCTGCTGCCCGGAGTCTGCGCCGCCCTGGCCGACCCGCGGCAGCCCGGCCTCGACGACACCTGCCTGGAGAAACTGCTGGACTGGTTCCGCAGCCTGACGTGGTTCGGTGAGCGCCGGGGGCTGGCAGGGGCCGGTCCGAGGGGAGCCGAGATCCATCCGGGATCGCAGAGTAGTTCGGGTTGGAAGGGATGTCTGGAGATCATCCAGTGCGACCATGCCAAGGCAGGGACACGGGAACAGGGGTCCAGGTGGGATTGGAATGCCTGCACAGCTGTCTGAGGTGCTGGTGCTGTGTCACCCAAAAATGCTGTGGGTGCACCCGAACTCATCAGTTCTAGCAGCTGGCAGGGCTTAACACAAATTTTGTATTTTAATACAAAACCCAAAAGGCCTCATTCAGGGAAGAGATGTGTACAGGTGTATAAAGCAGTCTGATGGAACTGGTACACGTAAGTTGTCCCTTAGCACCTGCAAACAAAGCAGTTTTGCTTTTGAACCACTCAGCTCAGGGAACCACTTTAGTGAGACAGGACAGTCCTGGCAGTGTGGCTTTGGAAGCTCTGCAGAGCTCAGTCCTGGCAGTGAGCTGATGTTTTCTGCTGTCCTGGGCAGACCCCACTGTGGAGCTGGTGCAGGACAACCCGTGTCTGACAGAGCTCCTCAGCTCCGTGCTGGCCCTGGCAGATCCCAGCCCTGGCATCCTGTCCTTCACCCTGCAGCTGGCCGGGATCCTCGCCTCGTCCGAAAGCCGCTTCCAGCACCTGCAGGTGAGCTGGGTACCACTGACCCAGGTACCTGCTGCTGTGTGTCTGTCTGCTCCTTCTGTATGCACAGCCCCTAAAAACGTGCGTGTTCTGCTTAGTAAAAGTACGGCTTACATGGAACAACTCAGCAGAAGTGATTCGACAGCAAAGACCTACCATCACCATTCTTGTTCGATCCTCATGTACAGCTGCTTCTCACTTCTGTCTCACCACAGCAGGACTGTGAATGCTGATGGGTAGTGCTTCCATTTTTAGTTGAAAAGAGTGTATGGGGTAACCCAGCTCTGGGTTGGACTCTATGAAGATCTCTGCCGACCTAGTCATTCTGTGAACACTACTTCTCAGCAGCCACTGCACAGTACTGCATCCCAGGACAGATCCTGCAGATCTAAACTGCACTAACAGGTGTTGTTTTCACTCTGTAGCAGGTTGACAGGAAATTTTTGATTCCCTGCAAAAACAAGGGAGCTTTTTAAAGCAGTGCTTTCTGCACCAGGATACATTTTAGTACAAAACCCAAAAAACCTTCATTCAGAGAAGAGATGTGTACAAGTGTATAAAGCATTCTGATGGAACTGACACACATAAGCTGTCCGTTAGCACCTGCAAACAAAGCAGTTTTGGTTTTGAACACCCTGGTTTATCCATATGTTGCCTTTAAGCGTGAGATTCTGAACACTGCCCATTTTATGATACTTGTAGCAAGAGGAGGTTTCACCACAGCACTGATACTCTTGACTGGCACAGAGCAGCCCCTTTTCTCCCTGTTTACTCTTGTTTTCTGCCCTGCCTCAGCAGGAGAAGCTGCTGGGGAGGCTCTTTGGCCCGGAGGGGCCGCGGGGCGGCGCGGCGTGGGAGGAGGCGTCGGTGCGCAGCGCCTGGCTGAAGGGTGTGCACAGCATGCTGCACCACCTGCCTGCCCTGCACTGCCTCTGCTCCACGGGTGAGTGCTGCTGGGGCTGCCACCCCCCTTCCTGATGTGCCCCTTGCTGTGCAAGATGGGTGTCTTGGCTTATTTAAGGTTAAAGTGAGCTATTTGTCCAAAAAACTGAGTCGTTGCAAGATGTTGGTTAAGTTAGCTAAGCAGTAAGTTAACTTTTGTTAAGTTAGTTATGCATTTGGTTTTTTCCTCCAAACACTGAAGGTGGTGCTCTGGCTGAAGGGTGTGCAGAGCATGCTGCACCACCTGCCTCCCCAGCACTGCCTCTGCTCCACGGGTGAGTGCTGCTGGGTCTGCCATCCCAGTCTCTTGCTCAGGTGGCAAATGAGCAAGATGGTATCTTGGTTTATTTAAGGTTAAAGTAAGCCATTTGTCAAAAAACAAAGTGATAGAAAGATGTTGGTTAAGTTAGCTAAGCAGTAATTTAACTTTTGTTGAGTTAGTTATGCATTTGGTTTTTTCCTCCAAACACTGAAGGTGGTGCTTTTTTCAGGGGGGAAAGAATCTTATAAAATTGCCCTTATAAAATTAAGAGCTATCTGTATTCTTATTTGTAACTCCTACTAAAGGGTACATTTCAGCATTATTTTAGTGCAGAAAAACTAAGCAGAGGCTCATTTATCTCTTTGTGCTTGCACACATTTGCAATCCTGTTGTTATGAAGGTATGTAAATGATGCTGTTAACACCATCTTTAGATCCCATGTACAGAGGGGTATAAAAGACTGGATTGGTATTGAAGTGCAGCACATGCTGCTGTCCCTGTGATGGAAAAGTGGTGCTGATACTGCTGTTCATGTTTTTCCTACTGGTTATGTCCAGAGATGGTACAGGCTCTGTCCATAAATACACATTGAGTGTTCTGTCAACTCTCCTAACGTTACTGATGTTATATTGAAGTCTGATCCTGAGTTATTAAACCCCTGAGGATCTGAAACAATTTCATTTTCTTCTGTTTGCTTGTTCTTAAGGACTGGCTGACTTTGAGTAGAGACTACAAAATAAAGTATAAGAAAACCCCATCACCACCATTTAAAGCTGTGTGGTACCTGAATTAGAGTCATAACTGGTTATTTGTTGCTCCAGTGACTTGTTTTGTTTTCCCACAGGAGGCATGGATGTGATCTTCACTCTGCAAGGAGATCCCAGCCTGTTTGTGGCTTCAGCTGCCAGCCAGCTCCTGGTGCACATGCTCACCTTCTCCCTAGAGTCTGCAACACCCAAAGCTCTCAGTACCAAGGACTGTGACTGGCCAGGCTGTGCCCAGACGATTGTAAAGCACATCAAAGAGTCCCTTCAGTCCAGCTCTGCCTCTCACATTGAGCAGTCACTGAAGCTGCTGAGCAGTTTGTTTGGCAGTTGTTTTGGCAGTTGCTATGCTGCATGGACTGAAGCCCTTTGGTTGGACATAGCAAAGCAAATAGAATCCTTCCTGCTGGAGGAGACTGTTCAAGCCCAGCCCCTGCTGGCCAATCTTCTGCTGAACGTGGCACGGTAAAGATCTTGTGGCACCTTGGAGCCTGTGCTGAGATAGATCTGTTTGCCACCCTGGGATGGGTTACACTTACACTTCTCTCTTCTCAGATCCCCTGCATTTTGTGGCACTGAAGGCAGCTTTTGGGCATTAGTAACTTCTGCTCTGGAACACTTAACCCCAGTACAAGCAGGTCCTCTGGCTGTGGGACTTTTGAAGCTCTGCAAATGGTAGGACTTAAAGCAATGAAATTTCTGCACTGTGCAAGTGTTTCTGCTCCATGATTCCCCTTTAGGTAGTGAAAAAGCAGCAGGAAATCATCAGATGAATAGTGTACATACAGATACTGATTTCCAGGCTAAATAACACTTTTGTTCTTAGATAGAAAAACACTTTTTGGACAAGATATTCCTCTCTCCCGGCCTCCTTACACAAGATCCCACTCTCTATTTGCTTAGCTTGACAAAGCTACTTCTAAATTCAAAACCTATTTCTCCTCTGCTTTCATTTAGCATTGGAAGAAGGCTCAGATTGTGATACTGCTTTTGTTGCTCTGTCATTGCTGGCTTGTTTAAAAGCCTGCATGAAAGTCATTATCCTGCTCAGCATTTGGGGGCAAGTATTTGGGAAGGAACTGAAGTTTACTTGTGTTGGTAACTGCTGTTTCCTCCTTGAAGCCCACAAGATGTCAGGATTCAGGCACTGACTGTTCTGCTTCAGCCAATGGACTGTATTTTGAGAGCAGCCTCCCAGCCTCTGGAATGTGCAGGTACAGTTGTGACAGAAAAGTTACAGGCCAGTCTGGTTGCCAGTATTTTAAGTGCCTGGTGCAGCCAAAACTGGAGGAAAAAGAGCAGGAGAAGTCAAGGACAATAGCAGTGTTTGTGGTAAATCCTACTGCCAGTTGCATTTGATGGCATGTTCATACTGCATCAGCTGAATATCTTGGATAGCTTTAAAAGTCACAGCCTTTTCTATTCATTGGTGACCTGAGCTCTTCCCTTCTTTGGTCCTCTAGGTTTGCTGGATGAGTCTGTCAGTGATCCTGCCACTGTTGAAAGTCTTCTGTCCTCCAAGACATCTTGTGCTGGTCTCCTGTGTCAGACCCTCACCCACCTGGAGAAGCTGCTGTCTCTGGTAACATGCAGAGAGGGAAAAAAAGAGCCTGGGAGTCAAACTGGTCCTTGAAAGACAGTGTTAAGATGGTTGCAAACTTGTTCAGTAGAGCATAACAGAATGTGGAGAGGAATTGGCAGTGAGGGTTTCCATATTTTAAGGAAATTTAGCACAGTAGGCTCTAAACAGGAAAACAGAGGCATACTGAGACTGTTAAAGAGGGACTGCACTTAAGTTTTAAATTTGTCTTGATGAGTTTGTTACCATACCTTACTTGTATTACAATTACTGATCCTGAGAAGAAACACAAATTGGGCTGCTTTCCCAAGCAGTCAGAAGAATCTCCTTCCATCTGTGCAGCAGTTCTTGGAAGAGAGGAAGATCATTTATTTGTAGTTATTGACTTTGTGGTACCTTAAGAACACACTAGAAGTTGCAATTTTTTACTGCCTTCTGACCTAAAACTGCTCTGTACTTAAGACTGTTTCTGGAAACTCTTTTCTTTTCTCTCTCACCCATTAGAAACATTTAAGAGTGGATTTACCCTGTGTGTCTTTGCTGCACTCTCTCCTGACAATATTACAATTCTGCAATGGCTTCCTGAGCCCACCTTCTCCTCTGGGAAGCACAATCAGCCGGAATCTGATCAATTGCTTCAGAGTGCAAAAGTCAGCCCTTGATGTCCTTGCAGCACTCTCAGAGAAAAAAGGTGAGTTAATCTTTGCTTTCTTACCCAAAACAATTTTACAATTATATGTCTTTGTGTATTTCAGCAGGGATTTGGCTGCTCCATCTCTCAGTATTGGTCCTTTGGATTTGTTTTCTCTGTTTCAGAGTGTGACACTCTCATAGGAAATCTATTCAAAGTCCTTCTGGCATATCTGCAGAGTCCAAACACCAGCCCTACTGTGAGTATAGAACTAAGGAGAGATCTAGGTCCATTAGTGTGCCCCAGTAGGGTGTGATTCTCATAAAGGGTCTGACTGCAGTTGTTTCTTAGCTCACTTTGTATTAGAATATGTAAGACACTTCTCTTGTCCTGGGTGGCTTGCAGAAAATGGCCAAAATTGTAATGAGCACGTAACTGACCAGTACATTGAGAGTTCTTGAGAAGACAGGAGCCATCATGTCTAAGAGTAGCACTGACATACTCAGCTTGACATGGTCATGGATTATCTGAATTCTTTTTATTAAGGGGATTTGGTTTTTTGCTTTGTTTTGTTTGAATGACTCTGATGGCAGCTGCAAACCCAAAGCTGGAGGTACAGAACTTTGTAATACTAAGCTGATCACAGGGATTTTCTAGATGTTTGTTATAAATTGTATTTAAGCACAATTTTTTGTGGTTAGCTTCTTAGTGAGGAGGCATAATTATAATTATGATATATTTCCCTGTAAGTTTGAGGCTAAAATTAATTTTACCTTTTAAGGCATAAAGGCAGCACTGCTTCCTCCTGTAGTAAAGTCAATCTGCTTTACCTTGCCCCAGGTTCTAAAGAAAACCTTTCAAGCTACATCCAAGTGGTTGGTGCACTTGCAGGAACTGTCCTCCTCCAACAGTCAGTGGCCACAAACTGAGAAGATTTTGGAAGGTAATGAAGCTGTTCCAGCTGGGACAAACAGCAGCTAGTGGCACACATGAAATCTGCTCCTGCCTACCCTTCCTGCTCAAAGCACTGGATTCACTTGTTCACAATCATGTTGAATTGAAGTTTAGCTGCCCAAATAGTGCTTTGCAGAACTCTGGAAGAAGCACCCAGCAGCAGCAAAAGGGATTGTATGAGATGAAACGGTGTAGAGGTTGTACAGTGAGTGTTTTAGTAAGGCTTGTTGCTTTTCGTATCCATTCAGGTTTGTCACTTGCCTTTTACAGATGTGTTGGTGGTGCTGCAGAAACGTTTGTGCAGTCCTTGCTGGGAAGTAAGAGATTCTTCCCTGGAGTTCCTCACTTCCATGGTTAAGTGCTTGAGAGGTAGGTGCAACGATTTACCAGTTCAGATTTGAGGAGTATTTCCTTTAATGGTTGTGAAAGTCAGTCAGGCTGGTGAAGCATCTTCTGACCTGTAACTGGAGGGCTGAGAAAAGAAAGAAGTGTCAAGATTTTTACTCTTAGATCATGATCAAAATCTGACAAAAATATTAATATACTTACCCTGCTTTTTCTGTTGATTTCTCAGATTGCTGTATCTGCCTTGATGGCAGTTTTGGTGAGTTAAATTGAGGTGTTGAGACTTGTCTGTCAAGGCAGGTGACAGTGCTTAATGGCAGAGAACACTTTCTGGTTTTCAGTTTGCTCTGCACTGGAGCCTGGTTTCTTTCAGCTGGCTGGGGGCTGGCCTTTAGGAGGCTAAAAGCCTAGACCTGCTTTATATGCTTGGGATTAATTACTGATTTTCTGCTTTACTGATAGCTCAGGCCTTGCAGCAGGTAGCACTGAGGCAAAGCTGATTTTCCTACAGTAGCTCTGCTGTGTTGGAAGGGAGGGGAATGTTATCCACTGCTGTTGTCCCCAGGTCACAAAGGAAGTATCCAACATGCTCAACTGCATTAGCACCTTACCCTGCAGCCCCTCTCAGTGCTGCAGTTACTTTTGTTTTCCCTGCCATGTGCCCAACAACAGGAAAGGAAGACTATTTTTTCCTCCTTTAAGCAAAGGCATAAATTTGATGAGGCTGGAACCGTGTCCCCACTTGCAGAAAATTTTTTCTTGCTGTTAAAACAACTCTAAGTGCAATTTTCCAAGTTCCAGTGTCTGTCAGGGCTTGACTAAAAGCTGCTGGGAGAGGGGGAGCCTGACACAGAACATCTGCCTGGTCCTGCAGCAGCTCCTCTCCCTGGCAGCTGTCCCTGCAGGCAGTGGCCATCCTTGAATGAGGCAAAGGGAAACAGCTTCATGCTCAGAGGGAATAAAATCCTACTTCTTTGGATTGCTGTCTTGTTTTTACAGACCAGAAGGAGTTCAGGCAGTGTCTCCTGTCCTCAGAGGTGCTGAGGCTGACAGAAAATCTGCTGGAGGACCCGGAGAGCTACGTGCGAGCGAGTGCCGTGACTGCCGTGGGACACCTGGCCCCCATTGCTTGCTTTGCTCCAGAGTCACCTGTCACAGGCAATCAATACAACAAAGAGGTAGGAAACCTTTTCTGCATGAGCAATTCCCATCAGTTTACTGCTGCACTGCTTATCATTTTCTTCACAAGTTATCTGCTGATGCAGGCAGGTTGCACAACCAGTAATGAGAAGATTTTTCACCTCTGTTGTTTTTATTTCTTTGCATGTCCCTCCCCTCACTGTGCTTTCTCTTTTGTCTTTTTGCATCCAGAGCATTGTAGCAAAGCTTCAGGAAATCCTGTCAACAGACTCAGAGGGCTTTCCTAGGAGGGCTGTTATCAGCATCTTCACCAAGTGGCTGAGAGAAGGCTGCACAGGTCAGCTGGAAGATACCGAGCACTTTGTCTCTAGAGTCATCCAGACTGTGGAGCATGACTTAGACTGGGAAGTCAGACTCGGTGGTTTGGAGCTGGTTGAAGTTTTCTGTAGTCAGACCATTTGCCAGCTTTCCCAGTGTCCCTATGCTCCTGTGTCCTCTGCAGTCCCCAGTTCCACCCCTCAGAACGAGCTGCTGCAGGTGTTCTGTCGGGCAAAGCTCTTTGGGTTCCTGTTTGGCTCTTTGTGTGACTGTGACAAACCCGTGGGGCAGAGAGCCTGTGATGTGCTGGTTGGCTTGAGAGGTCACTTCTACCCCATGAGTACTTTGGAGAATCCACAGGAGATTGAAGATTCACCTGCAGGACGTGGCATTGCCTGGTTACAGAGGACATTAAGACAGGGTTCTCTGGCTCAGAACTTCCCTGTGGATGGTGATGTTGGGGTGGATTTCCAAGATCCAGAGAGCATGATGTTAGCTTTGGGTGCAATAGACTTACTGGAGCTGCATGATGAGCTAAATAAAAGTAGTGACCATGTGGAGGAAAGCCCTCAGTCCCTCTTACAGGACATCCTTGCTGCTGTGGGGACCATAGAGGATAATGAAGTTGACTGTTACTGAACACAGCTTTTGCTGTGAAGGAGAAGTGCTCAAGCAGTTTTCTTCTGGAGGAGAAGGATGGTTTTGTTATCTGTTAAATGGGTTAGAAAATCTTTGCTTTAATACTGATGAATATTTTTTTGTTAAGTGTCATTTCCAATAAACTGTTGTTTCTTTTTCAAAGTAAAAACATTAAGAATGGTATTTATTCTTTTTTTTTAAAGTTGTTGTCTTTTAGGAAAGCACCAGACCATGCCTACATAAGGAAGCATTTAAAAAAAACAAGAGTGACTGAAAACAAGCTGTTGCAGGCTCCTTTTAGAGCCAGAGTAGCTACAACTGATGGAGACTGGTTTTAAGGGACACTTGTTTTGACCTTTCTGTATTTATTCTATAAACAGAGCTCTCAGCTTCCCTTGTGCATTTTGAGGTCTAGAGCAGAAAGTGGCATTTAAGGAGTCAGAAGCTGATCATCCTTGGCATTACAAATTTTCTCCTATAGATCACAGACTTGTTTGATCTCAGCAGTGACACCAGCATGCTGACTTTGGTTTTAATTGAAGCCAGAAGCAGGTTCATTTTGCTGATTCTTTTTTCAAGTGCTCCTGTTTTTCATTCCTAAAATACTCAGTTTCCAACTTTTGAGAGAAACTTACGCTTAAAGATTTTTCAAGATAAATTTGATCTGTGATTAGCTTTGGTAACAATTAGAAACCAGCAGACATAGTGTGAATGGCAACATAATTTTCTGAGAAAAAAATGCCAGTTTTTTAAAAACTTAGGGAAGAGTGCAGTTTGCAACTTGCTCCAGTATCTTGCCATGTGCTAAGAAACTCTCTGCAACCTAGAAAAACCCCAAATGAACCAGTACCTTCAGCAGCAGATCAAACCATGGTGGGTTCTTTTCCAGCAGGTGTTACTGAGCATCCTTTATCCTCCTGCAGCCTGTGGAGAGGCAAACATGGCACTGATTTTGGAGCTGCAGCATCTGAAGCAGTGAAAGGACTGCACAAACCTCCTCCCTGCAGCAGCACAATGGGCTGAGGTGTAGTTGGATCTCTTGCTGCTGAGGCTGAAGGTTTGCTCTGTGCCTTCTGAGGAAGGCAGCACACTTGCCTCTTGCTCTGTGCACAGCTTTATGTGTGACAGAGCCCTTGGGTTTTGTACCAGCAGCTGTTTTTAGGAGAGAATAGCTCTGCTTCTGACACACAATTCCACCTGAGCTGGGTCTACACCTGGCAAAAGACAGAAGATAGTAAAATTCAGGCCTTTTCCTGTCACTGCATTTGTCTCAGAAATGGAAGGGGTTAGTGAGAGAGCAGGGATGTGCTTTTAGAGGTGTGGAGTGTTTGTGGAGTTCAGCAGTCCTGTCTAGTGAAGGCACTGCAGTCCAAAACCAGCATTCTGTGCTGACAGAAGGTCAGCTGTGCTCCAGGAGAGGAGGCAGCAGCTTGCTGGGTGAACCCTCCCTCCTGTTCAGCACTGCAATTCTGGTCATTTCAGGACTCTGCAGTTTAGGAGACTCCAAGGAGTTACTCAGATACCAGCAGATTGAAAAAGTGAGTTGTTACAGAAGGAAAACTCACTGCTTATTACCAAGGTCTCTCAACTCCCAGACCTATTAATTTTTCATGGAACTCCTTTTTCTTTTTAATAAGCTGGGGTGAGGGTGACACGATGTTTGCCTAATTGCAGTCCAAAATTGTGTTTATACACTTGTACACTAAAAACCAAATGTGCAACAAGCTGGGGGGGGGGCTCCTTCCCTCTAGAAGGGGTATTAAGGACTTGTTTCCTCTTTCATTAAAAACAGGACTCCACCTCCAGCAGCTCTGTGCCAGTGTATTTCTGTCTGTCTGAGCTCCCTGCTTTGCCTTTGCTCTCCCTGCTGCTCCAGTGACAGTGGAGTGCCCCTGGCACCGAGGTGGTGGCACTGCCATGCTGCCCCTGAGAGCTGGGAGAAACAGGGAGGGTCAGGGACATCTGGGCAGAGTGTGGAACAAATGCCCAGGCTTAGAGAGATTAAGGGAGATGAAAGCAAACCAGAAATTCCACAATTCTTTCTACAGAAAACAATGGGATGGGATTTTTGAGCTGGAAATTTAGCTGCCAAGTTTATGAACACACACCAACAGCTCCTGATGTGGATCATCCCTCACACTGGGATACCTCTCTAGGATGCCCATCTTCACACACTTGAGGACTCATACAAGCCCTACCCCACTTGCTTACACCCACAACTTATTTTAAACCCACTTCTTACCTACCCAGGGTGTTTTTGCACCTCCACAAGATCCTTATCCCAGCCCCAGAGCTTCCTGCTGGGTTAAGGATTACACTCTGTGCCAAGCCCTGCCAAGGAGCTGTGGTCATGCTGCAGCTGGGGGAAGGTTTGGATCCCAAGGAGTCAGCCCTGAGCAGCTCTGGCTGCCCCCAGGTGCATCCTGAGCATTCACTTGAGCCAGTGCCATTGTTGTTTACCCACTTCACAGCCCAACAACAGCTGTCTCTCCAGAAACCAGCACCAGCTCACTCTGCCACACAGCACAGAGAAGGAGGAGCTGCCTGGCCTGCTCTAAGGGACATTTTGGGATGGATTCTCTGGAAACTCCAGTGCTCATCCCATCAGAGCTGTAGCTGTGGTTGGTTCCTGCAGGAGGCAGGCACCACTGGGAGTTTTTCCAACACCCACAGAGCTGATTGTGCCAGAGGCTGTGGCCACACATGAGTCTCAATGCAAGAGGACACGGGGCTCAGGACTGTCCTTTGAAACAAAATAGCTGGCAGGAGAAATGCAGATAATTGACAAAAAACATCACAGTTTAAAAAAATTGTATCTCTGGTGGCTGGTGCTGTGAAGGAAGAAAATTTCAAAGCTCATTTCAGCTCTTTATCTGCACAGGGGCAATGCTAAGTTGTGTTGTCTGATCTGTACACAGGTAGGAAATTCCTAGAGTTGCTTTCAACACATTTCAACGAAGCTCTGAAGAGAGGATTTATCCTTTAACTGCTCAGACTCAGATTCCACAGAGAATAAGCATCTTTGGCTCAGCCCTACACTAGCAATGGCTTATTGAAAGCTGCCAAAGAAATGGCTGTTAATTTTCTGGTTTAATACACTAGACATTTACAATACAAAGAATATTCTTTGCCTAATTACACTAATTGCACAACTTAGTCAAAAATGGGCTATAAATGTCTAGGGCTGTTGCTTCAGCTTAGATATACGTGATCTGTGATTACAGATCAATTTGTGCACATCTATGCAATTCCTTCTATCCTCTGATAGAATCTGCTCTACCTTTCACTACATATTCATCAAGGCTTCTAAAAACCAGCATGCATTAGAGAGGAGCTCCTCAAAAAGCTTTACTGCAGAAGATCTCAGCAATTTACAATGGAAATGGATACCAGCAGCAGCAGCAGCAGCAGCTCTGTGGTCTGTGTCATTTCCCCTCAGAGCAGTGGGGTTTCTCCTCTGCTGAGAAATAAAGCAGCACTTCAGCAGGGCCAGAGCTCGGGCTGGGTCAGCCCTGCTGCTCCAGGGGCAGCACAGCTCCTGCCTTGAACCTCGGAGCAGCACACACAGAAATGGGGTTTGGAGGAGCAGCGTGTTCTCCTGGGCAAGGCAGAGCAGAGCTGAAGATGTGCAACTGTGAGGAAACACATCCAGGGGGCTCTCCTGAATCCCCCCATGGAAGGGGGATGAGCAGCCCTCACCAAGGGTCCCTGCAGAGCTGCAGGTGCAGTTACACAACAACTTCAGTTAAAGCAAAAAGAAATTAAAGAAAGCAGTGTTTCTATCTGTGGTACCAATACTCACTCTCTGCTCAGAGCCCACCAGCTGAAAGTGTTTATTTACATTATAATGAACATATAACAGGGCTCCAAAGATACCCTTCACACCTCTGCTTCCAAAACAAGCCCATACAAACCAAGTTACTCCCCACTTGCCTGGCTGTTAACCTCCATGCCAGGCAGGAGCCCAATGTCTGGCACAGAGGGTGCACTCACCTCTTTGAGAGGCTTTTCTCAGCTAGATCAGACCAGATCAGGTGTTAAACCAAGACCTTAACGAGTTCCTGTAGAGTGTTAGAGCTTGAACTGTCATAGGTCTGATGCTTTTCCCTCATTGTCAGTGCAGGGTAGGTGAGAATTACCCTCAAGAGACAGAGACCTTCAGTCTTCAGCTCTCCCATCTCATTATCTTTCACTCCTCACTTTCCAGTCTCCACCGAGCCCATCCTCCTGAGCTCTCCAGCAGCAGGGAGCAGGATCTGGTGCTCACAGACACCCAGGCTTGCCCAGGCTGGTCCCTCCTTTCTGCACTCAGATTTGAGCTTTGGCCCCAAACCAGGCTGGCCTGTGAGCAGCACGAGGGAGCTGCAGAGCCAGGCCTGGCAGATGGTGAATGCAGGCTGCACATCTTGAAACACGACTTGGCCCAGCCAAGGCAGCTCCTCAACAAACCCTTATTAAGCTGCATTGGCCATCACACATGAAATCTGATTTAGCCTTATAGGCTGGGGCACAGGTGAGTCCTAAAACCCATCACTCTTGATAACAAACACCATCCATGGGACTGATCTCATGATTACAACTCTCATTACGTGCCAACAACAAAAAAGCTGCAGTTAAAACACAAATGGCAGTGGTTGCTAAGTGACAACATCCATCACAGCCCTGAGACAAACAGCTGTGGCTGCACAGCAATCCTGTCTTGTCCATGTAATTGAGGATAAAAATGCTGTTTTCATAACTGTCCAATAACCTTAACTTTGACCCAACAGAGTATTTTGTGCTTTAGGTTCTGACAAAGAGCCCTGTGAAAACAAGGCTAAATCTTCCGCTGAAACCAGATGAAGTGAATTTGATTCAAAATACCTTTAATATTGCATGCTCTTTCAACATATTTTCTTCCCAGTGAGGTAGTGCATAAGACAAACATGGCTTTCTCAGTGGAATGGCCCATTTCTGAAAACAGAGATCAGTGACAGTATTTTCAGTGAGGGCCATGTGAAACAACAACAACAACAACAACAAAATCAACAAAACCCCCACTTGTCAGCTTCTAAAGGGAACCTGTGGGCTTTGTTCCATACTGAAGCTTTCTGCAATATTTGGAAAAGATGATAAAATTTCAGAGCTGTAAGCAACATTTATCCTCGTAAATAAAGTCTCTAAACTGCAAATTTAAAATTACATGAAATGATGGTTGAGTCGTTCAGGAGCCTGAGATCCAGCAAGGCACAAAGGGAAAGGGAAAGCAGGGGTGGGAGCAAGGTGCTTCAGAGCTGGGTGATAACTCTTAGAGCAGAGAGACCCTAATTAGCACAACTGGCAGCTCAATGCATCTGAGGAAGATTATTTAGGGAAAAAAAGGAGGAAAAGCAGCTGTACACAGCAGTTTGCTCACCCTGACATGCTGCAATAAAACCTGTTTGGGGCCATGCTGGCAGCTGAGACAAAGGGAGGGATCTGGCAGTGTCCTGTGAACAGATCTGGAGCGAGCAGGGCAGGGCACCGTGGCGCCCAGCGCAGCAGGAATGCAGCACAGGCGCTGCCACCGGCACCGTGTGCCCTGCCACCGTGGCCTCCTACCCCGAGCACAGCCCCGAGACTGCTCTGCTAATTATACCCTTCCCTAATGAATTCTCTGCTGCTCCATCCACGGGAAACTCAATTCCTGGTGCCAGCAGTAACAGATCTGCCCACAGCTCCAAGAACACACGAGTTGCCGGCGTGGTCAAAGCTCAGCCGTGTGGATAAAGCCAACTTGACTGCTGCCCTTGGTCACTATCTCCATGTCAGCATAGGAAACACTTCTATTTTGCACATTACACCAGAGTAAAATGTGATTTTTTTCCGCCCTCTATATTTTATCCATAAACAGAGCACTTTTCCTGGCTGTTCTCATTGCTTCACCAGAGTCAAGAAAAGGAGCATGCCTCTCACTGGTGTTGAACCCTGTGTCTGTTCTCCCAGTCCTGCAGCACAGGGTGAATATTGCAGTGCAGACAAAGGCCTGCCTATCCAGCACCATTAAATCAGGCACTCCAAGGTGCAGAGTGTCTGGCTGGCTGCATGAAGGGCACGTTCTCCATGTGTGCTGGCGGGCACACAGCTCAACCTCCCTGCTACCACAGACGTGGCATTGGGAGGGATAAAAAGAGAAGCCTCCTGTCACCCTAATTCCTCTTGAGAACTTCTGCCCCGTAGGGATCAGCCTTGCCTTCCTTCCTGGTTTGGGAGCATCTTCTCCGCCCTTTATTTATTTCAGCGAGATCAAAGATTCATCTCCATGGAAACGTCTGAGCTCAAAGAGTTTCTGCACTACAGCTTTGCATCCTGCACGTAGGGCTTGGCACCGGGTTTTTGAAACAGAACCTTTGAGATGATCAGCAGCCAGGTGTCTCCAGAAATGGTTTGATGAGCAATAATCAATCACCTGAGCAGTGTGTGTGTGTCACTAACACAGTGGAGTGGAGCTGCCATTCCACAGTGGACTCTCGGGCCCATGAAGATCACATGAGGGACAATGACATGACTGCTCTCTAGGTGCTGGCACTTTGTCCCCATATCTGATATTTGGTAGGACTCCCAGGAGACCAGAGCCACGTGGGCAGAGCTGCTGGAGCCCATCACTGCCCACCCTGTGCTGCAGCTCATGCCTCAGAGGAGGTGGCTGCAAAGCTGCTTGGATTTACCCAAAGGAAGCAGTCTGAGTGGCCCAGCAAAGACCTCATGAATTCTGCATTCAAACTGCTGCCTCTGGGCCAGCACTGGCTGGGGCACTGGGTCTGTGTCATTCCAGTGATTTCCCTCCCAGTAGCTCTGAGCTCCAATTCCTCCAGCGCAGTCACTCCTACAACTAGTTCCCAGGAGAGGGAAAATAAAAAAAAATAAATAAACCAGACATGTTTAATGCTATTTTTGTTCCCTTTTCAGCTCACCACATGGCCACACAAACTGTTAAACTGTTGTTCTGGGGGCAGGAGCAACCAGCCAGGAGGAAAACTATTCAGACATCCATGGCAGCTGCTGCTGACAGAAAGGGGCCGTGGAGATGCAGCCTTGCAAGAAATCCTGAATTCTACTTAACTCTCACGCGAAGAAAAGGAGGACAAAAAGGAGCGAAACAGAACTCGTTTACAAGACTCACATTTTCACAGGCATGTCCTAGGCAGGGTGGGCAGGGAGTGGAGAGCACGTGGGGCTGCATTTGCACTGGAGCAGAGCTAATAGCATCCACCTGGAGAGCATCAGCCAGCACCTGGGGCAGGAGGAAGCCCCTTCCCCCAGCTCTGCCAGGGGCACAGATTCTGCTCTGGAGGAAGTCAGACCACACCTCACTGCTTGTGGCAGTGCACAGCCCCAAGCTGCACATATGCAAGCAGAATGTGATTTTTATAATCATATTAAAAATTTTCAGAATAGTGACTGTGCAGAGAGCAATCCAGCTGCCAGCATTTAGCCTTATCCTAGGGCACAGGCAGAATACGCCAGCCATGAATTAATACTGCATAAGCTGCACCATGCTGGGTTTCATGGCTTAATTATAAAAGAGAAAGCAATAATCAAGGGATCTGTAAGGCTAATAGATGTTCTGAGAACACCAAATGTGACACAAGAGCTGCAGCCAGTGCGACAGGACATGAATGCATTTAAAAAGCGCGTTAATCACACCCTGAGCATTAATTCACAGTTGGTTTCCAGCGACAGCACTTGGCCTTCAGCCGCCTTTGTAGCGTCACCGGGCACAAGCGGATCCTCACCCAGCCCAGAGCAAACTGGGCTGTGGTCAGTTCCCCAGCCAAAAATCACAGCCATGCATCAGCCCAACGAGACACAGAGATGAGCTCTGAGGCTCTGCAGCCCTGTGCTTCCCCTGTGCCTCGTGCCTGAGCTCAGTTCAGTGCCCACTCCTGTTTCTGGGTCAGTGATGTGTCCCCCTGGGTGCCCAGCACGAGTCACCTGGCTCAGGACAGCACAAAGGGAAAACCAGGCAAATTCTCCAGTCACCTCTGCAGCAAAATACTTGAAAACACTTCTGTTTCTCAGTGCCTCCAACTATCTCTGCTCTCCATCTTGTGTCTCATCTCACTGCAGTGTTTTAATTACGCAGACAGAGCGTTGCAGGGCTCTGCCTCTGAGGCACAGACCCCTCTCCTTCTGTGGGGAGAGCTTGTTCCACATTACTGACCATGTGCAACTTCATGTCTGTACATCTCAGGGAAATCTCTGATAAACCTTTAAGTTGGGGTGCCACCAAAACCCTCTCCACCTGCACTGTCACACAGCAGTCCCCAGATTCCTGCAGACTGAGATGCCACTGCAGGACACAACCCAGCCCTGAACTGTTGACATCAGCCAGACACTCCCTGAGCTGAAACACTGCAGGACTCAGTGCCAGACAGGGCTGCACATATAGAAACTTGAAATGCTCCCAAACATCCATTTCTGCCCAATAATTTATTGGAATCAAAAAGTTTCCAATCTGCAAATGTCTCATCCTCTAGCTCTCTACAAAGGGCAGCTCTTCCCAGCTCTCTGCCCAAAGATCTGTATTATCAAAGATTTATTTCAAAAGAAATAGCTGCCCTTCCTCCCTTACTAATATTCCCAAATTTATCTATGTCCTACTTAACACCTCCTCTGAAACCAGGAAGCAAAAAGCTATTTCTGCTGGACCCAATAAGTGGACTCTCTGCTGAATCCCAGGGAACAGACACCAGATACCAGGCTGAGTTCAAATCCTGGGATGGATTGCTGAGGCAGCAGCCTCCTCCTTCCTCAATGTTCCTAAAACCTAATCAGGAGCCAAGAGGAAGATAATCATGGAAATAGATAAATAAATAATCATTCTGTATATTCCCCACATCTTCTAAGCCAAGCCAAATTTGTACACTGAAGTTGCATTCTCCTGGCTGTAAAAATACATATCTGCCCCCTCTTCTGCCTCTGCAGCCATCTGGGAACCTTAAATCATGCTTCCCCATGGGAATGAATCATGGAGCAGCCACCCTGACTTCCTGCAGAGAGACACAAAATCAATGGTAAAAAGTGAAGAAGACCCTTAAATTTTCCTCAGATTGGCACAAGACAGACTTGGACCAGCCACACGTGTGGGCTGATGTCTCAAGAGTCTCCAGCTCCAGTCAAAACTCTCAGTTCTGAATAAGCCCATAGTATTAGAAGCTGCCCAGATGCACATGAAGCCTGATCTAGCAACTTATTTGCAAATAAATGGCTCCCTTTCATCCACCCACAGATCTTCTGCCCAGTGTTTTCATCTTCACTCCAGAGCTGTTTTCTTTTTCTCTCTCTTATCTTTTCCTCCAGCATCAGCTGTGGCAGCAGATTGCACTCACTAATCAAAGAGGGGCTGGGCTCTCTCTGTTTGCTCCTTGTGGCACTTCAGTAACACCAGCCAAACATTTGTTTTCATTAAAACTCCTCCCCGAGCTGCCAACAGAGCCTGGACTGTGCCAGGACCCAGCAGAGAGGGACAATTCTGGTGGTGTGGCTCCGCCTTAGGGACAGTGATGCCCCCAGTCCATCCCCTACCAGAAGGTGCCTGCTGCTCTCTGCTTCTCTTCTGCCACCTCCTGCCGAGGGAAGGGAGCTGTCCCTCGCTGCTGCCAGTCCCTCGGGTTTCTCAGGGGGATTGTGGAAATCCTGGAGTGCTGCTCACCCATTCCTCCAGGAGGTTTGTCTGCAGGGCTCTCTGGGGAAGGGTGATGGATGGGGCACGAGGCAGCACCACAGGGCATGTGCTGGCACATGGGATGGCACTGCCCAATGCAGGGCAGCAGCTGGGCAAAGGAGGGGCCTTTCCTCAGCACCAGCACAATGCACTGCATTTTCAGGGTATCAGTGGAGGAGACAAGGAACACTTCATCCTCCTTCCACACCCTCTGACGTGTGGCAGGGAGCCAAATCCACTGATTTCAGTGAGGAAGCAAAAACCTCCTGCAGTCTTGTCAGATGAGGTCCCTCAGACTCTCCAGATCAAGGTGAAATCCTACTTTAATAACTCCTCATCTCCTGCCTCAGACCCTCAACCACCAGGACCTGCAAAGGGAGTGGACCTGACCCCAGACAGGTCTGTGCCACATCCTCCCAGGCTGGGAACTCTCCATCTCCTGTGCAAACCAGTCAGTCCCGTTTCTCCTCCTTTCCATCACCATTTACATGGAGGAGATCTCACCTTTTGATTTTGAGCCTGCTCCTCCTAGCAAATTTTGTACTTTACTGATTTCCATAGAAGCATCAATGTGAGATTAGATTCTTACTTTTTTTTTTTTTTTTTGGGGGGGGGGCATTCCCTGATTCTCCTCCTTGTGTCCAAAGGTGGGACAGATGTGGCTGCAATTGCTTTAGGACCAACATCAAAGTAGCTGCTGGTAGTTCTACAGTGCTGCCCAAGAGTAGGTCAGGGTTTTGTGACTGACCAGAAAAGAGATAACACAAGCTGAACCCACTCTGCTCTCTCTGGGCTGCTGCTGTGGTCCAAACTTTCAGAAAATTTGCCTGTGTGCATTTGTGCTTTGTGGTAGCAGCACAAACTGAAATTAGGAGCGCCCTCCAGGAGGGATTTAGAGACCCAGTCCAAGAGCAGAGCCTTTATTCCCTGAAATCAAGGTGGGGCCACAAAATTACCTCTTCACCTCCTCAGAGCAGAGACCACCACATTTCACCCCATCCTTGCTCTGCTGAGCACGGGAACATGTGCTTGGCTGAAGCCCACTTGGGGAAAGGCATCTTATCTGGAATAGAAAACACTATCACATGGGAAGACTTTCACTTTCCTCAGTAATTTGTTCCAGCAGCTAATCAACTTCATTCTTTAAAAAATTAATGCCTATTTTCTCATTTCAATTAGTCTGCCTTCAGCCTGCAGCTGTGGGTTTGGGCTGTCTCTTCTCTGTGGCTTACACAGCTCATGGGTACCTGCCTTTTCTGCCCATGGAGCTATTTGTGCATGTATACAACTTTCTTTGGCTAAATAGCTACAGTTGCCTAAATTCCAGTCTCAGGCAGCACCTCTGGGATTTTTTTCCTTCTCCCTGAGGATGTGCTGCCCCATGAAGTTTCCTGCACTCACCTGCCCAAGGCATGTACCCCTGTATTTTACATCCTCCTGTGGGGAGGATGCCGGTTGTGGCTGCTCCAGCAAACACAGCTTTGCACAAACAGCTGATTTCAGAGCAGAATGGTGGCTGCTGCTGATCACTGCAGATAAAGGCCACTTGTGGTGAGCACCACGTCTGTGCTGTGACCAGCTCTAGTGGCAGCTGAGTGAATGCTGAGTGAGTGCAGCTGTCCCAGAGCTCTTCTGCTCCCTGCATGGCCCCAGATCCCATCTCTCTGATTCACTGCTCTCTCCAGCTCCTGGTTGTCTTCTCATCTGAGTTTTGACCACCTCCTGCTCCCTTCTCCCTTCCTTTTCTACTGATCCTCTCTTGATAAAATCTCCTAAAAAGTCAGAGAGTGAGTGTGTGGCTGTTTCCTCATCACTGTCTCTGTCCCTGCCTCCCTCTCCCTCACTGCCAGCTCTGCTGGGCCAGGACTGCCCACCTGCCCCTGTTCCTGTCCAGGATAAATGCATCATTATGGGAACATTTAACAACAACACCAGCCCTGTTTACCTGTGCTGGTCAGTCAGTGGGCTGGCAGCTAAGCTAACTACTAATTTTTAAGTTTACAATAGGTTCAACTAAAAAATAATTGTGCATTTTGGGAGCACACTGTATCAGTGCATCTGGTTTTCCAGTTCACAGCTTCCTCATGTAGGAGCTGACTCTTTGAGGCTTGTTATGGCTCTAAACATGTTGATGGTGTACTCAGAGCAACTCATAAATACATAATTTAAGTAATTAATACAAATAAAGTCTCATTACAAGCAGCAACCAATTAAAGCAGCACAGAGGGCATCTCCTGTGCCTTGGGTAGCAGCTGAAGTGGAAGAAGATACTGTTGCAAGGCCTCAGAATTCCCTCCTGCCCTTCCCATACGCTGAATCTCAGGAAGGTTTCCCACAAGGAAGATTCACGAGCAGCGTCTGCTGCCAGGAGAAGCTGCTGCTTTGCCTTGGCCTGATTATGAGAGCAGCAAATTAGGGCAATTTTTCACCAGTGATGCTGCCAGTGCCTTCAGAGCAATGCAGGTCCCAGGCACGCAGGCTGCAGCAGGGATGGTCTCACCCTGCTCTTGCTAGTCCTGCAGCATGGCATGCAGTCATTGGCCACGACAGGTCCAGGACATTCTGCTGGCCCTTGCAAGCCCTGTGGTTGTGCTGGGCATGCAGATGGCATTTGGGCTGCCAGCACTGCTACAGCCCCTGAGGCTGTAAAATATATTTTTTTTTTCCTAATTTGAGTTTATGTCACTTAGGGACACGCTTGGGTCCCAGCCAGGGTATTCCTTTTTCCTCCCATTCAGGGATGGCAGAAGTGAGGGATCAAAGCACTGAAGAGGATCAAAACATGAAAGGCAGAATAAATGAAGCCATGAAGAAATGGGAACAGAGATCCACTCCTTTAATGTAATTAACCTTTCCAAGAACAGATAATATTCCCGAATTAAAGGACATCGTGGGACACACAAACGCATCCGGGTCATGTGGGAGCGATGCTGCGAGCGAGGCATCAAGGCGAATGCAAACACGGCTCGCAGGGCGGGGATGGCACCAGCCACCGGCACAACCGGCCCCCAGACAGCCCAGCTCTCCTTAGAGCACACATTAAAGGGTTTCCATCCCCCGGCACCGCCGCGCTGCTCAGCCCGGGCTCTCTGGGGACTGCGCTTCCCAAACCGGGGCTGAGTGCGCTCCCGCCCCGCTCCGGGCTCTGGCAGCCGAGCGGGACCCGCCGCGACCGGGCACGTCCTGACCCCGCACCTCCTGGACCGCGCGTCCTTCCTGCACCCCGTGTCCTGCCCCGCACCCCGTGTCCCTCCTACACCCCGTATCCTGTCCCTGCACTCCGTGCCCTGTCCCTGTCCCCCTGTCCTGTCTCTGTCCCCATGTCCCCCACGCCCCCGTGTTCTCTCCCAGTCCCCGTTTCCTATCCCTGTCCCCGTTTCCTGTCCCTGTCCCCCTGTCCTGTCCCTGTCCCCGTGTTCTGTCCCCGTATCTCTCCCGGACCCCGTGTCCCGTCCCTGTCGCGGTGTCCCCTGTCCCGGCCGCTCCCCGCGGGCGCCCCCCGGCGGTTGCCCCGGGTGCGGCAGGAGGCGGCTCTGCGCGGCCGCTCGGCGAATCCCGCGGGCTCCCGGCGGCGGGGCCGAGCCCCCCTTTGCTCCCCCTTTTCTTCTTCCTCCTCCTCCTCCTCCTCCTCCTGCTCCTCCTGCTCCTCCTGCCGCCGCCGCCGCTGCCGGGCTCCGCTCCGCCTCGCCAGCCCCGAGCCGGGTGCCCCGGCCCTGCCGCTCCTCCCGGCCTCCGCAGTCCCGGCCCGGCGGGCGGTGAGTCCTGTCCTGTCCTGTCCTGTCCTGTCCTGTCCGGATCGGGGGGGTTGCGGGGTCGCCGCATCGTGGGAGGGCACGGTCAGGTGGGAAGGGGGGTCCGGGCGGCCCCGGAGTGCGGCGGGACCCCCAGGTGGGTGATGGGCATCGCCCCCGGGGTGACGGGCACCGCTCCGTGGGTCACGGTGGCCACGCTCGGGGCACCTCCCGGGGGGACGGGCAGCGCTTCCCGGCGATGGCATCGCTCCGCGGACGATGGTGGCCGTGCTCGGGGCATCCTCCCCCGGTGGCGGCGGGTCACGCTTTAGGGCATCCCTCTCCGGGGGCTGGTGACCGCGCTCGGGGCATCTCCCGCCGGGGATTAGGGACTGCGCTCCGGGCATCATCCCCACGGGCTCCAGGGGTCCCGCCCGGGCACTCTCGGTGCAGCCTCCGGGGGTTTGCGGTGCCGGGGGTGAGCTCGGTGTTCGTGCTTGGTGCATCGTCCCAGAGCGCTGGGGGACTTGTTCCCTCCCTGCACACCCACCCGTGTGATTCCCGCACCCGGGAGCAGCATCCACAGCCCCATTTTCACACCTGCGGGGCCGGGGCTGTTCAGGTGTCCCAGGAGCAGCACCTGCTTCTGCGGCCCTTCCAGAACATGCCTCGCACGCAGCAGCCCTCCGGCGGGCAGCGCTGGCTGCTGATCAGCTACAGCCGGCCCCTACCGTGGCTTTGGGCTCTGTCGTTGTCCCCCCCAGCCATGCTGGCTGTAGTAACACCTCGGAGCCCCTTCCTTCCCCTGGGCTGCGAAATGCCCGCAAACATCCCCGACCTGGCGGCACCGCTTAAAAAGCACTGGGTGTGCTGGGAGGAGGAGGCACCGCATCCCCGCGCCTTTTTACCTTTTCACCGCGGGATGAGGCACTTCCACACCGCCCGTGCTCCAGGGAATACCCACCCTTAGCCATACCTGTTTGGGAGTTCATCCGTATGGAAAACGCAGCCGCTTTCCTGGCTAACACCGGGGCTGTCTCGCAGAGACCATTTAGTCTGTCTAGACAAGTATGATGAAGAGCAAAGTGCCTGGAGCTGAGTGATTAGAGCTCGGCTATCTCTGCAGTGCTACGTTTGTTGTACAGCTCTGATAGATGCTGCTCCGTGCTTTTGGATCTCTGGTTAGCAAGTGCACAGCACGCAGACATGGATTGTGGAGGATTATTTCATGTCAGAGCCAGGGAAGGAGAACACAGCCAGCCCTTCGTCACATGTGTGCATGGGAGAAGCAGCACAGGCACTTGAACCAGACTAAAATGAACAGAGAAAACTCTGAAAATGGTGAATAAATGGGTGATGAGGGGGAGGAGGGGGAAAGGCACATACTGCCAGCTTACTTTCTGGAGGCTAGCACAGAGAAGTTCATGAATGTTTGTGTGACACTTAGAAAGCCTCAAATGGCAGGCACTGAAAAATAGGGTAGTGCTTTGTACGAGCATAGAATAAATAAAACCTGTAGAAGAGAAGGCTGAACCGAGGGATAATGTATGTCCTCAGGACGTATTAAAATGAA
The DNA here is from genome assembly GCF_037042795.1 of Molothrus aeneus. Classification (NCBI taxonomy): domain Eukaryota; kingdom Metazoa; phylum Chordata; class Aves; order Passeriformes; family Icteridae; genus Molothrus; species Molothrus aeneus. The sequence continues at coordinate 12,284,338 of NC_089661.1, forward strand.
GCACAGCACATTGAGAGAGCAGGCTTTAACATAAAACAAAATCAAAGGCAAAGTGGACGTGTATGTGTTCTTAAATACTTAAGAACACTTAAATAAGAATATTTAAATAAGGACAAAAGGAAGCATCTGCCTCCATCTTAGGTATTTAATGACCTTTACAAGTCTTGTCTTTCACCTTGCAAACCTTTTTTGCATATTGTTGAGTTGTCCATCTAACTTGTCCAGCAGTCTAAGTTAATTAATGAGGCAGATTCCTGAGAGGACAAACTTCCAGGGCTGAGTCTTGCAGCAGCAACACATCAATCACAGCTCCAACAGGACAGGCAGATTTTGCTCCTGGTAAATGCACGTGTGAATCTCTGAAGGTTTCCACAGCACCAGGAATGACTCTTCCCGAGACCATCTGTTTCTGAGCCACAGACATATTCTAGAGACATTACACACAAATATTATTGGGATCTGGCACTACTTGAGGCCAGAAGGCTTTATCTGAGTTTCTGGGCTGGAACACACACAGATCTGACTCAGTGCTCTGTGGCTACTTAATGCCAACTGGACAGAGCATGCCAGAGCTCCATGAGGGTGCAAGTAGAGGGCTGAGCAGGTCCAGAGTGGATTTTCTCTGTGAGCAGAGGGGATTGGTTCTGAAAACTGCTGAGGATCTCAAATCCAGGTCTGAGCCTGGCCAAAGAGATTTGGTGTGACCCCAGCAGCTGAGCCTCTCAGCAGGCAAAGCCTGGGTCTGTGTGAGGGGCTGTGTTGAGCTCCTTGAGGAAGGAGCTGGACCAGTGAGAATTTTATTTGGAGCAGAGCTTCTCAGTCAAGAAAAATCGCTTTCTATACATGTAAACAAATAAATTGAGAAAATTGCTTTCAGGCTGTCATGGGTGCAATACTGGGAAGCACTGAAAAGGAGAGGCTGATCCTGGAGCAGCAGTAGCAGACACCAAGTGCAAATCTCAGGGAAAGAGCTATTAAGTAACTGGAGCATGTGTTGATAATTAGTTATCGCTCGTTATGTTTGCTCTGGGCCTTTCATTTCTGTTGACTGGCGATGAATTTTCTGCACTATCACTGCTTGTTTACAGTGCAGCACCTAACAAAGGTAATTAATCAGTGTTAAGAGACCCTGCTAATGTCCCTCTGACATGCAAAGAGCCAGGTAAAGTCAGTTTGCCTCCAAATACTTCACAAGAGCTGAGAGGGGAAGGGAACAGAGGGAAGCTTCTGTGCATCTGCAGTGCCTATGGGAGAGTCAGAACTAGAAATTACTTACAAGTTAGCTTATAAAATAAATAGCTTTAGAAAGACCTTAAAAATTATACAATCTTTGCAATGTTAGGGTCAAATTCTATTCAATACCAAATAACTTCATAATGCACTGAGTGCCCTTTCTGGACCTGTACATGGAATTTCTTCACACAAGACCATCCATGTTTTGTCAGAATATCCCAAATGAACTCACACTGTATGATATTGCCTCGGCCTTTGAGAATCATCCTGTTACTGTCAGCCACAGGCATATCTATCCAAGAAAGCAATGTCAATGTATTAGAGAATAAATGACATGTCTGTGAATTACAAACAGAATAATTCATAGGTAATTTTCAATTACAGAGAATAATTTATATGTGTCTGATTTGCAAAGAGAATTATTTATGAGTAACCTGAATTGCACATGAAGCACATTAAGAGGTTACTGTGGGAAAGGGAGTGTACAGGCTGCTCAGGTGTCACGTGCTGAGCCTGGATTTTGGGGTGTTTCTTGTGAAAACACTCACCATAAAATAAAATCTGTCAGATTCCATAGTAAACAGATTTGTGTAATGTGCCCAATCTGGTCTGAAACCTTGGGGTGGTGCTGAAAGCCTCAGGGAGTGTGTTGGAGCTCCTGCCTTGTGGAGCACCACGAGCAGAAAGGCCACAACTGATGTCCTACAATATAATCCTTGGGAAAGGTGGTGCCAGGGGCAGACAAGGAGCCAAGTGCCAAAACCTTTGGGTTCTCTGTGTCCCCTCTGCACTGTGTGGAGGTGATGATGGATGATATGAAATATGCAAATAACAAAGAAAAAGAGGAGGATCTCCAGGAGTGGATGAGATTCCCAGCAAGGCTCCTTCCCTGCCCCTGGGTCCTGCACATGTTCCGTCCTGCACACAGGGACATTGATTGCTCCTTCATATCACAGAATCACTGAGGTTGGAGAGACCTCCAGGATCATCAGGTCCAACCTTCTTGGATCTCATGTGGTCCAACACAGTTGCTCCTGGTTTAGGAAAAATTACAATGTTAGCAAGTGGCTGTGAGATGGAACCACAAAATGTGTGTTGGGAACAGGATGTTTTCCTAATGGTAAAGTAAAAAACAGCACAGGAGTGGATGTGGGGAGTGTCTCCACTTGCAGCAGATCTCTAGATTATTATTTTGCTTAAAGCATTTTCTTAAGTGCAACTACAAATTAGTGGCCTTTTAAACAAAAGGAGTTACTTTCTCCTCCCCAGGACTTGCTGGTCAGGTCCCACAGCTTGTCATTTCACAAGGGGCCAAAACAGCTTCTTTAAAGGCAGAACATCTTCTAAAGTACCTGAAGGGCAGAAGGATGCATTGGTGCTTCCACTTCTTCATCCCCACCTTGTCATCTTAAAAACTGAGTTGGGAAAGAAACTATCCAAGCCAAAGTGCCATTCCCTCCTGAGGGACTGCCTCAGGGAGTTACACCCGGCACCCTCAGCACAAGAACTAAAAATTATAAAGCCCTGTAGCTCTGCTCCAGTTAAATGAAACACCATATCCCTATATTAGACCAAGACAAATAACATCTACTATGGCTAATCTGGTAAAAGAGCTTCTTTTTTCAACCACTAAAGTTGGTCCAGAAATTTTTTTTGAAGCATTAATTTTCTCCAATGAAGTATTTTAGAAAAGCTTCTAAAGAGAAGCAATTGTCTTGGATTTGGGGAGTGTAGTGGGTTGCTGCTGTTCTGTTGGAAGCAAAGGCAGACTCTCCAGGAGAAGGAGGCACATGTCATTCCAGACTGAATTCCTGCAAATGCCTCCCTGTGCCCGAGCTTTTGAACCCCTAAAGCGTCGTCATGGGCACCCTTGGGCATGAGGAACATCACAAAACACCCATGGACACAGCTGGGAATGTCTGGAGCTGGGTGAATGTCCCCTTTTAGGAAGTCTAGGGAAACAATGTATATCCCATAGCTTTGGGCTCACACTACACTCCATGAGGGACCCTGGGGGGAACACTTACTGCAAGACTGTGCACTCATTGTATTTGCTGTCACATACATCCACTCTTTGCTGCTTCCCATTTAGCTGAGAAAAATGCATTCATTTTCCAACCAGCTCCTCCTCCCCTGACCAACGCTCCAGTTGCTGCCCAAAACATTAATGAAAGCAGCTCATGCTTCCAGAAACTTTGAAATTTAAATCCTTTAACATGATCAGTCTCAACCTGGACCAAGTGCAAAGTCTCTTTCTTGACTTGCACTGTGCAGGCAGCAGCATCACATCCTCAGGGAGCTGAATATTGCTAAGAGCTCCACCGTGGAAGTTTTGCAATCACCAGGAAAAGGATGCTTGTATTTAAAGGTTGTGCAGAACAAGTGAAATCTTGTCCATTAGGAAAATGCCAATCTTCACCCTACTCCAAGGCAAAACTCCTGGTGACCTGCTGGGGTCAGACTCTCACTTTGTGCTCCCAAATCTGGAAGGAAGTCAGAAGTGTAGAGATTTGGGTCACCAAGTGCAGGGAAACCTCACACAAACTCTTGCTGCTCCCTGTAAAAACCAGCTGGAACAATTTGGACAATTTTGGCAATAAGAAGAGCTCAGAAAGTATCACAGATTTTTTTTTTTCTAAACTTTCACTGGATTAGGAACCTTGTACCACTTCAGGTCCCCCCATGCCACCTGCTGTCAGCCTTTAATGCAAGTGAAATACAAAGCTTGCAAAAATGAAAGAAAACTGCTTATCCACTCCCTCTCCAAGCTACACACCCTTAGAGACAAAAAAGATCACACTAAATGAGCCCTTTTAAGGACTACCAATACATACCCAGCTCTTCCCAAGGGTTAGATGAGAAGGAATGCAGTGTTAATTTTAATGGGCTGCCACTTTCCTCTTAAAGTGCAAACCACCTCTGCATAAGTGAGGAGAGGCTTTGGCTCATGTTGGTACTACTTTTTTTAAATATTGAATTTTCTTAATCATATTGCTGTCCTCAGGGGCCAGTGAATGCCACTTACCTAGCAGAACTAGGCTAAAGACCTACTTAAATTATAGACTTAACCAGTTCCTCCTTAAAATATTTAATCTCTCTTTTTTTTCCCTGTGATTGAATGCTGCTGCTAGAGCAGTGATGGTCAGCAGCTGATGTCCACCCAGAAAGCTTTTCTGGCTCCTTTTGAGTTACTATGAACTTGCCTAGAGGAAGGCAACACTTATTCCTAGAAACCCTGGGCTTTTGTGCATGTATCCCTCAAATTTCTCATTCTGCTGTGAACAGGTGGAGCACTTACCTGTGGTAAGCAAAAAGCCCAAAGCACTGCTCCAAAATGCTCCAGTTCTGCTTGGCATGGTCTCCTTACAAAAAGGAAAAATCCAGACATGGACTAGTCATGGGGGTTGTGCTTTGTTTCCTCTTCTGATTCCTTCTCCCCAAGGTGTTCACTGGCACCTCCCCAAGTGCATAAACTGCAGTGGGAAATAGGTGCTAGGAATAGGAATAGGAATGGGAATAAGAATAGGAATTCTGCAGCTTTGGGGAATGCTGGCCTTAGACAAGACCCTGGAGAGGATATTTCCAGGAAGCTCCAAATTAGTTTCTTTGTGCTGCAGGCTTTCATTTGCTCTTTATTTACCACTTGACATCATCCCCAGCGTTGCTGATGCTAACACAGTGTGACATGAAGCTGTTCATGAAGGGACACGATGGCAATGGGCCCAAGCGCGTCCTGCTAGAGAGGCACCACCAGCCTCGCACAGCAAGTCCCACCTTGGCTGGGCAAATGTACCCAAATCCTGCAGCCTGACAACAGCACTGGGAGCCAAAGATGCCCTGGGATAATAGTTAGGATTAAAAGGTATTAGAGGAAATTGTCACCAGAGAACAGCTGCTCTCACTGGTGTCAGATAAGGCAGAAGTTTAGGCTTCTGATCGACAGATAAAGACCAACATCAACCTCTTTGTTCCTGGCATGGACCTGTTCCAAGGAGTGTGGTTTATCCCAAGTAAATAAGAGCACCACAGCCTACAAGGTCCAGTGCAATCAGTTGCACAACACTGAGAGGTATTTCTCATCTTTCTGGGGCTTCAGGACAGAGCACCAAAAAAACCCCAAACCAGTGAAGCCATCTGGTTTACTCCAGACACCCAGCACCATTTTGGGGCTGTGCATTCTTGAGCACCATCTCCTGGCACAGGGTCCCTGAACCAGTGACAGCCATGGGGACCTGGAGAACCCATAACAGCCACTCCCACACGAAGTGTGGGGCCTGGAACTCAACATGCAGTGTTTACAGAATCCCACCACCCCCTACAGCCGGGATTTTGGTGCTCATTGCTGCAAGGGCCAAATGTGAGGTGCTTTCCTGTCCCTGCCAAGGCTGGGCGCTGATGGCCGTGTCCCCCACACATGAGGAGTTTTCCCACCCCTGGCAAGGCCGGGCACTGATGGCCGTGTCCCATCTGTGGTGAGGCCAGGCACTGATGGCCATGTCCCCCAAGTGTGAGGAGCTTTCCTGTCCCTGGTGAGGCCGGGCGCTGATGGCCGTGTCCCTGAGGCATGAGGAGTTTTCCCATCCCTGATGAGATCCCATCCCACGTGTACCCGGTGCTGACGGCTGTGTCCCCCAGGTGTGAGGTTTCCCATCCCTGGCGAGGCCTGGCGCTGATGGCCGTGTCCCCTCCCTCAGGCCGTGCCGCCGCTGCCGTGCCCCGCGATGCTGCAGTGCAAACACGCGCAGGAGTTCAGCTTCGGGCCCCGCGCTCTGAAGGACGCGCTCATCTCCACGGACCCCGCGCTGCAGGAGCTCTACGCCAAGGCCTTCTCCAGGGCCGAGAAGCTGTTCCTGTCCGAGGCCTACAACCCCCAGCGCACGCTGTTCTGCACGCTGCTCATCCGCACGGCCTTCGACTGGCTGCTCAGCCACCCCGATGCCCCCGAGGACTTTGAGACCTTCTACCACGCCATGCTGAGGAGGAAACAGAACTTCTGTCGAAAGCACATTTACCTGCAGCCTATAGGTAATGGGGGGATCTTCACTGGGCTGCCTGGAGAGACACAGGAGGGCGGTGGGTGGTGTTGAGTGCTGCTAACACCCTCCTCTAAGGATTCACCTGCAAATGCAATGGCCGTAGCAAAGACAAGTGTAACAGGCAAGGCTCTGACATGTCCCCAGTCCAGAGTCACAAGCTGTGGTGGTAGACCTGCCATATAAATGGTATGTGTGCCCCTGGGTGAGGCTCGCTATGAATTTATGCATATGTGTATATCAAAGTATGAAACAATGCTGGAAAAACTAGCATTTCTGGAGGTCTGTCTCTGATGGTTCATTAAACACAGCCACCTGTTCCCACGTTAATCATTCTGCACAACTTAAACAGGAGACAACCTTCCAGCACATCTGCTCTGCTAATGAGAGCATACTGATGACTTGAGCAACCTCTCAGAAAGAGCTCCCTCTCCTCCTCTATATCCATAACCATCCAGAGGCATTCACCACATCCCAGAGTGAGCAATGAGCTCCAGAATGAACCAGCCTGCCCAGTTGCTGTGGCCAGTGCCACAAAACCCCATCAGACCCTAATGCTCACCCTGGCTGCAAGGCATTGACAGAGAGCCTCTCTCCTCAGATTTGATCGAAGGCCCCGCTGGGCTCTCGCTGCTGGATTCCCTGCAGAGCTGTGTGGAGTCTTTCTTCCTGGGCCTGCGTGTGAAGTGCCTTCCCTCCATCCCAGTCTCCTCCATCCACTGCTGCTTCCGCCACAGCCAGGACTCGGACAGGGTGCAGCTTCACGCAGGTGAGCAAGGAGCTGGCAGCAGGGAGCCCACCGAGACACCAGCCTGGCACACGGACACGAGCTCTGCCTTAGGAAATGCCTGACACAGCCCTTCATTGCCTGGCCTGGGAGGGGATGAGGAAGGGAGTGAAAAGGCAGAAATCCTGTTCCCATGGAAAGCCCAGAGCTTTGAGGCTGGAAACAGGAATAAAAAACAAAGTGACTTTCATCATATTTTCCTCTGCTGTTTGTGTTTTTCAGTGCTATTATGTTCAGGTCCAGCTCTGGATCGGATCAGCTCTGCGGGAAGGCTCTGTTGATTTGGTGCAGTCTGAGTTCTCCCATCCCCTGTCCAGAGCCAAAGTAAATTATTGGCCTGGGTGGTGCAGGGGGGGAACTCACAGGCCTTTCATGATAGGAAATTTGGGTTCAAGTGTCACACAGTTCCCCAGGGGACTGGGTTTGCCAGTTGCCAAACTTGCACTGCACAAACATCCACCTGGAATGAGATGTTTGCAGGTACCATGGGCAGCACATGCGCAGCACAGACCCAGCACTGCAGCCCTGCGGTTGTTCCAGCTCGGTTCTGAACTGCCTGTAGGGAAATTCTGCTCCAGGTGCTCATTTCCATGGGTTAGTACTGAATTCATCAGCAACTCTGCTTTGTTTTGACTCTGTGCCCAGCACCACTTCCAAATTCAAGTCTTCTCTGATTTGAGAGATGGGCTACACAGCCGTGGTTCTCCACCTGAGATGATGAATCCAGCAGCTCTGCCCCATCAGGGCTTGGATTACATCCTCCTCCCATCAGCAGCAGAAATTCTGGCTCTGTGCCTTCCAGGGATTCTTCATTTAAATGAACATCTCTCTTGTATTTGTCCAGATGGGATCCTGAATTTCCTGAAGAACAACAAACCCATGGATGCCCTGTGTGTCCTTGGACTTACCCTGCTGGACCTTTACCCATGTGAGACCTGGAGCTTCACATTCAGCAAATTCCTGCCAGGACAAGGTGGGCTGGTGTCCCATGGTGATTCAGCACAGTGTGTGAATAAGGCAGCACTGTACCAAAATCCCTTCCCTGTGAGACTGGAATAGCCAATTCTTAATATGCTATTCTCTGCTAAGAGGAACTTTCCCCCAATGTGAAATTAGGGGGATCAGAGCTCCTGATCCAGGCAGAGGTAACTGAGGTGATACCAACCTTTTGGGGAGTGGGTCTCATCACACCCTGTGTGCCCAGCTGGACTGTGCTCCCACAGTTGTATTTTCATGCTGCCTAAGGTGAGAGACAGCTGTAAAAGAGCAGATGCCTGACTTTACTCCCCTCTCTTCACAGAAGTGGGAGTCTGCAGCTTTGCCAGGTTTTCTGGGGATTTCCCCCAGGCTGGTTGTAGCAGCCTGAACCCACCCACACAGAAGGAAGAGCTCTGTGAAGTCAGCAAGGAGGGTGGAGAGCGGAGCTTGCAGTTCAGTGCCCAGGAGATGGTCCAGTGCTGTAAGGTAGGACCAGCAACCTCCTGCACCCCTTGCTTCTTCCTGGGTAGGGTTAAATATTGCAGGCCAAGACATAAAACAGGCCTCAGCCCAGTGAAGCAGCCATGAGACTCCTCCCAGAAGCACAGGCAGTCACAGCTACATCCACACTGAATTCAGACATAAAGAGCTTTCATTTTAATGCAGAATGAACCAGCCCTGCATGGACAGCTCCTACTCCCCTCGCCACTGGAGCAAGTGACAACATCAGTTATTGGGGAGGCTACAGGGCTTGCCTCAGAATCACAGAATGGTTTGGGTTGGAAGGCACCTTAAAGACCATCTTGTCCCAAACCTCTAACGTGGACAGGGACACCTTCCACTAAACCAGGTTTTGTCGTGGAGCAGGACTGAAACAGCCCTGCCCAGCTCCCAGGCTCATGCTTGGGTAATCCTGAGTATTTTTCTTGTCAGGCACAGCAGGGATGATACAGTATTTGAAGGATAATTAGAATATCTGGTGGAGCTGTGTGTAACCAATGGATGGCTGCAAAGGGTGACTCTGTCCTCCTCAGACACTGACATCTGTAAGGGGAGAGGTCCCTGTGCCATCCCTGTTGCATGGATGGAGGACAAGAATACCTCAGCCAAGTCATCTTTATAAATGCAGAGCCCTTAAACCTCCCTAACCTCCAACACATCATCTTCATGAGTGCTGTTCTCCCTCATCCCAACATCTGCCTTATCTCAGCTCTGCTTCCAGTGACCCTCCCAAGGTGGCCCACACAGAGCAGTCGCACCAGCACATTCAAAGCCACTTCCCTTTGCTCCCCTGGTATTTGCTCAGGATTTTCTAGTTTGAGGCCTCTTCCTGTAATAATTTTAAATTATATTAGGTGGCAATGGGAGGAGGAGAGGAGTCCTCCATCCTCAGCCTTTCCACAGTTGCCAATTCCCAAGGCAGTCATGCTTGGCCAGCTGACTCCAGCTCAGTTTTCTGCTTTGGCACAAATGTTAATGGAGTCTGTTCTGGAAGGACTCAGATCTGTTATTGCCAACAGCTTCTTGCACATTTCTCACACAAGCTGCGCTGCTCTTTTCAGGCCCCAGTGGGACTGGTTTTCCTCTTTAAAAAACCCCTAAAACAACAAAAACCACCACATTGTCCTTTGGGAAGAGCAGCAGCACCACCAAGCATTCTGCCTACAGGGCTCCCCACATCTGCCTCACCCTCCTTCTCCACAACACAAACATGGAGCTGGGAAGAGGCAGCCAGGCTCTCCTGCCACCTTGGACAGGCCTAGGCTGGGGGAGAGCCATTGCTGAGCAGGAGCTTGGTCAGCCTGTGGGGGAGCAGGGAAGGTGGAACAGCAGAGGAGAAGGGGAGGGGGCAGCAGAAACAGGAATGACCATGCACTGCTGCCATCTTTGCTTCCCCGACAGGTGACCTGCCATGAGATCTGCCACCTGATGGGGCTGGGGACGTGTCGCTGGCTGCAGTGCATCATGCAGGGAGCCCTGAGCCTGGAGGAGGTGCTGCTGCGGCCGCTGGAGCCCTGCCCCATCTGCCTGCGCAAGCTGCAGCACGTGGTGGGCTTCAAACTCATCGAGCGCTACAGGGTGAGCCCCAAGCCCCAGAGCCTCCCGGAGCAGGGACAGGGCAGGGACAGGCTGGCCCAGCCCAAACCCCAGCGCTGAGGGTGCTGCAGCAGCCTGGGGAAGGCAGGAGATCTCAGGAACTCTCAGCATGCAGGGCTGAGGCACCTCACACCTGAACATGGGGTGTTCTGCACAGGCTCTGACCAACAAAGCGCTCTGCACAGTTCCAGGGATTTTGGCTCTTCCCAAGGGACACTGCCACACTCCAACCACACTTTCCTATTCCCAAAAACGAAGTGGGAAGGGCAGGCAGACTGCAAGCAGGAGCAGCAGTGAGTGCAGGGATTCCCACAGCTACGCCCTTTCCTCTGCCACCCTGGGTTTTTGCCTCTCTGGGGCTGCTGGGAACAGGGAGGACACATCGTGTGTGTACTTTGCTGCAATTCCTCTGTTTAAATCTATGAGAATGGATCCCAAATTATTACCCCCAGTATGTGCAGGGTCCCAGACTCATCTTTTGTCTCTTCTCTCTCACCCATACCACTGCTAACACCACATTTAGACAGACCAGGAACAGTGCTAACACACCCTTAACTCTTGAAAGGGTTTTCTACCTCTGCTGTCTGAAAAGCAGGATTCAGTAGCCAAATGGTTGGTGGAATAGAAATAATGTCCCCTTTCTCACTCAGCACCCATCTTCCCCCTGGCTGTGATTCCTGTCTGACACACATCATGTTCAGAGGCAGGATTTTCCATGGCTGCCGATTTTAAAGTCTGTGGGTTGTATTTGTAACAAGATTTGAGCAGAATGAGAAAGGAGATGCCTCTGGTTTCATTCAGCATGGAATCAGATACACAGAAGCATGGCAAAGACTGTGAGGAAACACACACTTTTTTGTGGTTTTCCTACTTATCTGTGGTGCTGCCAGACCCTTCTCTGACTCTGTGGCTGTTTGGTCCCTACTTCTGTCAGAGAAGTGTCTAAATTGCCCAGACCACCAGAAGATTCTGCTTAAATAAAGCAAATAAATTCTGCTTTATTTAAACACCCAGCCTGTCATCATCCAGCCAGTGCTTTCTAGAAGAGAATGGCCACCTGCATTTATCTTTTCTAGAAATATTTTTGCCTTTACACCTGCAGCAAATACAGTAATTGGCTCAGCATCCTCTGGTGACAGGGAACACAAACCTTAAGGAATGATGCACTTGCCAAATGTCACATCTGCTTCCTTGAGAGGGCAAAGCTCAACTAGATACCAGCATAAGCTGGTGTAAGACAGCTGTGATAATCTCTGTAAGAGGCTTTGCCATGGTGTTGAGAGGAGACATAAATGCCCGAGATGAATTAAATAGTTAAGGAACAGGACAGAAGAGGGCAGAAAGCATTTGGAGACAATAACAGAGAGCAAAGTTAAATTGCCAAGCATGTTAAGTGTAAGTCTGAAGTCACATTTCCTCTTGGAAACAATCACAGGTCCCCACCTGCCACAAAACAGCTTCAGACACTCCTAATAACCACAGGAAATGCCAGAACCAAGCTGTGCCTCAGCAGCACCAGGTAACACTGCTCAGATCTGCAATCTGGGGCAGGAAACCAGTGCTTATGCAGCAGAAAGAGCTCCTCAACTTATCTATCTGAGTTGTACTCAGAACCACACTCCATTTTTTATCCCAGCTGCTTATTCCAGCATGAGTCATCTCGAAAACTGAAAGCAAATTAATTGTCCTGGTGTTTCCCCACCACAATCAACATTTCCACATTTCCACCTGCTGCTTGTGCAGCATCCCAGGCTGTCCTCACATGGTGCTGGATGAGTTTGCAGTGGCCACACACACACACAGACAGCAGGTCTTAGTGACATCCTCAGGGTGGACATCCACTTCAGCTGCTCTTGCCTGCAGGTAAACAAAACCCACACAGAGCTCATTCTTTCCTGGTTAAACAGGAGAACATAAGAGGCTGCAGCCCTTCAAACCCACCCAAGGTTCAAATGAAAAAGCCACCCAACGGATGAGAGAGATTGAAGAGATTCTGGGAATTCAGGCAGTGATCCTGAGTAGATTATCCCCCTTTTTTGCCTTGAACAACCCCAATGTACTGTTGGGAAATCCACATCTCCACAGCTTTTTTATTCCTGGGAATTGGGCTAAGTAGCAATTGGGATTCCTTCCCAGATTCACTATTCTTGGGAATTTAGAGCCATTACAAAATCATGGGCTGCTTGCAGCTTTCCAGTAGCTTTGCTGTCCACTTCTTTAGCCCAGCTCCCACTTCAGCTTCTGGCACTGCCTTTGTTGGATAAATCCAGAGGGAGGGAAGGCCCACTGGAGGTGGGACCAGGCAGGAGAAAAGTTGTTCCTTTACAATTTTTCTTGCCCCAGAGGGAGGGGGCAGGGTGGATTAGCTAAGCTGAAAAGAGTCCATTTTATTCCTGTACAGAATTCTTCCCCGAGGCTCCATGCTCAGACTGAAATGAGAAGCAGGGCTGATTTCTCCCACCCACTCAATTTGAGCTCTTTATCCTTTCTGTCACTTGCCTGAAGAGACAGCAATAGAGGAGGAAAGGAGGAGGGAGCAGTGGGGGGCTGTGAGAGAAGGGAGCTGCACAGGGCTGGGAATCTCCTGCCTGCTCCTCAAGCACTGCAGCTCCCCCTGAGCTGAGCAGGGACAGGTCCAGCTCTGTGCCTGGCACACTGTGGGGACAGCCCAGCTAATCCTGTCACTGCTGAGCAACTGGGGCTTTGCAGATGCATCACTGGGTGCTGCAGAGAGTAAAGGAGACGAAATAGGCCACAGGAGTGTGAAAAACTGAAAAATACACACAAAAAACCCTCAACACTGGCAGCAAGGCAGATGAGATCACCTTTTACCCAGGATGACTGGCATACTGTGGTTCATTCCCTAAAGCGTAAGGAACAAACGTGCCAGGAGCAACCTGTTACATGCCTCATTGTGGCATTTAATATTTAAAAAGGAAATTGTCTCAGACATTTTCCTTTCATTAATTCTTTTCTAGAATCAGCCTCCCACTTGTTCATTTCAGCTTGGGAGGGGAAGAGCTATTCTTAGGAATAAAACACAGGCATTAATAACATGATGAAACACAATTCCTCACCACTATCTGAAGAGTTTCTATAATGACAGAGTTTCCTCTGGAGAGGCATTGGTTTGCCTCTCCTAGAGGCCACATTCACATAGCAGAGAGTGATCTGGTGCAGTTTGCTCCTACCACCTTCAATAACAGGGCAGATAAAGTCCACATCTGACTGGAGGCAGCTCTGCCACAGTCCAAGTAAATGGGACAAGAGAAAGCCCCTGCTTTGTAGGGTCACCAGGAGTTGCCTGACCCCAGTGTCTGGCAGAGAGGACTGCGGCAGCAGCAGCTGAGCCACCCAAGATAAACAGGCTTACCTGGCAAACACAGGGAAGGTGTAATAGCATCTCTCATCCTCCACAATGAAACCTTTCTCCTCTCACCACAGAAGCTCTATGCTTGGACACAGACCGTGCTGTCCACGTGGCCAAGGCAGGAGTCAGCAGAGCTCTCTGCCTCTGAGGACATCCTCCCGTTCAGCTCCGACTCCGGGATGTGCTGCGAGAACGACTCCGAGGCCGTGACCTCCCTGTCCGAGCCCCTGACCCCCGACACCTGCAGCCAGGGCCTGTCCCTGGGGCCAGAGCTGGAGCAGGACGAGCAGCCCAGCTCCCTGCAGGAGGGGCAGGGCCAGCCCCGGCCCCCTGGGCACAGCAAGGCCACGGACACCATCAAGGATTACGAGCTGTGGCTGGAGATGTGCATCGCTGCCCTGGAGAGGAACGTCTCTGAGGAGGAACTGGCTCAAGTGGACAGGAGTGTGGACGCCCTGGCTAAGTGGGAAATGTTTACAGGCCAGCTGCCTGCTATGAGGAAGGACCTGCCCTTTGCTAGGGACAGCACTGGGCTACGCAAAGTTCTTGGAGACAAATTTTCCTCCTTGCGGAGGAAGCTGAGTTCCAGAAAACTTTCCAAAGGGGAATCGTCCCCTCATCGCTGGCGCTGGGAGGACAACTAGGCTGGGGCTGCCTTGGGCCAGCTTTGCTCAGCTCACTGCTTCCAGCCTTCCTCACCCCAAGCTGTTGCTGTCTCAGAGAAACAGCAACTTCCCCCAGGAATAAAAGGTGTTTTGATTTCTGAGATTGCTAACTCAGTTTTGATGTGATTAGTTCTTCTCCAAGGGTTTTTGCTGTGTTGGTCTAAATGACACCACCAGTCCACACCTACCTCAAGTCCCATGTAGGTGCTTTTGTTTTCTTGGTCTGAAGTTGGCCAGGAAGAGGTCAGCCACGTCCCCAGTAAAGACTGAACATGCTCACACAGGAGCTTGGGCCATCTGAACAAACAGATGCAAATGAAACCAGGGCAGCTCCCCCACACAGAGAGCTCCTCTCTGCTTAGCAGTCAGTCCCAGGCACAGGTGAGATTTCTCCCTCAAACACTCAGAGTGCTCTGCTCGCTGTCCCACCAGCTGGAGGTTGTGCTGAGCACAGGAGCACAATCCAGGCTGGTGGGCTCTCATTATGAGCTGGGGGAGATGGAGGAGAGGGGCACAGAGAAAAGCAGAAAGATCCCTGGCAGCTCTGCCCCAAAGAGCAGCGTTAGCCTGATGGTTGTCTCTTGGCAGACCCTCAAAAGATCTCCTGAGATGCCTCAGTTCAAACAAAGCCAGGCTTGGAGCATGAGCTGGAACTACCCACATCCTCTGTAGATTGGCACAGGAGAGGAAACCTTTGGAAACATTCACAGACTCATTGATTATTAATGTAAAAAGGGGAACCACACACGTATTCCCCTTTCTGCCTTGGGAAGTGACCACCCTGGCCCTTCCCTTTTCCCACGGAGCAGGACTGGGTGCTGGTGCTGTGCTGGCAGCACGAGAGCAGAGCCTCCCTTGCCATGGCCAGGGCACGCTGCTCCTCTCTGCTCCTCCTGCTATTTATAGCCAAAGCTCAAGAGGCCGATGGGTTCTGTGCTCCTGCCAGGGGAAGGCTGGACCCTCTCCAACCCTGCTCCCTCAGCCCTGAGCACTGATAACGCTCCCACAGCTCATGGCAACGTGGCTGAGCTCCACATTTCTCCTGGCTAAAAGCACCAGCAGGTAGGATCAGATACCAGCAAATGGGAGAGAGGGGAGATGTTTCCCTCCGAGGAGGCAGCAGCAGCTTTGCTTTGCCGGGGCACTTGCCCTGTGCACTTTGAGGCCCCCAGCCCATCAGTGAGGTTCTGAAGCAGGAAACAAGAGGACAACTGGAAGACACGGGAAGAACTCCGGAGATTTACACACGCAGGTGAGTAGCAAAGATGGTTTTGCAGTAAATTCAGCTGCATTCCGGAAACACAAGCGTTTCACATCCGCATGATTCATACCGGGAGAGAAAGGGAGTTTGGCTTCGGGGCCGATGACGGCAATTCCTGGAAACATTTTCCAGGCTGCGAGCCTGGAGCAGCAGAATCGCGGCTGCCGCCCTCTCCTGGCAGCCGCAAAGGTGACGGCTCCTCATCCAAGGCTTCTCATCCAACACATTCTTCCCAGCAGCAGAAACCTTCCAAACAAACCCTGCTTGAATTACAAATCCCAGTTCTGCCCCCGAACTCACTCAGTTGTTGCCTGAACACATTTGCTATTTTAAGCAAGAGATTATTCGCTGTTCAGCCTTGTTTGCTCCTCCTTGGTTCTGCACTGAGTTCTTAGGCTGAACTTTAGAAACTTCCCAGAAAGAGGCTCAGGATGACAACCCTGCCCAAGAGAACAGAGGCAGCTTCCCATCATAACGTTCCAGAGACAGCAGAGGAGTGGGGTGGCACAGAAGGGCTGGCAGAAGTCACAGATGGGGACTCCTTGTGACACCTGGCACGTGTGAGTGCTGCTGTGAGAGCAGGAATTTCTGCTGAGAGCTCTTGCGACTGCAAACAGGTATTTTTGACACCATCACTGCCAGCACCAGCACTTACCTGCTCAGCTTGTCCACAAGAGCTGCAGGTAAGACATAAATGAGATGGAAACTCAGAGCTTTCACCTGGGCTGCTCAGCAGTGCCCACAAGCAAGAGGCAGAAGGTGGCTGAAAACACTTGGAAGTTCTTCAGCAGCTGGAGCAGAGGGCCCCTGCAATATTCCACTGCAGGGTTTGGTCATGTGAAGACATTACTCCTCCTCACAGCAGCACATTGAGCACAGGGTCTGTGAGCAGCACTTTGCCCCAGCCCACACCAGTGAAAGGCCTGGAGGCAGCCTGGGTCACAGAGGAACAAATCACTGGCCAAGCTTACACTGAAAATGAAGGTTATAACCAGAACTAAAGCACAAAGGCACAGCTCCTACTCCTCTCTGCATGTACCAGAGTTGCAGGGGGGCAGAAAACAGCTGGCTCAGGAATAAGGAGTAGGCCAAACTGAAGGTAAGCCCCTAAATGAGATTTCCTGCATGTTAAGCAGCAGTTCCTGGGGAGATCCTTCTACTTGGAAGGGTGTGGGAACATAGCTTGCAGCTAATGAGCAGCTGAGTAAGCTGTGAAACAGAAATCCAGATGAGATAATTAGGAGTCACTTTAGAAGGTCAAGCTGTGGATCAACCACCAGCAAGAAGGAGCAGGGTGCTCTATATATAAATCCAACATGCAGAAATCACTTGCACTGCAGCAGCCAGGATTGGGGCTGGTTACAGAGGTCCAGGAACAGTTCCTGTGTGTGGCAGGCAGTGGGCAGGAGACCTGGGTGCTCCCTGTGCAGCAGCTCAGCCACAGCCTGGAGAGCCTTTGCAGAAGAGAGGCAGGGGAAGGGAAGGGGCACTCAAAGGGCAGGGCCAGCAGCTCCCAGAGGACACAGTGCCAGCAGCCTGCCCCAGGGAGGCTGGGGCTCTGCCTGGCTCCCCTGGCTCGTGGTGACAGGCAGAGCATGAATCCTGCACCTGAGCCACCTTCAGGAGATCCCCCAGCAGAACCAGCATCTCCTCCTCCCTGCACCTGCTGTTGGCTTCCATGTAACAACCCCTAAAGCCCAGCACAGGTCCATGTTGGGCTCCTGTGGCTCAGAGCATCTCCCAGACCACACCATCCTGTGGCACCTGCAGCACCCTGCCCCACCAAGGCAGCTCAGTCACACCCCTTCTGCCCCAAGCTCAAGGACACTTGGTTTTGAAGCAACTTCTAAAGTCTAATGCTGAACATAGTAAAAAACAGGCTTTTAATAGCTTTACAAGCTCATAAAGACAAATATCTTCTCCCAAGAATAAACAGGCAGAACATTCCACTGCTGCTCTGAAAACAAGGACTGGCTGTAGCTGAAGGGAGAGGGGAGACAAAGCCACTGTCCAGAGGGAAAAAAAACCCAATACAACAAAAATTCCATGCTCTTTACTAGCTAGGGGTGCAATTGCCTCCAATAAATTGCAAGGGTGAGAGAGGAAAAAGCAGCACCTTCCACAGACATTTCAGTAGCATGATCACTTTGTGGTTTAACAGTGGCTGTGACCACCTCTGTCCCCTAAAAATGGAACTTCTCACTGAAATCTGCTTCTGCCGTGCAAAACTGAGGCTTTAAGGGAAAGCTACTTTTGGTAAAAATCCCTGAACACTCCTCCTAATTAACTCTTCCTGCCTTAACACCACACAGCTTGCCAAGATGCCAGTCAGTCCTGGGAAGAGTGGCAAGAAATTTGGGATTAGTAACTGAGTAAACTTCCTCCCAGTCTGTAAGGATAATGAGATACTAGGCTGGAGCTAGAAACCACAAGGATTCATTTAATTTCTCTCCTCAGAGAGTTCTAAGGAATACTTTAATATTACTATAACCGCCCCAAACCTTACACCTTGTTCACTTGAGCAAAAATACAAGCTATACTTTGCATTTTAGAGCAGCCTCTCCCTGGGGAAACAGACATGTTTTCCCTTTTATCTTCAGTGTTGGATTACTGAAATTGCAGAAGAGATACTCTGATTCTGAGCAGGGAGTTGTGCTGCTCCTGGGAAGGTAATTCCAAGACAATTTATGGAGTTTAGGCTCTCCCTGGGGCACAAGCACTGACTGGCACTGAACAAACCCACCTGCAGAACCAACTGCTGCAGCTCTGCTCTTCTGGAGCAGCATCTGCACAGCTGAGCTAGGAAAGGGCATCTCACAGCAACACCTGGGCCCCAAAAGGGCCACTCTGCTGCACAGAGCTCACCAAAGAGATCCCCTGGAGCTGCTGCTGCTGCTGAGAGCTTCTCAGGCTTTAGTGATCACACCTGGGCACCTTCTGCTAGAGCAAATTGAATTTGCAATTGCTGCTCAGCAGAGATGCTGAACACTGGCAATAAATCTCACCTGAAAGTGCCCAGCAGCTCCAGGGACAGAGGCAGCCACTCCCAAAGACCTGATGCAGCTGAAGAGCTGCATTTCCAATTGTTGGTGGAAAGGGCCAAAAATGCCCCATGAAGTGTTTCAAGTTGTGCACTGGCAGTGGAACTGACTTGGCACTAACAGGTTACACAAGAAACAATCAAGACTGGCCACAAAAATCTGCCAGATGAGACCTTTGGAAGTGAGGGAATGTGAGGAAAGGTACTGGCATTCCCAAGGACTGGAGCCTGAGTTCAGGCCAATGCTCTGTGACAGGGACACTGGTGACCCCCAAAGGTCCTGCTGTGCTCCCAGACAGGGGCCTGCCCTTGGGGAAGGTCAATGGCTATTTATTGATCCCCTTGGCTATTCATTATCACATCCTACACAGCACTGAGCAATCCCCAGCAGGTGCTGCCATCTCTACAGGCCCAATTCTCTTCCCTTGCTGAGCCCAAAATGCATCAGCAAAGCCCAGTTGTGCCTCCCCTCCCACCTCCCAGCAGTGCAAATGCCCCAGAAGAAGGAGCTCCAAGTTCCACCCAGGTTAATGAGCCACCAGCCTGAGCTCCTGGACACACTCAGGAAGAATAATTCCAACCAGGACTGGAGGAGTGGGAGATACCTAAAGGTTACAGACAGATTTCATACAGCCCATGCTGCTGTTTGTTCAAAAGGCAACTCTCTCACAGAAAAAAAATGTAATCAAGTCACCTCAAACTCTTGCTGAAAGATAAAACCCATAAGAACAGTATAACAAGTCAAGTTTTAATAGATTTATAAAATTCATATATACAAAACAGTAAACTAAGTCACCAAAGCTATAAAATACACTTTTTACACATCACAATATAATTTTATCTAGTACACAGTTTTCATAAGTTGAAACTATTACAGCAAGTAGCTGCTTCTATCACGGATGCTGTTTTGGTGCTAGAAAGACACTTATGTGAGCAGTCTGGGACTGTGCTTTTACTTTATGCATTTTCCACCTTCTTTTAATTTGTCACTGTTTTTAAAGTACTTTCCTGTGAATTGTTAAGAAAATTAAGGCTAAACTCAGGCCTTTCTTGCCCAATGTAGTGAACTGGTTTAAAAAAAGACTGATATTGCATAGTATGTGTGTTAATGCATAGGCACCAGAGAGCAAGTACATTGCAGAATAAAAGATAACATCACTTGGCTTCCTAAGCTATGTGGTTGTGCCACAGACAACCTGGTGTTTTGTCAGTTTGTTTTGTACATTTTGATTCCACAAACAAGACAACTCCTCACTAGAGCGAGAAACACCAGCACTGTGGTTCAGTGGAGTCTCCAGAAAACACCTTTTAATCTGTGTCATCAATTCAAGCCCATTCCACATTCCAGACAACACAACTGGAGGAACTCTCCCTCACCTAAGTCCACCAAGCACCTTCCCAAGCCTTGTGAGCTCCCAGCAGATCCTTCCTGCCCTCAGCCCCTGCTCCCTGCCACCTCCTCTCAGTCTTTGTGCCCAACCACCTGCACAAGAGATCGGTGGCAAGTGACAGCAGAGAAGTTGTGCTACTCAAAACCTGCCACTGCCCTCAAAAGATGCTCTCTCAGGTCCTACTTATTAAAAAAATGTTGCCCTCCATCAGTTGTAGCTGTTATGCAAAGAATGGAAACAGCCTCCTACCTTCTTGTGCTCTGGTATCTTGAAGAAAGTCTAAGCAGCTGTCAGGAAGGAGTAAGATGCACTGTCTGGCCAGAGATCTGCAGACTGTGTTTTATCAAAATTGAGTTTTAGCACCCAGTGATGAACAGATGAACAATGGCAGGGCCAGCCTTGCCAGCCTGCTGCTCTCAATTCACAGCCAATGGCTCTCTGGAGTCACTCAAAGCTTTTGGGTCAGTGCAGATGGCATTTCACTTCAATACAGCCTTCGAGCACCATCAGCTTTTGGCATCTGTTTAGACACTAGCTCCCCTCTCCTGCTCCCCTCCAACATACTTTGGCTTTTTTTTTTTTACCAAAATGCCCACCTTGGAAGTTAGTGCTGCTCTTTTTCCCCCTCTATTTTCACACCAGACAGAAGATCCAACCTTCAGTCACAGGCCAAGAGCTGGGCTGGGGCAGCTCCTCAAGCCAGGCACAGAACCACCAGCACTGACAATCTAGAACCTCCGCACTCCCCACCCAGTAAAACACAAGCATATCAACACACAGACAAACTTTAACACCGCTTTCCAAATGCCATTGTCAAGATAAAAACGTCAGGGATCGAGCTGGACTGCCCAGCCACCAAGGTGAGCAAAGAGGCAGCATCACCTGGTTAGCAGAGAGGCAGATTCAGCTCCAAAACTCCTGGCTTTACTCATTTCCATCAATGCAAAACAAGATTAGTGTTAAAACAAAGAAGTGCCCACGTCACAGCACAAAGCAGAGCTCACCCCAGCTAATTACAAAACAGGCATTATTAAAAAGCACTAGGTCTTGCATTACCCATTATTCCTCACTAGGCTAGACAGTCCTCACCTAGAGCTGTGTGGAGCCAGCACTAACTCAGGCCAAGCCTGGCCCAGACCACGCCAGTCTTCCTGATCCATAATGGATGCTCCCTACAAAAACTGTTAAAAGCTCATTTACAAAAGTAGGCACAGATGTTTTATAGTTGCTACTGAAACACCCCACCCAGCACTTTGTGTTACAGAATTACAGAGTATGAGGTAAAGAGTTGGCAGTGCTGTATGAAACCCCTGACTACACCACGTGCTTTTATACTAGAAAGAGAACACAGAAAAGAGGGTACAGCCCAACTTACAGCTCTCATCATGAGCTCAGTGTTTGGTGTACATGACCAACTGCACTGTGAGGAGGTGTTGCTGCATATCCTGTTTGTCTCTCAAGCTGGCACACATCAAATCATCCATCAATGCAGCAGGTACTCCTGGAAATTGGATAACAGAAGCCAAGCTAAAACTCACTGCTTGAAAATCAGAGGGGCCTTTTAGAGAAATCCTCTAGGTCCATGCACAAAAGGATTCTTCCCCCAGCAATAAAGTACACATATAGAAAAGACTCCAAAACATAAGTTAATATAAGTTAAAACACAGTTAATACAAAGACAGCCATCTAAAGGCAGCAGAGGACCTGTTTTCTAAAATGCTGTTCTGTGGAAGGCAGCTGTCTGTCACTAAAGAGAGCTGCTGGTTTCTTCAGTGGTACCACATCTGTTCTTCTAACTGCTTTAATTCTACATTTCTCTGCAGATCACAGGAACCAGGATGGGAATTCCCAGAGGGAATGAGGCCACGGGGACGGGGGGCAACACATGGACAGAATGGGACACACTCCAAATGCACCACTTTTCAAACCAAATGCCACTTCAGCTGTCTTAGGGGAATTATATATTTGTGTCCAGTGCCATGTATAAATGAGCTCTTCCTACTCCATTTCCCTATGGTTTATTTGCCATTACTTTCTCCACTCCGGCAGCCTGGCTGCAGCTCAGCTTTACCTGCCTCAGGAGGCCTGGGAATGGTCATCTTCAGGAGCTTCAATCTTGTAACATGCCTAGTTCTAGGTTCTACACAGCAGCAATTAAAAAAAAATTAAATATATTATCAAGTTAATAAGTCAAATGATCTAGGCTGCCATATTAAATAAGATCCATTCTCTGCATGAAACTGAAAGCATCTTTGAGTTGTAAAACTGAGTGGCCAGTAATTTCAATTCCATAACCACCATTAGGTAATTTTCAACATTAAGAACTATTTCCTTCCTTCAAAGTGACAAGTGCCTATTGAATATGTCACTTGCAGAAAACCACTCATCCTTTTGAGCTCCACCGAGTCACCTTGCAATGCATCTCAGGAGTGCTCAGAGCCTGCAGTGCTGACACACTCTATCAGCTCAACACTTGCTTTGAGGACAACAAACACAAAGTACTGTTGGAAAAATGACTCCCATTTAGTTTTTCTACTTCAGCTCCAGGTTTATGTAAGTCTCTGCCCCAAGCACAGGCTGCAAGGGTTTCCTCTCTTTGTCCTCAGGAGAGACAACCCCTCTGCAATATTCTGTCACTGACCCCGGGTGTCAGGAGGGACTGCAAAAAGCTGCTTTTTTCTTTAAAAAACAAAAAGTACTTGTTCAAGGTCTCCATCTGATCATCATCCTGCCTGTGACCCATTTCCTGACCAGCCAAATGAACAATAAGCCTATAAAGCTAACAAAAAAAGATGCTCTCTCCAGCTGTGTTTACCTGCAAAGTCCTCCAGGATGTCACTTAAAATAAAGTTTTCTATTTGTTTCTGGTGAAAGGACTAAGCAACCCACCAGGCCTGTCCCTAGAAGTGTGAACAACCTCATCTACCCAAGCTCTGCTTTAGTAATTCACTGATTTACCACAACGTGATTTTCTGGCTTTATTATGCTACAACTTTCCTTGGAAAAAAAACCCAAGCCCCCTCAGCTGTGGCATGAAGAGTATTTTGCAGAGAAAGCTGACAGTTAAAAAAGACCCCCAAGCCCTTTTTACTCACAAGCCAGCTCCTCTGCAAACTTGGAAGTGCTTGACTTTTGCAAGGAGAGTTTCCTGACCTGGGGTTCCTGGTGTGATCCATCACTATCCAAACAGAACTCTGAGCCCACAGAGGCAAAATATGGATTTTCACCTGCAGCCCCACACTCAGGCCCATTTCATCAATTAAAACAAAAGGCAATAATGGGCCCAAGGTGGGCAAATTGGTTCCCTATAACTGACTTAGTGTGCAAAACTGCCATATCATACAAAAAAAAAAAAAAGCAGCTTGAGAGCTCAGAGTGAGATCTCTCATGCTGTTTCTTTTCCAGGTGCAGAAAAAAATCTTTTCCAGATTTTAAGTTATTTAAAATATAAGTTGCATCATTAGCTCTGTTGAGGGTAAATCCATAAGGTGACTAAGGATACAAAACCATGGATGAGTGTCAAGAGAAAAACAGAACAGAAATTCCATGCTATGCCTCCCAGGTAAAACTACAGTAGATTCAGACACCAAACTGAGGTAATTCTTGAGAAAAAATACAGTTGTTAGGGAATGTTTAACTAATTTGAGAAAACAGGCATAATATTAACTCATCTGGAAAATTCAGTGAAGGAATAAAGCTCACAGCAAATTAAGAACTAAAGTCAAGTCAACCTAGAAGTCAGGTGAGCCCACAACTGCCTCCTCTTTCCCAGTGTCTTGTGTGAAGTGAAAACCACCACCAAGAACTCAGAAAACCTCTGAAAGCTTTGAAAGCAGCCTTAGTCTTCAGCCAAACAAATGGGCTCAGAGAAACCAACCTTATGTGATGAGTAAACTTGTTTGCATCACGCTGTGGTGAAACATTTTCCTTTTCAAATGTAATAATCTGAAGATTTTTTTTCCCCATCTGAATATTAGTTACATAACATTCTTCCCCTTCAAGACTAAAAATTAATAAATATTTAAAAGACAGAGTTGGTCCTGGCAAAATAAGACTTGTTGCAAGGAAGCTAATTCCTGTTTAAGTTTGCTGCAATTTAAGTTAGGTTTTCCCACCTGCAACTTCTCAGTTGCTTCTTATGTCGATTCTGTGCCTGTTACAGGCACTGAAACAGCCACAGCTTTTCCACTCTGGAGCCTGCACAAGGAAAGCCAGGAGGCTGCTACATCAGGAAACGACACAAAAATACTGATATGAACATCTGCAAGCTTCAGAGGGGAAGAAAGATTCCAGATTTTATCCAAATTAACATGAAAGGACAATGGAACAGGACTTTTCTTTGACCACATTTCCCATGGGATTACCAGCTGAAGTAAAACTTTGCTTGTTTTGACATGCCATTACAGGCTCAAAGGGGATAAGAACTCCAGGGACTTTTTATGCTGACTTTTTATGGGTACAAACAGCCCTTCAGGTTTATCCTTGGATAAAAACTATGACAAAAATTGCACAGTAAACTATGTTTGAGTTACCTAAAGGATAGCACTACAATATCTTTCTTTGTCCATGTACCCCACTGCAATAGAAAAGACTCAATGTCTGTACACAAAAAAGGCACCTGGCAGAGACTGAGAGCACAAGGAAATTTGGAGTTCACACCCAAATTGTTCACAGCCTCTTGCCATTTTACACCCAAACCACTGCCCAAAGGGGTGACTCCAAACCCAGCAGTGCTCTGAGTTCCATGTGCATCACTACATGCTGAAGATCCCATTAAGACACAGATTAAAGGCTAATTTTACAGCAAGGTCCTGCTGTCCTAATCCATCAGTGCAGCTGGAAAGCTGGGATCTCCAGGGTGTTCAGTCTTCCTACAAGGTCAGCTGTTGGGAACTAATCAAGCAGCTGCTGTGCTACCAAAACCTTTGCTTAAAGAGTTTAATCAGCTTCCAAACTTTTGAGTTCAGATGAAGCCCTGTCACATGAGATACTGAACCTTCACAAATGCTGCCCCCACTGTGGGTGTGAGGACAGTGCTAGCTGGCCATGGAACACATCTCCCTCGAGCAACCACTGTGCAGATACGTGCCTGGGTGCTCCAGCACAGGCTGCTGCACCAAGGAAATCAGTTTTCCATGATGTGACACCCTCCAAGCATAGTGCAAAATAAACCCTTCTCCGAATCAGCGAGGCCTCAAGTCCCCATCCCATTTACTCCAACATGAGTTTCCCTACACAGTTTTAGACTTCTCCCTCAGGAGACTCATGCAAAACCTTCAGACAAGAGCTGTGCATCCACCTTGGGAGGTGGATTCTAGACCCCTGGCAAAGCTGAACACACACACAAGACCTGGTTATACTCCTAAGGGTTAAGAATGGAACCTCCATTAACATTCTCCAATACAGCTGCCAATCTCATCATGTTTAGATTAGTTTGATCGATTCAGCACCTCCAAACTACAAAAAAAAAAAGGCAGTTTGTACAATTAGTGTCGGAAAAATGAGCGTGTTCATCGGAAACGTGTCTTCCATCCATGGTTTGTCAGAGATTTCTGTTCTCCAAGAAGGCAGACGGTGGTTGTGTCATTCAGCGTTCCAAACTCAGTACAGAACCTACCAGGGCCAGGTTTCAGTAGTGTTTTAGTCCAAGTGATTCAGTAGCTAACATCAACACGACTCCTCCGGCCTAGAGCTCCTCTGTTTGGACTGGCTAGTGTACAGCATTCCTGAGCCAAGGAATTCGCACAGGCCCCGCGCCGCACGCAAGGCCCGTAAAGAAAGGATCAAAAACTTCGATGGAACCCTCCAGCGAAATTCCAACAGAGCAGGGGCTGCTCTCCTTCACTGCAGCATGATGTCCTTGAGGTTCTCCTGCAGGATGGTGTCCTTGACGGCGTGGAACACGAAGCGGATGTTCTCCGTGTCGATGGCCGTGGTGAAGTGGTGGAACAGGGGCTTGCTGCGGTTCCGCCTCTTCCTGTCGAAGCACTGCACCAGGTAACGCTGCACGTCCTCCAGGCGGTGAGGGTCGCCCTTGAAGTCCGAGAAATACTTCTTAATGCTGACAGTCTTGACCTTCTCCACGAGAAGGTCCATCTTGTTGAGGAATAGGATAATGGAAACGTTAAAGAAAAGCTTGTTGTTGACTATTGTCTCAAAGATATTCATGGACTCCACGAGTCTGTTTGTGCGCCTGTCTTCCATGAGGACCTGGTCGTATTCGCTGGAGGAGACCATGAACAAAATTGAAGTTATTCCATCAAAGCACTGGAACCATTTTTGACGCTGAGATCTCTGTCCCCCTACATCCACCATCTTGAAAGGAATTTTTTTAATGATGAAATCATGCTCTACTATCCCCTTGGTGGCTTTTCTGGCCAGCAAAATATCTTGTTTGCTGGGGAAATAGTTCTGCAAAGAAAGGAGAGACGTATCAAAAAAAGTCCTTCAAAAATTCTGGCTAATGCCTGAATACTGAAGGAATGGGTAAAATCACCAAGAGCTGCTTTTAAATTTAAAAATTATCAGATGAAGAATGAATACTCAACTTTAAAACACTGCTCTGTTGACCATTTAGCTCAACACTTTGGTAAACAGCTACAGAGGATCCTGAGACATATGAGAACAAAAATAAAGGACTAATTCACTACCTCACACTTTCATCCATCAAGCCTCTTGGTTTAAGATTCAAGTGTATTTTTTCATCATGAAATTCTTATCTAGAGTGTTACTGCCACTTAGTTAGCATTCAATAAAGCAGATCAAATCATCACAAAAAGGTGGTTTTTTTTAAATCTAGCTTTTCCACAGTTCATTACTCTTACAAGGACCATCTTGAAAGCTTTAGTGGAAACTTTTCTTCCAGGTCCATACTCTATGGCCAGCAAGTACAGCAACAGATTCTACCACAGGCTGTGCCCCGATCTACTGCTGCAGAGAAATTTGTTCTTCAGAACCTTATCATTGCTACTGTTTAGGAAAATCATCTCTCTTCTTTCTCCTCCAAGTGTCCAGACAGATGTTTTCATTACAGAGTTTGAATCCTACAAGTGCTAGGAATGGTTTTTATTTCGCTAAGGTTTCATTCTGCTACCTTAAGTAGCAGCAGCCCTCAGAACATCAGGAAAAGCGAATGAGATCCAGAGACTGCACAGAAGGGCTGATAAAATATGTGCACAAATACAACTTCCATTTGTTGGCTGTCAAAAAAGATTAAACAAATGCTAAGCTCCAGTTTCAGAAAGCTGCAGTTTACTGTTCCTACAGAAAGAACACTGAATTTAATGCGTAATTATTTCATAAACAAATGAAAAACCCCAAGCAAACCCCATTAATCACAGCACACTCAGGCTCTCCTTGTCCCTTGGAGCTCTGTGCTTCAGAAGGAGAAGGTTTCTTACCAGCTGACCGATCCGATCCAGGTTATCCAGGAAGTATTTCACTGATTCACCCTGTGGAAAAGCAAAGATATGGCAACTGAGCTTGTGTCTAGGGCAGCAAATCCAACAGAACCAAGGCCTTCTTCCCAACATGAACTGAGGTCTAACAAAGCAATATCACCAGGTCTGGAAAAATCAAAGTTGTGAAGAGATTTACACAAATGTTCAGATCTATCCAGTAAATCTCTACAATAAAAGAGTAGTGTTATCAAAGTCAGTTCTTTGACTTAAAAGAATTTGGTTTTTTTCCCCCTTGTAAGATAAGTGCAGTTAACTGACACTGAGTGGGAGTAAAAAATGAAACACATTTACAAGAAACCAGTGTAGTTTGTTTAAAATTCATAACAGTGAACAAAAGCATATCCTAGAAAAGTGGAAGATTTAAGTCCCCCGCAATTAATGGTGACTTAAGCTAGACTTGCTTGTCACAAACAAAGGAAAAAAGGAGCACTTCAAGGACTTGCTCTTATACAGACAGCTCCCCTTCTGGGCTCAAGACTTTTAATAATAGACTTGCTCATCTTGTAAAAAGTCTTTTAGCAATTTTATCAAGAAGAAAATAGGAACGTGTACAGGGAGAAGTCATTCTTGTGTGAAAATTTACTCTTGTGTAAGAGGACTTGGTGTTTTATCAAACAAGCTTGCCTGGGTGTCCCACCCAAACCAAGGGCCTCTCTGCATTAAGTGGGGACCAGAAGCCCTGCACAGACTTTTAAAGAAATAACAATATTGTTTCCATACATATGCAGACTACTCTGGAGTAAAACCCTCCAGCAAATGCTTCCTTTCACGAAGAAGTAATTCACTAAATCTTCTTTATTGTTCAGGATATGTCTTGGAGTTGTAGCCATGCCATGAGAATGATAAAGTGGAAAATCCTGCTGCCTTTTAGTGATTTTAGGCAGGAAAACCCATTCTTTATCATGAAGCAGGGCTGTCAGTCATGACCAAATGACAGTAAGTGCCCTCATCAAGTCACTAGCTCAGAATGGAACTTCCTCCAAGTACTCCAGCTGCAATAAAAGCTCCTAAACCATACATCCTCCTCTACACCATAGCCCTGAGACAGAAGAGAATTCCTGCCCCCAGTACAACTCTGAACAGATGAACACAACAGCTCATTGTGAGGAATCAGACTGGAGATCAGAGGATTCAGTGTTGGACAAGTACACACTCCCAGCATAAGGCACACACAAAAGGAGCTGCAGCTTATTATTTTCTAACATTTAAAACTGGAAGTGTCTTTTCATAAAGGAGAGAGAACACATGGATTTGCAAAAGACTACCAAGTATCAACAAAAGATTTACAATGGATTGCTGGCAGAATAAAAACCACTTCTTTTTTTGGGGGTGGGGTGGGGGAGAGGGGAAGTTTCCAAAGAACAATTGCTCTAAGAGCTTCCTTACAATCATGAATTTTCATAAGGTGAAAGTAATTTCCTGTATTTTTTGGCACTCTGTGGATCAGAAGAGATATCACAGACTGCATGAATAAGAGAAAAGGGCTTCCTGTACAGCATTAGTCATATTCAGGAGATGGGAGAGCCCAGAAAGAAAAGATCACTGAAGCTACAAAAAAACCCCTTCTCTATCTGTGGTGCTCCATCCCAAACAGCTCCTTCAGACGTGCAAAAATACTGCAAAGGGGCCATTTCTGATGGACATTCTTCCAATTTTCCACCCAGCTGCTTCAGAGTCCCTGCCTGTCTGTCTGTCTGTCCCCCCTCCCAGGCTGGAGCAGGAACAGCCATGTGCCTGTGAAATGCAGGGACACACAGGCAGGATCTGCCTCCCCTAATTCCCACCCCAGCATCCATCATTCTGACATTCTGCACATTGATAGGGAGCTAAGAAAATCAACTGATTAATGGAAAAAATACACGTTCATTTCTGCAGTGATTTAAGGAAAGCAGATTCTTCTCTAGATTCTTACCCAGCTCTTATTAACGTTGCAATTAAGCCACGTAATTTGTTCAGGGAAATTTTAATCAGCAATGGCAAAGCACTGGGAGAGCTGGGTAAGTCAGGTGGCTGGAACAGGGGTGAGCACCATATGCATGGTCTGACAGATCTGAAGGAATCTCAATATTCTCCTCTAACACAGAATCCAAAGGCATCCAGTACTTAAGTCAAAATATCTGTTTCCAGCCAAAACAACAAATCCTCAACAAACTCCAGAGAGTTTGAAGTTTAAAAACCCTCAAAACATGAAAGCACACAAACATGAAGGGAGGAAAAACACCCACCAAAAACGTGCCAGAGTAATAAGCCCAAAGCCAGTGCGCACACTCAAAACCTCCTGCCTTAATGATTCCCTGATTAATGATTCTTTATTAAGTCCTAGGGAAATGTGAACTCAGTTCCTGCTCCAAGGGCTTCTGGAATAACCTTGTCCTACATCTTAGTCAGATTTACAGCAAACTGGGATCTTCTGGGAAGCACATTCAGCTCCTCCAGGCAGCAGCACTCACAGGCACTGGGCATTAACTGATGTGATGAGTAACATGTAATGTATTAAATGAGGAAAATATGGAAACTCCAGGTTTCACAACTGTTTGCTGTTAGTGTTTCTAATTAGAACAATTATGCTAACTGAACATTCCTTTCTGTATTCATTTTTCCTAGTCATTCAGACAGCAATATTAATTACATCTAGAAGTCAAATTCACTGAGTTTTATATCAAGCTGCACTTCACTGGATTTTTGAATTCCACTAATAAATTATCATTTATGCAAAGCTGTCTCATGCTTTGGGTATTACACACACATACAAACAAATGCTTATGTATATAAATGTATGTACATAAACATACACGCACAGTTTCTAAATCAAAGTAGATTTTCCATTCAAAGCAAGTAATTATCAAAATAAATATCAGCTGCCTCTTTTGTGTTGAATTATTTTTTCTCTTCATGACACTGGCCATAAAGAAGCTGGTTTGGCTTTTTCAGTGCAAATATTTAGTGTTTCCCCAATATTCATCCAGCCATTCAGCTCCATTCAAAGCTGGCTTAGCAGTTCAAGTGCTCTCCTCCTCCAGATCTCAGCCAGTTATTTCAGGTCCATGACCATGACTTCCTATAAAAGTGTCAGCAAATATTTGCAATTGATTCATCAGATACTAAAAATAACTTTATGCAGATTGATGACTTCAATTTCAATATTTTAATGGTTCTGTTGGGGAAAAAGAAAGCTTATTTTAACATCACAATCTATTTCAAGCTATGCTTGCAAAGTAGAAATGAAAGCTGAAGTTATTTATAATATATGTATATTTATACCCTCTATGTGTATTTATACAAAGTGTAACTACCTAAATATAATCACATCTTGGTGTGTTCACTTAGAAAACAAACAAAAAAGATCCAGATCAGATCTTTTACAGGCTGATGTTGCAAGAAAAACTGTGGCAGCTCCAGAAACTTCCTCAGATCAATGGTGCTCATAGAAAGTTGTTGAGCTTCTGCCTTTCAGATTCAAAAAGACTCACATCTTGCAATGTCCTAACAGTACACTATTTCCTTTAAAAATATTCTAACATTATTCATGAATAATGCTTTTAAAATATGAAAGACTATTTAACTTCAACCAGCACGATACCGAGATAGGAAGCCCTGTTCTGTCACAGTCCCAGCAGTCTGTCAGTGAAGCATTCACACACTGACATTTCTTATTTATTTTATTTTTAACTAGTCCTCGATTAGTACATTTCACACTGGAAAGTTACAAGCCAGTTGGCTATTTTTATGGATTTTCATCCTCCTGATAATAAATCAAGAGGTTTCAGTGGTGTCTCCTGCACCCACAGCCCGTGTTTTACGGGACAGCTGTGGGGGAGGGAGCACTGACCTCTGAGTTATGAATTTTATGTAGCTCAGATGATCCTTTTTTAGTGCCTCAGAGTACAGCAGTGACCATTGGTGCTCCTCTCCTTGCTGCCCACACAGGAGTGACCACAAAGCTGGGGTGACTCATTCTGCCACTCTGAGCTCCCCTCCCTCTGCAGTCCAGACCCTCTGAGTAACACTTCTGCCACTGGGACCAAGAGAAGGACTGGGAGATGCTGTTCCCATTGTTCAGGAGGATGAGTCACTGGACATCTGGGAACTGGGGGAATCAAGAAACACAAACAGAAGGCCTCAAATGAGCCCACAATGCAGTATCGCTATTGGATTATTTTTTTTTTAAAAATTGTTATTCTTTTAAACTGGCCTATCTGCAGTATAAAGTTTGGTGAAGCCAGAGAAAATAGTGCAATTTGTTTAAAAAGTGACTGGTGGAAGAGAAAGGGAGGAAAGTTGAAATGTAAACATATACTCCTGCTTCCTGAAATAGCCCTCTAAAACTCTTTTTATATGCTAGATTATTTTGACCACAGCATTCTCAAGGGGCGAAAGCCATGAAAAAAAAGAATCTTTAATCTACATACTTTGTGCAATGTGAATGCCATCTTAACATGAGCTCCAAATAAGTCACCATGAAAATAGTGATTGAATTCAACATCCCTGTCCCTTCAGGCTACGTTCAGAGCACATAGGAAATCTCCACACAGAAATATTATAACTAATCTGGCATCACTTCCTTTGCCATTGATAGCCTCATTTTGGGCAGAGTTCCCAAGCAGTGTTTACTGCATGAAAATAATGCACAGAAAGCTTTAAAAGACCCCCAGAAACTCAGCAGACATGTTCTGGAAGGCCAGAATTTATCAACCTGCCACTGTAACCCTCAGTTATTCAGAGTGAGCCTTGGTCAGATCATAAAGGACAGTGACACATCCCATTGTCCAGCTCCCTAAAATACTGGCTCATTTCAAACTTTTCCTGCTGAAAAGCAGTTCCTCTATATTCTGCTCTGAACTAGAAGACTTGAAAGGGGACCCTCTGTTCCAAATTGGCTTTTTTGCTTTCCTTGTCCCAAGGCCTTTTTGACATAATATTAATTTAGCCCTTCCTGATCATTCTGTCTCTGGCTGCTAAATTTAGAGTGCACAATTTAAGGTAGACCTGTCAGTCTTAGCTTGTTTCAGATGATGGATTAAACCACAGAGGAAGGAAATGTTGTACTTCAAGGAAGCATCTAACACAGATCAAACAGAAACACAAAATACAGATCTAACAGAATTCCCACACTACAGAGAAACAGACACTGCAAATAACTGCCACAAACTGCAGCAGAGTCTGCAAGGTGAGAGGACACTGATCCAGATAAAACACTGATCCAGATAAAACACTGATCCAGATAAAACACCAGTGTTGGGCACCCACCCTCTGCTCAGGAGCTGGGAAACATTCAGCAGCAGGGCTGAGAAACACAGAGGGAATCCAGGAGACCCTAGGAAGATGTTTGGGAATCTCCCAGCTCTGAGACCTTGGATCCATAAATGGGATGGACTGAAAGCATTGACAGAATTTCATCCAAAGCTGGCCTTTATTTAAGGAACTACTCCATGATGGCTGCTTGAGACATCTACGGACAAAAAGCAAACTTGTAAGCAAAATCTTTGTTTGCAAACACTGAGATCTCCCCTTTTCCAGGTTTCCTGGGATGTCAATCACCTCTTGACTGTAAGGGGTCTGAATGTCACCACTTCAGATGTTTTAGAAAAGCAAGAGGCCCGAGGGAGAAGCAAGGTTACAAAATAACCAGGAGCCCAGTACTTTAAAATGTTCAGGAGTTAGATCAGCCAAGTTTTTGGGTACTGAAATTAGAACCAAAACCTCACCATCTAAAAGTGATAGAGAAAATGATTTCCTCAGTGAGAGGCACTGGACACAAGCAGCAGGATGACACCCTGCCACCACAACACACAAATCCTTTGGAAGTGAAGGGGCTCAGGCTCTGCACCCTGCTTCTGCCCAAGGGCTAAAACTCTCCTGAGGGACAGCTGCAAACAAACAACTCCCCCTCCCCAAGCCCTTGGGCTCCTTCAAGAGATTACTGCTAAATCTGCACTTCTATTCAGCCTCACTGCTAACAGGGCATGGATTTACTGCGGCCAGAAATGTGTTCTCTCCTCTCTGACAGCTGATGAATTCAGTATTATTTTCCAAGGAGGTGAGCAAGTCTGTGCTTGTTAAGAATTCCCCCAGAGGATGCTGAAGTAACCCAAATTGCCCTGAAATGCTGATGCCCATTGGACACTGCAATTCTGTTCTACAGATATTCTACATCCTGTCTGGGCATCGAAATTTATTGACACAAGACAAACATTAATTTTTCATTCAATCACCAGCTCCAGTGCAGAGACCAACCATTTCTCCTTATTTAAGCTGTACAGAATTCCAGCTATCAAATCTCCCCAGTGTTATTTAACTTCCTCCTTAACTACAGACTGAGCTCCTGGCTCCCATCCAGCAACTCCAGTGCTTATCCAAGTTGCTGCTATCTGGACCCTACAAACATGCCAACTACAAAAAAAGTACCATATGGTTCCAAACTTCTAAAAATTACCTCTCCTTTCTCCTGCCTGTTCACACACTGTAGGTATCAGATGTTAAGGTCTGAAAATATTTAAAAAATTCATTATTTGTCATCTCAGTCCAAACAGGCAATGGAAAAATTTGTTGGGACATGACAGGGTGGGTTTATATCAACTCATCCTCCATGACACATGGCCTAACTGTGCTTTGCAGCATATGGAAAATAATAGGTGATAAATATTTATTTAAGTCTCCAGAAAAACTTGAGGTTAATCAGAGCTTCCACATCAGTACTAAGATTTGTGGAATCCTGTGACTGAAATTCCAGCCTTGCAGCTAAGAAACACTCATACAGGAGCAGGGCTCTTTGCCGAAGGGCAACTCTTAACATGTGTTAGCTTTTTCCAGCAATCTAACACAGCAATTCTTTCTCCCAAGTGCTGCAAGGGAAAACTAGAGTTACATTTTTTCCTGAAATTCTAGGTATTTCTACATCAACAGGATGTAGATGAGATAAATTACTCTTGGACTAGGTTAACAATTCTGTCCATTTGTCTCAAATATGCACACCAGCAGCAGTGCCTCCAGGAAGAAAGGAATTTTCTGTAATAGACTAAGGCAGGCTCCATCCTACACTAAAAGTTTCAAGAAATATTAACAAAAAATCCCTGTAATTTTGATTTTACTCATACTTACTGTCTTAATCACTGCTGTTTCTGCTTCACAGATTTGCAGTGGCTGGAAGAAAAACAGGTGCAAACAGCAGAGAAAACAGTACTGGCCACAAACAAAACACAAAGTGTAACATAAATATGTTAAATGTTAGCTTCCCAAAAAAATAAATCTAGAAAAATCCTTAACCAGACAGACCTGCACATCAGGGATTCAGCATGTCCTACCCTTCACTGACCAGCAGCTAGCAAGAGTTGAGGAGTGGATGCAAGGGACCAAATTCATGTGGAAGAATCACAGCTATGTTTAAACAACTAAAATAGCCCAACAACTGCATCCAACATCAGCAGTGAGCCCGGCTCAGAGCTGGCACGAGTGGCTGCCAGACCTACTCCTAAGCATCCCATGGAAGGATTCCTTCCTGTTTCCCTGCCAACTGTCCAAGGGAATTCATTGTCTGCAAGTGCTGCCAGAGCCCTTTCATCTCCTCTCCGGAGGTTCTCGCGGAGCCGAGCGAGCGCACGCCAGGCTCAGCTCCTCGTTCCAGGCACAGCCAGATCAGCAGCACCCCAAAAGCAACTGAGCCAGCACTGCTAGAACAAAGTCCTGAGCTGCACAAGGAGGGATGGAGCCAAGATTCTGGCCCATCACCAGCAAATTATCCCATTTATTCTCAGTGAGCAGCTGCAATGGAGAAATGGGCATTTTCAACCAACAGGGCAGAATTTAGAAGCAGCTGGATGTTTCTGCATCCCCTGGAATGATGCACAATCCCGTTATTCCTTGCTCCCAGCAGGTCAGAATGCAAACCTGAAACTTGCTTTGTTTACAGGAGACATCTGCAGTACTAGAACAGACAGTGACAAAAAAAAAAGGCACCTCCTGAATTAATCTAGTCAGCAGTACTGACTATCTGATCAAGACTAAATCACAAGTTTACCAGCGAGTTTCCCTTTCAAATCTTATCAGATCAAGGGATGGGAAATAAATATCTTAGATCTTGTGGGCTGAAAAAGCAGCTAACACCAGCCATGAGAGAATGTTGAGCTTGGACTTTTCCATGGCAGGTGGCCAGCTGGAAAGCTCAGCAACTTGGATGCACTTACAAGAGGCATAACCTTGAGTATCTTGCAGAACGATGCTTCCTGCTCCACTTCCACACCAAAGATTTGCTGCAGTGTCCTAATGCTCCACTTTCTGGGGAATATCAGCTCAGACATGTCATGGTGACATTTGTCTGTTGTTAAATGGTGACCATAAGGATTGCAAAGTGCCATTCATCCCTCATATTTTTTTAAATTTTGTTCTAAACAAGATTTTCTCATTTTGTCTGTATGTATACAACTGAGATGTTTTTAGATGGGCAGAATAAAATGATGGCCTTGCAAAACTCAGAAAGCTGCTCAGAATCTGAAAGAAAGGTTGCATTTTAGCTGAGTTTTACCTAAAACCTAAGTCTTAGCTGCACTCAAGTGTGCTATTTAACAGTTAGATTCCTATAAAATCAAGTGTGTAGAGAATAGAGTGCAGAAAGAAATTAAATTCCACCTTGCTTACATTACTCTGAAGTTGTGCCCCATGCCCATTACCTCAGTGCTTGGCAGGCTCAACCACAGACAGCACAAGGCTTGCAGGTCTCAGGGACTCCTCAAAGCAGCTTCACAGCTGATTCTCAAAACCCAGAAACAAAAACCTCCTTTTTCAATAAAAGTTTGGTATTTGTTAATTCTAAGAGACTTAGAACTAACCAGCCCTGAGGTGCAGGTTCTGACTGTTGTTACCCTGTCTGCCCCCCCAGTGCCTTTCCCATCAGTGGGAATTCTCATCCTGCATTACCTTGCAAGGCTTTTTATCTATTCACATCAAAACATATCAGCTATTCGAAATATTCTCCCCCTTTGACATCTGTTTTGGCATGAGGAGGAGGAATTATTCAAATCTGCACTTAAATTTTCACCCTATTGATACTTCACTATGAAGATTTCATGCAACCTGGACTACTTTCAACATAACTTCAGAATTTGTTCTCTTTCAGGTCTGAAAACAAATCTAAAGATTAAATCTGTGATTAGAAATAGGTGACAGCTTCTATCCTGAAGGCCTCAGCTACACACAGAAATTAATCAAGCCACAGTGGAAAATGAAGTGAGTTTAACAAACTTTTCCAAGCTGTTGAGCAGACTAGCCTATTAAAAAAATCCTAATTAAAGCCTCGGTCACATCCTACTGAACTGGAGAGAGGGCAGCAGTCCAGCCACGTGGATGGCCAGCTGAACTCCCTGCAAGCAGGAATGCATGTGCTGGCCTGGAAGAAAGGACAGAAAAGGAGAATACAGTAGGTGTTCTTTTGTCTCCTGCCCACATCCAACACCACGACTGATTCACTGCTGTACTCTGACCAGACTGAAACCACATGGATCAAAAGCCTTGAATCCAGAGGTGGAATTAAATGGGAAAGAGTTCCATCAATAAACGAGTACTTTTTCAGTTTGAGATTCTACCGAGTTTTCCAAAGTAGAATTAAGGGAGTACCAAGGAAAGCAAGTCAAATTAAGAGCTTTGGGGGTGGGGTGGAGAGCAGACCTTCTAAGGACAAACAGCAACAGTTTGTTCAGGAGCAAAGCCAAGTGAAGCACAAGTCTGCCTCAGTCTGACTGCAGGAATCTGTGTTGTATATAGAGGAGACATTTGAAAGGTGTCAATAAATTACTTCTCAGAGCAACATGTTTTCCACTTTCTCAAACAGAAAATCTTGCATGATGTTTCCAAGAAGTTTCCTACCCTCCTCCAAGTCCTGAGTCAATAATTGAGACAAACAGGTTTACTCCTCAGAGCTGCTTTAGGTGTAGCTGCAAACTAGAGAAGGTGGGGACCAAGCTGCCTCCTGCCTTTGTGACAGAAGCTTTTCCAGCAGGGCAGCTGAGAAAGGAGAAGTGAAACACTGAGCTAACCTCACCCTTCTCCTTTGGAAAGGGCACTCAACAGCTCTGCTCCCTCCACCAGGGTTTGTTATCAGCTGCTTGGTTTGTAGCACTTTGGAGCACTGAGATATTTCCTGGAACAGCATCACATTCAGATGCATCTTAAGTCATCTGTCTATGAAACCCTCCCCTGTTGCACAGCTACCACTGCACATAAACCCAGCAGTCAAGAGTCAAACACTGCTTCTTCCATCCCTCTGCTCACCTCCTCTTCTTCTTCCACAGTCAACACCTGTGGAACAGAGCCTGGATTTGAACAGTCTGTGACCACTTCAGATACTCCAGTAATTCAGAACACAAGCACTGAAAAAACAACTCTTTGAGGTACAGGCGTCTTAGTTTGGCCTCAGGAAAGGAACCATTGCTTGGGAGAAGAATCAGTGAGATAAAGACACTGCCATCACTCCTTGGCAAGCACCAGGTTAAGGCAATTTGTGCCCACTTGTGATGGCCATGGCTTGTTCCTTCCCCAGTGTGTCACCCCCAGGCTGCATCTGCCCCTTCTCCAAGAGCAGCTTCCAAAAACCCCACCCAGCACAACCAAGAGCTCAGTGCAAAGCAGAATCCCCCAAATCACCATTTCCCATTGCTCACTGGCATCACTGCCCAGAGCTACAGCCCAAGGTAAGCTGGAGCCAAGAGTGGTTTGCATTCAGTGATTTTAAGGCAAACCAGGCTTGTTTGGGAGACAGCAGGAGCAGGGGGAAAACCAGAAGAAAAGCAGGTTAAAGACATTACAATCTTTTTGAGAAGTCATTGCAAAAAGGTCAGGGTTTGGACAGGTAGCAAGGGTACAACATCACCACCTGAGCAGGTTACTGCTGCCTCACCATCCTACCTGCAATCTCCTCCTCAGCTTTCTGTCAGGTCCCATCTTTTCAGGAACATGGGCTCATCAAACATAATTCACTCTCATTGTGATAAGTAAAGAACAAATTCAAATATCTGCTAAGTATAAAAATACAGAAGATATGCCAATAAGACTTTCTCATAAAAACAGACCTAGTTTTTAATGATTTGCTTATTTGTTCATCTGTTCATGTTACTTGTTCTTGATCCTACATAGCTTACAATGAACTAGGATTTTCAGGAAAGCCTGAAAGCATTCATTACCCATTATCCTATTAAATTCAGTGGCCCCTTTGAAAAATCCAAGCCTTAACCTCTTACTGTTTTTTTCTCAAGGGAACCTTTTAGAACATTTTTAAAGGCACTGAAAACCCCCTTGCTCGCTGTCCCAGTTCTAGGTGAAAAGTGCAAGGTTTGGTACCAATAAAAAGCTGAATGGGTACCAAAAGCAAGCTGAATCACTACAAAGAACATATAAATGAGGTACAAAAGGCTGACTTGTAAAACTGGAACTTTCTGAAGTGCACTGTCAGCACTGCTGCTCTGAGCAGAGAGAGCCATGTCAGGGAGACAGGCTTAACAAAACCAGCCACCTCTTCTTGGGCAGTGCCTGTTTCCCCCCCCAGTTTCCTGAAACCAGCCACAGGGTCAGGAAACTGCTAATACAGCACACAGCAAGTAGCAGGAGCTCTCTCTTTTCCTTCACACAGCTAAGCCAGTCCTTGCTGATCTTCAAGTAGTGCATGTAGCTTTCATACACCAAGAACTTTGAACTCGTGTATCATGGGAACAAAAATATAAATGTCTCCTTTTCCATTGTATCTTTGAGACTGAATGGATGAAACCAGTCTGACAAGAGGAGCCCTTCCACTAGAAACAGTATTCTTTGTTTTCAGGCAGATAAACATTAACATATATGTCTATGCATAATGAAGTATTTTTGTAGCAACTCAAATAAAAGTTTTCCTTGTGACTTTAACCATGACTTTAACCTATGCAGATGCTCATTACTGAATATGTGAGTTCTCTCCTGCTTCCATCAAATTTCAGAAGGAACTCTTCATTAGACTCCCTCTGTCATTCAAAGGGTTCACCTTTAAACGTGCCCAACTTCTCAGATTTCTGGAATACATTTTCATCACTGGGAATCTCTAAGCTGATAATAGTTGCAATTTTAAAGTCTCCTGAATGATTAAGGTCCATTAGAAACTTTCTAAGTATGAAATTAAACAACATAATCAAAGCTAAAGGCTGCTCACTGGGCTGGATTTGTCTCTGCCCAGACCTTTCCTGCACACTAGAAAGGGATAAAGAGATTACTCCAGTGGTTTGTAGCTGCAGTTGGGTACTGGCTCAGACAGCCTGAACTGAAAGTTTCCTTCCTTGTTTCTCACAGCATGTGCCAGCATTTCTTGATGGGAATGCAAAGATTAATTACAGCTGTACTTGCTCTGAACAAATCCTCATATTCAATACAGTCCTGCAAGATTTAGAGTAGCACTAATTAGGGCTTAGAACAACAATTCTGCAAAGACAAACATACAGAGTATTTTTTCTAATTATTTTATGCATAATAAAATTAAAGCTTCTTTCCAGAACCAAGGTGGCATTTATTCTCAAGAGCTGGCAGCCAAAAGGACTTTTCCAGCCTAAGAACATTAGATTTAATGTTTCAGTGCTGTTGTTGAAGGTGAGACAGCAAACAATAACCACTTCCATATGCACACAGAAAGGTAAGGATGAGTAAAAAACCTTTTGGGTCACCCAGACAGTTCTCTAGGGGGCTCAATTGCTAAGAGGTACAGACAAAAAAAATGTTTGTACTTGGTAAAATACATATAAGAAGAAAAAAAAATCTTTCAACCATAAAAATGGCAATCATTAGGCAAGAGGCAAATGCTTGCAATCAATTTTCACCATGGCAGCTGCAAATATGAAGTTGTTTCTCTTATTTATCTTAACCACACCAAAAACACAGTCAGTATGCATTGGCTTCCAAGGGCCAGCAGCAAAAAGCTCCTACAGGAAGCCTTACATAGTTTTTAATCTGCCTTCAAGAATCTGTAAATTAAAGGTAGGTCCACACTCAGTCTGAATTTCACCCTTTTGGTACCCACAGAGAGCAGAGCATTAATGAAGTGCATTAATTCCACATCTTACAGACTTTGGAGGTGATTTTGCCCAAAGTTTTTGATCTTTAAATAATGTAAAAATTAAAAAATGCTGAGTGCTGGGAATTCACTACACAGAAGAGCAGGACAGCCAGTAGCACAGCTCTTTTTATTCAGATCCATCTCAGCTCCCATATGGTAGGCATATCAATTTCTTGTTATCCACTTATTTATTATGTATGATCTACTCATTACTTTCCATCTTATCCTCCCATTCCATGCAGGCCACATTTCACCCAGCTGTTGCACTTTGTCATAACCTAAGGTCAGGAGAAATCCATGGCAAGAATCCTCCTATTTTCCCACACAACATTTAACACTCAATGCTTGGTTGAGGTTTCAGGTAGGTACAGTCACAAACTGCTGTTCTCCAAGACTTCTCCACTTGCACCGTTTTTAATAAATCATAATTCATCCATTCATTTCTGGTTTCTTCTTCTTTCTCTCCAATATCACAAAGTACTTAAGAATGGCTAATAACTGTTTTACCCATCACAGCTTTCTTAGGTTGCTTTTGCCTCAGAGAACAGCACTCGTCACTGAGAAAAGGTTTTGCAAGAGCAGATTTTGCAGGAATTCAAAATGATTTGCAGTGATTCCCCACATGGTTGTGAACCCAGGAATCCAGCCTACTTTAAATGCAAGTTCTTCTCACCTCTTGTTCAATGGCACTTAAAGCAAAGCTGAGGGTACCAAGTGGAGCATTCCTTGCTGTGGGTGACAGCCAACATCTCCAACTCTGCCTCCTGCTCAGGCTGAATCCCTCCCTGACTGGCACAGCCAGAGCCTGCACTGCTCCAGGAGCTCTCTGCTGGCAGCAGGCCCATGAACATATCTCATTTAAACATTCATTTTTAGAATATTGCAAATTTAAGACTAAAGATTGAACTGCAGATGCAAACTGGCAAACTCTACAGCCTTAGCCAGTACTCACACAGTATTTTGCATGAAGGTTTCCAGCTGCTTGTGCTTTGCTATCTCTCAATTTTTAATAAAACCTAAACTATAGCTCACTAACTAACTCCTTTAACAAAATACCACTTCTGTTTGACGGTTCTTACTCAAGACCTTGCTCTGAAAAAAATGTTCCTGTTTGGTCACAGAGACAGGATTGGAAGCCAGGGACTCCAGCTGCTAATCCTTCCTGCTGCAGAGCAGCCACCAGGCTTTGCAGGATTACACTTAAACAAGCAATTAACTTCCCCTGCTGCACAAAGATGAGTCAGACTCCAGAACCTGACCATAAACTTTGGAGGTCTTGGGATTTGAAACAGAACTAGAACTTAAATCTGGATCTCTGGCACTTAATTGCTGTGAGACTGGCTCAAAACCTTGCTCAGATATTTAACTAAGAAGCATCTTCATAACTCTCCCTTCCATATGAGTCCAGAGCAAGTCAGTGATCTTTTGTTAAAGTCTGCAAGTCAGTGATCTTTTGGGTTAATATGACATCTTGTTTCAGATCAGGCCACTCTTTCAGAATTCTAACATAAAACCAGATTATAATCAACTATTATTTTGTTTTATATAAAAAAATACAGCATTATCATTCCTTACATGTACTAGCTATGATTCAGACAAGCCAATTTACCATCCACAGCTTCATCATTAGCTTCAAAAAGAAAGAAAGTATATAATATTGTTAGATACAGATGCACTTGGCTTTCAGCCCTAAGAGTGTGCAAATACAAAAAATTAAGGCTCAGCAACAGCAAACATGAGTTTCTGCTTTGTAGCTTTACTGTCAATCCCTTGTTTTGTAAAAAATTTTGTGGGTTAGAGTGGTATGTCCCATCCAGATCTAGAAAAGAAAACAAAAAAACCATGTAACTTCCCAGAAATAATTTAGTTTCACAGGAGTTCTGCAAGCTAGGAAATACCCATGCAGAGTTCAACAGTAATTTGGCAGAGTTGCTGCCTAGTCCCAATTACATGCATGAAATTGTAACAAGATTTCCCAGGCTGGCACTTTGAACAGTGTGGTTATTGCCTTTGTACATCTCACCAGCATTGGTCAAGCCTCAATGGATTTCACTGATGAAATATGAGAATTTCACAGCTCTGGGAAAAAAAAATCATCCTTGCAGAATGGGCAACATTCAGAGAGTCTCTTGTGTAAGCTCATATTCAAACAGTAGTTTGCAAAGAGAAGAGCTGATTTTTGTGTTCCAGCCAATTGTATAAGCTGGGCTTGATTTGACACTCGGTGTTTCCTCAAGTGCAAAGTGATTTACAGCAATGCCAGGCACAAGCATCCCTGCATTTCAGGGCTCTGCCATATGTGCTGAGAGAGCAAATTGCCTACAAACATGCTTTTGGGGCTGCCTCTGCTCTGCCATTGCATCTTAAAGAGAAATCAGCAGTTGGAAACTTTGTGCTTCAGGATTCAGGAAATCGCAGGTAAAGTGCACTGAAGAACTCTGACAAAATACAGCCCACTGCTGTAGATTTCATTGAATGTGTCACTTCAAAGTCACCTACTTCTCACATTAAGTCAATTTTCTGCTGCCCCATCTCTCAATTCACTTGGCTTCAGCCAAATGCTGCCACAAAATCTCCCAGCGCCTCAGGGGCCGATGTACAGCCCAACTGCTGATTACATCACTGCATCATCATTTCTGTACAAAAATAAAGACATTGAAGCCACAGTTTGTCTACCCTGAACCAAGAATTAGTGTGAATAACTGGTGCCTCCCCTGCACACTGGCCAGAGCACACAGCTGACTGCCTGTGAGGCTCTGAAGCCATCAGCTCCTTGCATGGGGAGGAGGCAGCACAAAGCTCTGCTACCCCAAGGAGGAGGCTGCTCCCTCTGCAGTGCTCCAGCTCACTGCTGTCCTGGCAGGCAGAATTCAACCAATTCCAGGGGCTGCTTAAAAGAAAAACAGCAAACCCCCCAGTTAATTCTCAGAGGGGTGACCCATGTGCTATTGCAAATATCCCCCAATTCCCCCTCACTCTCACCCAGAGAATGGTGAATGAATATAAAAGAAAGGGTCTTTAAAACATTTTCCAGAGTCTTCCCACAAGCAAGGCTTCAGAGGCTCTCAGTATTTGAAGTATTAATGGAAGCGTTCCATACAATTCCCTGTGCACACAGCTAAAAATAGCTATGGACACAGTACTAAGGTTTTTGTCTATATTTGCAAGAGACTTACTTCCCTCTCAGGAACCACAACTTCCCATTAATGCTGACATTTATTTTTTCTTTTAAAAAGAGCTATTAAAACACCAGAAAGTCTTTTAACACTGCAGGGAACATCAATAATAATATTAATACATCGATAACAATCTCAATTGATATTCTGGTGATGGATCATGAACATATTTTTTATAACAACAATGTCAATTTTGCTCTAAGAACTGATAAAGGCACATGATGGCCTTGGCAGATCTGCTCATCATTATCCATCTGTTCTGCTCGTGACAAAAATATAATTTTTTTCCCTGACAAGCCCCATTTGTCCCATCTTTACCCACAATGACATCAAGCACGCCAAGCTGCAAGAAGCCAAAAGAGTATCTAACCTTGTGTCACTTTTTGTTCTGGGCACATTAAAGAGAAGTGAATGGCTTCTCACATTCTCACAGTAAAGACCTGAGAGGATGGAAAAAACCAAAAAACCCCCAAACCACAGACCAAAACAGAAACCACATGACCAAAGCAATTCCTACCTTGGCCTTGGCCACCATGGTTTATAGCATAAAAGGAAATGTCACTACTGGGTGAAAAAGAGCCTGCAGACACAAGCACCCAAACTCCCAAATACACCCAAGCAGCTGCCATCAGGCTGAAACTGCAGAAGCTCCCAGCTTCCTGCTCTCCAGGAACATTCCCTGTGGGATTTGTCTCCTCCTGCTGGGACTGGGGGATTTGCAGCCCCTTGCCCAAACTACCACGGGCACCCTCCAAGGAACAAACATCCCCGTGACCAAAATATTCCTTTTGAACACCCAGACAGAAAATGGGTGGGGGGATAATGAGGCCAGGGGAGAAGGGAGAAGAATCCCATTCTGATTACAAAGGAATTCCTATTCCAGTAGTTAAAAAACGAGGACAGACGTGACAATGGAAGCAAACATACAATGGAGCTTTTGTCCCCAAACTACTTGGCTCCCATACAAGGAACAGAGGAACTTGGGTTGGTGGGGACTGGCTGGGGTAGGGGAAGAGAGAGAGGCTGATGTTTGTAAAAAGAAAGCAAAATTGGTTCGTCTGCTTTAAGAGAGGCTGGGAAGACAAAAGCAAAAAGAAAAAAAAAAAAAAAAGCAGCCTTCTATTGTAGAATCCACCCACTCACTTCTGAAATGCTCAAAGACCCAGACAGGGATTTACAACCAACACTTGTAGGCACTGAGTATGAAGCAGAAAACACTCAAATGCCCAGAGGCAGCTTCTGTGGTGCCAGAGAAGCAGCTTTTAGATTGCACAGGGTTATGGTCAGAGCTGTTTTCTTTCAACAAGTTTGTTACTGCTGAGTCAGTCACTGAGCTGGGCATTGCAGACCATAGGAAGGCACCTGCACACTGCAATTTCCAGCTCTAGTCAACCAACCAACCAACTGCTGTGTTTTACTTTTTAACAGC
Organism: Molothrus aeneus; assembly: GCF_037042795.1. NCBI lineage: Eukaryota > Metazoa > Chordata > Aves > Passeriformes > Icteridae > Molothrus > Molothrus aeneus. The sequence goes on from NC_089661.1 coordinate 12,329,315, forward strand.
CCCACAGCTTCCTGGAGAAGCAGAACATTCACAAGCAGACCAATAATCCTTTGAAGCCAAAATAACAACAATGATTTATAAAAAAAGCTGTTGTTCAGTTGACTGCAAGAGGAGGGTGAAGAAAATGCCAGTGCTGAGTGGGGTTATTTTTTCAAACAGTGTCAAGGCACATTCAGAAAGATCACAGTAATGTAAAGCTGCAACATTTTGGTGATGATTTAGGAACTATTTTAAAGATAATAAATTCAGTTTAAACCAAGCATATTCCATTTAATAACTTGCTTATACTAGGGAAGAAAGAGAGTGCTGATGCAGAGGTTTTCTTTAGCCTGAGTTAAAATCAGTTCAGAAAAGATTTATTTTCTCAGAGTCCACTATATCTGGCTTCTATTTATTTACACAAGTCTATATCCAGCAAGGGTTTAAACTAAATGAAGGTATGGGTTTATACATATGATATGCAATTACAAATTAGGCATCTCCTTAAACCACCTCTTTCTTTAAAACATTATGTAGTTTTAATTTTTTTAAAGGATTGTACAGTTGCTTATTCCCATATATTGAGGGAATCAGACTTCTGCTGAACTTAGAAGCAAGATATGGAAACTTGTTCAAAGTATTGAGGTGTTAATAATTTGTTCAATCCAGAAGCAGCATTTATAAACCTTTTATGCAGCCAAGTGCTTTTATTTAGTTACAAGTGAGGCACTTCCTGATCCCCTGGTGATGCAGCCTGCACAATAAAATAACAGCACCCAGATTTTCATGCTGCCAGTGCCACAGATGCAGGACTGGGATGGAGTTACACAGTTTTTGTGACACAGGTGGCTGCAGTATTGACAGGGTACCAGCCCTGGAGCCTGCAGCAGTTCCAGGTGCCCCAGTGACACCGCCCAGGTGACACCAGTGGCATCCAAAAGGATGCACCTTGGAACTGCAGCACAATGTTGAAGATGACAGCCTCTCAAATGATCCCTTGCATGCCTCTCTGCTTTGTTTCTGTGGGGCTTTTTTATTTTTTTTTGCTATTTCCTGTTTAATCCTCTAAGCCAGGGAATGCAGAGGTAGGCCTGCTACTTTTGGAACACAATTTATTCAACAAATAGGACTTTCTTCCCCCCAGTTTGATACTACTTTTATTACTAACCAGTACAGAAATGAGCCTCCCACATGATCCCCATCTGAATCTCTCCCTACAAACAAAATCCATGCCTGACCATAGCATTTCCCAGGGAAAAAAAATAAACAATCTTAGCAGGCTGCTGATGCAACTATTGCTTACTATACTGGATTCTCTTAGCAGTTGTTTCATGGCAAATTCAAGTTCCCTGTGGCACGAGCCATCTTTTTATTCCACAGTGCTTAGAACAGCAAAGCCTGTGTCTACAGATGCTAGGAATAATAGAACAATTAATCCATCCTCTCTCCCCCTGCACATCCTTTCCCCCCACCCCCAGTGCTGTAACATGGAAATTGTTTCATTTTTAGCCTAAGGAAGTGAAGTTTATCCCATCATCCTGCGACAGCTTTACTTCATTTCATTTGTTCTTTACCTATTTGGCAGTCTCATGATACTTCAGAGACAGATTTCAAAGACATGCAACAACAAGACTCAAACAGGCATCTTATTAGTGGAGACAGATGAGTAGCTAAGGGCTGCAGCATGAGTTTAACTACAGTACCAGACACCAGAGAACCCACACAGAGAAGCAGCATGAGGGAACAATCAGAATTTCACTATCCAATTTCTCTAGTTCTCCTTCAGCTGTATCAACTCCCTTTGTAAAAGAATCTAAAGGAGACCATTCAAAGCCCTGTTTCTGTCCTTTAACCCCTCTAATTAAACCATGATAACATAGCAGTTGTGGTACCAGGCTGTCTGGATCAGTACCTTGCTCCACAGAACAGGGAAGAAAAAGAGAGGGGAAAAAAAAATCCTCTCCATCTTGTACATATGAAGAAAAAGGAGTGGATTATGAACAGCTGTCAGAAACATATCCCATACCAGAAGTGCAGCTATTTTGGCACAAGAGCATGAAGACCTAACAACAAGAAAGCAGAGAAGAGAGCACATTTTTATGCTCACTGTCATCTTTCAGTTGCTTATCCAAGTTTCACTTGCAGACGTCAGGATGAAAAGAAACAGTCAGGGAGCAGCAGCCTGAATGGGTGCTGCATTCACTTCAAAAGAGCTGCATGCAGGAAGAGTTTGCCAGTATCAATATAGTGCAAGCTGGCAGGACTGGAAAGTTACAAATTAAGTGTGCCTTCATCAGTGACCTACTATGAACAGACCTACTGAGCTGCTAAAATATTTTTAGTTCAACCAATTCCTGCCTTTTTTGGTTCCTCTTGCTCTTCCAGTTTATCCAGTCATGTGCACTTTTCCACTCCCTCTTACTGCCATGTAGTTTTTCAAGTTTGGCTCCAATTACCACTTGTTTCTGCTGCTGAAGTGCTCAGATTTACAGCACTCCTACAAACAGCTAACAGGGTGGCTCCATCTTGCACGTAGCAAGCTGTGTTTGAGCTGAAGAGAGACTGACAGTGCAGCACTTGTCTCCTCCCAGCGAGGAGCTGGGTGTACTCACCAGCTGGTACTCGCTGCGGCGGCTGAAGGCTTCCTTGATTCCTGAATCCCTCCAGAGAGCAGCCAGGGCAGGGACGTAGAGCTGGAAGGTGGCAGGCTCGATGGGCATCCCAGCTTTGTTCTCAAAGGCCATCAGGAACATCCCATGCTTCTCATTCTCTGTGTACTGCCAAGGGATCCCCAGCTTGTCCCGTGCGTCAACCAGAACCCTGCAGCCCTAAGGAACGATTCAGAGAAGAAAGTCGGTGAATGAAGATTGAGGACTTGAAGGTACTTGAAGATTATTTTTTTGACACTGTTCTGGTGATACTGAACTTAGGAGAGAAGCAAAAACATTGTTTATTGCAACATCTCCAACAGAAGTAAGATAGAGCCTGCTTCTGTAAGCAATTTAGCCACAAAATATTCCCCCAGGTGGAAAAAGTATTAGCGGCGACAGCTTATGGCAACAAGCAGTGCTACCAACAGATAATGAAAGTAAACATCAGTGAGAGCATGAAAAGTGTCTGGGAATTAAGAAAAGTGTCTGAGAACTGGTGTGTGATCATCATAGCTGTAGTTTTAACAGTAACACCACGCCTGAAACCATTTTCTTCCATCTTTTCCTTTGCATTTGGGTTTCTGACACCAAAAAGGACATCCCAGCTTTCTCAAGCATTAGGGAGATCAGAGGAGCATCACAGGACTGAAGACATTGCATAGATTCCAAACTACCAGGCTCAGGAAAGTAGATCCAGTTTCCCTGAGACTCAGCTTACTTTTTGAACTTGCCACACATTTGCCAAGCAGTGTGTGACAGGTAGGCTTTGCTATTCTAATACTGGAAAAGAAATCTAGAAGTGAAGAGATATAGTTCTCAAATTCAATTCAGGATTACTGAGCTGGTTCTTTTCACATTTTTCAGTTTTTATGGAAACCTAATTTCATATTCATGGCAATAAGCCAAACACATGAGGTTAAAGAAATTTGAAACTTCAGTCTTGACTCTAACTTCACCTGCAGTAAATGGCTTCCAATGGCCAATATTTATTTCTCAATAGTGAGCCCCATTTCAGTAATGGACAGATCTGCTAATGGTGACTCAGCACCTCAAGTACCACTGAATTCACAAGTAAAATCCCTGGGTTATACTGGATTACTTCCCTCATTATGTTGATCTTTGGTTCTAGAGATACCAAAGTAAATAAAATAAAAAAATCTCCAGAAGTGAAGTTCTGTTTCCACAGCTACTCACAAGAGCCTCCACATTACTGGACTGATCTCTTTTTTTGCACACTTTAAGCTACCAAGACTGCACGTATGTTTTATTAACACTTGAACTTTTCTGCTCTCCAGTCCTTTAGCAGCACCACACAACAACAACAACAACTTCCCAACAGCAACCAAGATTAGAGAGGGAAGTGAGAAGCAACTTAGTGGAGTGTCACAGAATAGGAAAAGTGAAGTGTCGTGGTTGTCACTAGCTAGCAGTGCTCCTGAACAGCAGCTTCCCAAAAATGTAAATATTTATGATTCACTACTGATTGTTACTTTTTCTCATGAAATAGAGAATGTATCTCCACAATACCATGAAAAGACTAAAATCAAATATATTTACCAACTGATGCTTTAAATTCCAGACATAACTATTTAGTAACTGTCATACAAACTAAAAGCCAACTCTCATTCCCAGTTGCAGAGTTTATCCCTTTATTAACAGAAGTCTTTCAATGGTTATTTGAAGGGCACTAGCAAACAGAAGCATGAAAATCACTTATAAGGCTCTGTCTCTGAATTGCAGATGCCTCCATGGCATCTGTGAGGGCACCTCACAGCTTCAAACACTTTTGCAGACCACCCTTGCACACATTCCCATCGTGGCTGCAACTGGAAGGCAGGGTCAGCTCCCAGCCATGCCCAGTTAAGACCTTGGGAGATTTTTCCAGAGGATTGTTGTGACTGAGCCCAGCAGGACAGGGTTATTTCTAGGTGTCCCATGCCAGGTTTGTCTCTGCTCAGTGAGAGCTGCTGTGTATGAAATGGTTAATCAGCACAGCGTGGGACAGTGACCACCATCTCCCCAAGGGCCACCATGTCCCCAGCCACGTCCATCCCCCGGGGGTCACCCTGTCCCCTCACTGCCCTGGGCCCTGCACAGAGCTCCCAGCCCACACAGCTCTGACCTTCCTGGGGCTGGTGGAACCCTTCTCCACCCCACAGCCCCTGCACAGCCTCTCAAAGGAGTGCCTGCAGCTCTGCACAACTCCTGCTTGGATAAAGGAGTCTGGGACCTCAGTCCAAGTGCATTTCCCCATGCTGCTGTCCTGACTTTCCTTGTTCCTGCTGGAGACATGGAGGCTCTCAAGAAGCTGTTTGTTGTTAGGGAAAGTTTCATTATTTGTGTGGAGAAAACCACAGAACAGTTTCAATCAAGGGCGTACAGACTGCTCCAGTCCTGGAATAATCACTTATCTGCTGCTCGCTGGAAATGCAGGTTTGACCCTCCCTGAGGAAAAAAAGGAACTAAAGTCAGGTCCCACAAAGCCTGTGGGAGTGGATCAACCACTGCAAGGGCACCCATGGGGAGCACGTGGCATCAGCATTGCTCTGACTGTTCCAGATGCTGCCACCAAGTCACATGCAGAGCCTGATCTGGGACAAAGTGATTCAGTAGTGGGACACCAGCACTGACAAACAGACACACACTGCATGAAGGAAATAAAAACACAGGAGAGAAACTAGCAGGAATGCTGTCCTATGCACACCCACAGCACCTCTCATAATTTTTAGAACACATCTGCTTCAACATCTGTCTCTAAAACACATCAGGAATGAAAGCTTCACATAATGAGCAAAATAGTCAATGTTTCTTCTGCCCAACTCTTAGCAGTTAAGTGTGACTCAGCAAAACCCCCAGTAAAATGAATCTAAACTTAACATTTCTCCATCTCCACAAAACAGTTCCATAAATGCTACAAACAGATGTCAGAAAGATGAGGAGAAACAGAAAACACTAAATTTAGATGCTGTGTACTCCTTTTCTCACATCTCAGACCTACTGGTAACACTGTATTTTGCAAGCTCACTGAGCATTTGATAATCCCTGCCTCATTAATCTGCAGAGCAAGTCACCATAGGAAAGGTTTCCACTTACTGGAAATACAAGCAAGACACTTTTCCTGCCCCCTTCCTGACAGTTTTTCTGATTTTTTGTGACTATAGAAAATATCAACTCACTCTTTCATTTATGAGGCTGAGTACCATTAATTACCATTCTGTTTTCAAATTTGGACTATGGAAAAAATGATGCAACAAGTTTAGATGGGAAAAAAACTTCTGAACACTTCAACTGATTTAAAGCTTTTGTGCTGCAGTTTAAAGCAGGACCCAGAATAAGCATAGGTGGAAAGAATTAAAAGTCACAGATAAGGATAGTGTCAGGCATTAGAAAACAGAAAACCAGCAGCATAATGGAAGCACCAGCTAGGGAGGAAAAAAAAATAGGAAATTCTCTGTTCCATTCCTTTCTTAATAATTTTAATATAATCAAGTTACTGCATAAATCCCTGCCATGCACAAAACCTGAATGGAATCAGGGTAGAAGAAAGAAAAAGGTGAAACAAGAGTGTGATGAGATCTACCTCATGAAGCAGCACATCTTATACAGATGAAAATGCTAAATATAGAAATCCATAGATTTGAAAAGACAGCTAAGGCATAACACACAAGAAATCCAGAGAAATTACAAACCACTTGCAGAAAGGGACTAGACAAAGACTATTTTTCTCCTTCCCCTTGCTAGACAAATATGAGTTATCAAACAGTTCAAACTCAAAACTCACACAACCCCAGCCAGCCAAATGCATTTACACAGGATGTTGGCCAGAAGCATAAATGGACTCCAAAAGCCATGGAGAAGAATAGATGGAAGCAAGGTCCAGAGAGGACTATTCGATTACATTCCAGATGCAAATCCTGGCTCGGGGAGTTTCCTAAACCAAAGGCTGCCAATAACTGGAAGAGCACACCAAAGGATCACATTGCCTTGAGCTCGTACCCATTTTGGTTGTGGGCTGTTTTTCCATGTCCCACACAGAGGCTGAGCTCCTCAGCCTGACACAGCACAGCTGTTTGGAGCACGTTTGCTGCTCACCAGCAGGAAGGTTTTACGAGCATTTACACAAACGCTCATTACTAGGACTGGCTCAAATACAATTTCTCTCCTTCATTTTTGAAAGCATTCTAGCTTTGAAAAAAAATCCAGGTTTTCTTGTATTTTTCAGTAATATTTAAATGAATTTGTGGGAATTATTAGAAAGGTTATCATGAGCTAATGTCACTTGAAGCCAGAGATGTTTGCAGTATTTAAAGGGCAGCATGATTTAAGCACATCTTACATCTGTAGTTACACTGCTACATAAAACACAACACTCACTTTTTAAATTATTCATATGCTCCAGTACTTGAAGGATTCATCATCCCTAAAGCCTCACACCTTTCACCAGATGGACCAACTCAGAGGCCAAGTGAACACCCCTCAGTTAAGCACCAAACATAAAATTGGCACAACAGGTTTGGGGAGCACTTGCTCATAGGCAAGGCCAGGTTCTTCCATGCAGTCAAGTGATCAAAAAACCTGATTCAGTGTCTAGAGAGAACCTGCAAGTGTAGAGTTTGTATACAAATAGAAGAGTTTCCTACAGTGCATTTTCTCAAATAATTTTAGAGAATTACTACTGAGTAAGAGAGCATAGACAACAGAGTAACTGTTACACATGAAATACTACAGCAGCTACTTTTTACACTTTTACCATTAATACACTGCTCAACCTCCAGCAAAGCCCAAAATCTCCAGCATCTACATATCAGTTATGGACTTTAGTGTCCTGAGAGAGGTGCTGAGCCCTCCCTGGGGGCTCCAGGTCACAGCTAACAGGCACTGCTGTCTTCCCCTAGGGCTGCAAACCAGCAGGAGCACTGCAGGCACAGGCAGAGTCCAGCCTGTTTCCTACTGAGTGTTTTTCCTCTCTGCTGTTGACAAGGAACTGGCAGAAGTCTGGGGATCTCATCTCACAGAGACCAATCTATATCAGAGCTGCTGCCAACAGGATTGCTCCCACCTCAGCCCACAGATATTCTTTGGAGCCAGAGGAACAATACAAGGTGATGAGGAACACAGGTCCAGCTGCACAGTTTTTAAAAATAAAGTTGTCAGTGTTAGCAAATATAATCATATGCACTGTTTGTAAATTGCTGTCTGAGCACTGCAGAGAAGGTGACCTACTACAAACAGAGTGACAGCAAGACAATCAGATTTTTACAGCACACTATCATAAAAACATTAACAGAGTTTTCCTTTGATCTCTGTCCTTGGAGCATTATGCCAAGCAGCAGTAGAGAACCCAATGTCATTCAGGATAAGGTTTCACATTACAAAACAGCCAAAAAATGAGGTACCATCAAAAGGGGCATCTTTCCTGGCAGTGGAGTTCCACCCTCTTCTGTTTGATAGGTTTGTCACTTGCCTGAGCCCACAATCCAGTGAGCAAACATCACCAAGAACCTGGCTATTCATATCAAAAGTGCATTAGTTTGCTGTGAGGTGAGACACACACAAGGGTAGGGGTGGGAGCAGCACCAGTTGGCCCAGTTAGACAACAAAAAGGCTCCCCAGTTCTGCATGTCCTTTCACCACTCACATATTCCAGTACCACCCAGGTGAGAGCAGGGTAAACAGCACAGATGACAGACCTTCCAGGCCAGCATACAAATAAAAAATGGCAACAAAGGGGAAGTGTCATTTACCTAGTCCACAGGAACACAAACATTAAAAAACATTTGGATTAGCCACCGAGTCTCTGGATTGGGAGCAGCAGTGATGTCTGCTTGTCTGGAAACTCTGAAAAGAGTCCTTGTCTTTGAGTGAACCCAGTGAAATGACGATAAATGCAGCAGAAGGAAAATACCCACTGCAAACTTTACTTGTGTAACTCAGCACAGGGTAGAGATGATGACCTCAGAGATGACGTTCAGGACCTCACAAAAAGTTCTCAGTTGATGCTTTCAGACTTGTATTAGCAGCTTTCTCCTTGCCCTGAGCCCATCCCACCAATATCAGTTCACAGTTAGTTCATGCTGTCAGTACAGGACACAGCATCTGCAGCTCCAGAGGCATCCCTGCCACGCTGCCCTCATGGATTCAGTACCCAGCACTTGTGCTCATTCAATGCCAGCCTGGGACCAGCTCCTGACCTTCACTAGGCTGAAAAATCCCAGGCAAGGGGTGGAAACTCATTTGGAAACCCTGCAGCCTCCAAATCCTTGCAGCTTTTTCCTTGTTGCAATTTGCATTGAACTTACTTTTCCAGACAATGTAAACTACAGCTTGCTCCAAAGTTTTCCTGTAAACATTTTTTACAGGACAATTTGCTAATTTTTTTTTTTTTTTGCCAATACCGTTTCCAAGTTAATTATAAAACTAACCAAGTGAATAAGTTGGGAGTAAGCTCCCAAATTTAGTCACTTCAGTGACTAAACTTTTGTCTGGAAGACATCAAAGTATGTGCCTGCAGTCTCCAGGGACTAAGTCATGCTCTGCAATACTAATGACTACATCACAAGAGCATTGTGAGCTCCATTTTGGAACTGCTATGGGTATTTATCATTTACTACTGACCATGACTCCTCTTCCAGTATCTGCCATGATGGAGAGAGATGGCTGACTCCCAGCCAAACCAAGGGACACCCCAAATGCAAAGGGACCACCAGAGTTGATGGAATTTACATTTAAGACATAGAAAACACACCAACTGGAAGTTAGTAAGAGATCCATTGATGAAATGAACCTGGAACAACAAGATCAGCAAGACTCATCAGGGCTTTTTGTCTTTTCTACATAAACTAGTGAATATTATTTTTCTTAATAAAATAAGCTCAGAGTAAAGATAATCAGAATTAAAAGACTGCTCTAGTACAGAACTTGAGCACTTCTATACTGAATTTAAAGATTCTAATTAACCACAGTTCCTATGCTCTCCTTGTCACTCCTCTGAAAAGAAGCTGTTCCAGCAGAAAGGAGACTGACACTGTCCTGAGCCCAGCTCCTCAAACAGCTGGATCCAGCCCTGAAGCAGCAGCTGGAGTGTGACCATCATCACCTCCTAATGGGTTTCCAAACTCATTTGCATGTAAAGCCAGGGAAGTGTGGAGTCAAGGCAATTTAAAGAGTAACTGGCGTTTACCTGATGCATTTCCTCTGAGTTTGCAGGCCACTGAAAGAAACATGCTTACATTAGAAATGAGTAACTTGGTCGCTTGCAAGTGTAGCTCCCAAACAAACTGAGGAACAATCTGTTTCCACATGCTAGAGTTTCTATCTGTACCTGGCTGCAACTTGAAAGTTGCAAAAGAGTTTTCTTGGTTTGTTTGTTGGTGACAGGAGGTACAACCACCTTACTTCAGCCACTATAAATACAATTTAGGTGCACTCAAGGTACACAGAGTCCCAGCAACAGTCCAGGTTTAGTATTAATTGCAGAAGTCTAAAGTTCTTCAAGCTGCCTTCAGCACAAGCCACTTACTTTGCTTAACTGCCACTCATATTCCTGCTGGCAAGGAGAAATGCTCTCAGGTATCCCCTCGTGTATTGCAGCTGCACTCAAAAGCCCCAAAGGATTGTTCCTCAAAGATTTTACATGTTCGGAATCTTTCCTTGTTTTTTTCCCCACTCAGAGCTCACAAATGATCACACATAATTTCCTGTGTAGTCCTTCCCTCTGCAATTCCAGGCTTTTTAATTCCTTAGTCAATCATTACACTTCAGGCCAAAAACAAGAAGAAAACACTCTTGGATGTACTGCAACCTTGAGCTGGTATTTCCATTCTCAACAGGAAAACTAACATTACCAAAAGAGCTCAACAGATTATACTTCAGGCTTCTAAAAGCTGAACTTTTTCTCTCTTCAGATCAAAATCTCCTAAACAAGCTGGTGCAAGCACCACTCTGGTGCTTGTAGATTGCTGTAATTATTTTCTTATGCAACTAAACCGGGTTTTTTTAAGCAGCATGATATTCACATACTTGAAACAGAAAAACATTTAGACAAGGAACATCAGAGTTGGGACCCGTTGAGTGTCTGAGCTCTTTAACTTTTATCAAAGGAAGCAAATAGAGTAGCAAGGGCAACCCATCTGTTTTGGATGGAAGGTATCAGAAAATTCCTGTAGCTCCAGTTAAAAAGCATCAAAGTGCTCTGTAATACCACCACACATTGCTTAGATTTGAAACTTAAGGTACATGACAGTTTTCCAACATAGGCAAGAGTCACCTTAAAACTCAGGCCTGGGCAGCCAGACAGCCCTGTCCTGTGCACTTTCCTTTTCCAGGTGGGTGTGCTGAAGTCCTGAAGCCTGTGTACTCATACCAGAACATTAACACTACTGCTTTTCACTTCAGTCATCAAAAAGTTCCAAAAAGTTACTTTGAAACTTAGCCTCGATTAACAAGCAAAACCCGAGTTAACCAATGACTATTTACCTTAAACCAAAGCAAAACTCTTGTATTTGAACACCATCCCACAAATGCCAGAAAAAGCTAGCAAGGCCCTGAACCATCACCTGTACTAAATGGAAAAGTAAATTCTGTATCATAGGTTTATTTTGTTTCAGCATTTTGTTTCTGACTAGGGTTTCCCCAAAATGGGAGATGAGAACCAGAGAGAACAGGGTAAGCAAAGAACTCAGCATTAAGAAGATATCAGAAAGGCAAGAAGGTGAAAACTCAAAATGAAGTGGAAGCTGACACTAATGTCAATTCATGCTTAGCACTGTTATTTTCAGAGAGGTTTCACATTGTGTTCTCTGAAGCAGTTTCTTCATTCTCCATAAGCTGTACAGTTGCTTAAACACCACTGCAAAAAGCATTTCAGAAATAACCAGCACTGTTACAAGAGTAGGAATGCTCCTCCTTCAGAGAGGAGTTTAGTCATGGCTGGAAAATGAAAATTGACCATTTAATCCCAGAGATTTACACTGCATTTCTAACTCAGATCTCAGTGTTGCAGAAGCTTAGGGGGACCATTGTCTGACCATGCTGAGGACTGTGTGGAAAAACGGGCTAAGGCTGCTGCAGCTGTACTTGACAATGTCACACAGATTTAAATGCTACTTGATAGGATCATTTCCACTTCACATTGCCCACATACAGTACTAAAAATTCATCTGAGATCTTTTATTGCCAGTTAAACACATGGGGATCTTGGCTTCGTTAAGTCTTAACCAGTGATCATTGAACTTCCTGAAAAAGTGAAAAGGACCTGCAGTCTAAACACTGTTACAGAAAGAGCAGCAATCTCGTGCACTTGACAACTGACACTGTCAAAGAAGCTAAGAAAGTTTACTTTAAACACTGGATGTGTATCCACGTTTAATGCAAGAGAGTATTACACAATTACCCTAAAATAAAAGCACTGACAATCACTGTTTTGGAAGCTGTTATTCTGTCCTGGTATTTGATTTCTTCCTGATGATTGTGCCAGAATATCAAGGTTTTATCAGGCTTCTCTCAGATGAGCAAAAATGCAAACAAAACATCTACTGCCTTCCCACCAGAAAACTCTTCCAGCTCTCTTGTTTGCTCTTCCTCCTTCTGCCTACTTTTTCCAGAGTGACTCTTCCCAAGCCATTCCCCAAAAACATATGGGAGGAGCCTAAATTGCATTATTGTATACAAGAGCCACCTGTGTTATCTGGAAAAGCAAGGGAAGGAAGAGTCTGACATGTACCCAAAGGAGAAGCCTAACCTAACCTTAACACTCCCAAGTCACCACCTGCAAGGCCAAAAGGGCAATCAATCTGCTGAACCATATTAACCCACTTTAAAGCTACTTCCAAATTTCATTTTCAGGATTAGAAGAGTTTAAAAGGTTCGACTGACATAGTCCAAGAAGTGCTGTTAACTATCAGAACACCTGACTGCTATCTTGAGGACCAGGATTCTACTTTGAATTCTGCAAATCTACCCAGGAGTGTTTCAAGTGTGTGACTCTGCCTCCCCTACTACAAGGAGGAGACACTTTTCTTTCCAAAGCACACCGAGTTCTACTGCTGAAAGCTCTACACCTTCTGCATACATAAAATATTACATCATTTTACCACAACTGCTACTGCTTAGACAACTTAAAGAGGAAGGAGTCTCAGATTTTTCCATTTTCACAAATTGCTTCCCTAAAAGCTTCTCCTACCGCTTGAAATTAGCAGCAGCAAAAAAAAAAAAAAAAAAAAATCACTGACAGGACCACAATACGCATTAAGACCTAGAATAAGACCCCTTATTTCTAGGAATATAGATTTAAAAAATCATAACACTCTCTTTGCTCACATAACTACAATCAGAGAGAAGCTTCTGAATTTCAACTTTCTTGCAGTTAATGGGCTCCAGCCTGGAAATGGACAAAAAAAAAAGAAAAGAACATTAGACAACAATTTTCCTGTTCATTAACAGAAGTGAAAGCCCTTTATGGAATAGCAGCATTCTTAAAAACAAGAGTCATTGTATGCATGCACTTATTAAGTGCACATAAAGCTTCTATTTAAACACGAATCTGGAAACTCAAAAGTAACTCGTTATCTTTAACTTGCACAGTTCCCTTTCCTTTAACTTTCTATGAAATCTCACAAAGCCTCACAAATCCATGCCCACAAAAGAATGGTGACGGTCCTACAGAAAAATATAGGCAGGAAAGCAGCATTTCTTTTAGGGAAAGATTATGAAGATGAAGAGAGAAACACTCCTGAGTGAGCTTTTCATGTATCTTCATGTATTTTCTAAAATGTGATCACTTCTACCTGCACAGGGCATCAAGGCTGTATCCCTGAAAGGAACAGTATTTGTCAAGGTTGCCTTTCCCCAGTTATGGAAATACTGGTCTGTAGACCAAAGGTTCTACCAGCAGCTTTTAGAGTCTCCAGTCAATAGAGAAACACGCTGCCAGCACTACAAAACCTGCACACACACTGAAAGAAAACTTTCCTGCAAAGGCACCAAAGCAGAGTTATTTCCATTTCGGCTCCAGGTTTGGTAACACCCCACAGTGCCCAGCTCTGCGGGCCTACACTCCTGCATTTCTAACGATGCACCAAGTAAGTAACAACCACTCGCAGCCATAACATCTGTACGAGGAGCCCTTTCTTGTCCCATCTCCAGGTGCACAGACTGGGGACACTTTGCAAAAGCAGAGAAATTCCTCCTCATTTCTTCAAACCTTGAAGTTTCTCCAATTCCGACTTCGAGGATGCTCTCATAATGTTTTTTCCAGAAGGCAGGCCACACCTATATCCTCCTTCCTCTGCGTTTCCACAAAGCTTTTCTCAATCCCCTTTGCAAGGAAATTTCCTTGGAGCCTTTTCCACGGAAGCCTTCAGCCGGGAATCGCCGGAACCCACATTGCCCGGGTCCCGGCAGCCCAAAGGTGCCCGCCCTCCCAAACACCTGCATCGAGCCCGGTCCCGGAGCACCGGGAGCGGCGGCGGGGCAGGAGGGGGGCGCAGCCGCCGCCCCGGCCGAGCCCTCACATCCCTTCCCGAGGGCACGGCCCGAGCTCCGGGCGCCGCGGGATGTGCCGGCCTCCAACCCCGCTCCCCTCGGCCGCCCCTCACCTTGAGGATGTTCTCGTAGATGGTGGCCCGGAACTCCAGCAGCGCCTTCTGGTCGAACTCGCGGCCGTGGATGATCCGCATCTGCTTGAGGAAGGTGGACTTGCCGCTCTCGCCGGCGCCCAGCAGCAGGATCTTGACGAGGCGGCGCACGGCGCGCCGCTCCCGGGCCAGCATCGCGTCGATCTCCCGGCTGCGCCGCCGCGCCTCCCGCTCGGCATCGCGGCTCCGCTCCTTGCCGTCCCTCCGCGGCTGCTCCCCGGCGCGGCCCGCGGCCTCGGCCGGCAGCAGGCAGCGGCTCAGGGTGCGCACCACGCCGGACATGGCGGCGGCGGCCCGGCCGGAGCGCTCACAACGCCGCCGCCGAGACCCCGAGCTCCGCCAGCATCGGGCGGAGGCCGCCGAGACGCTGCGACCGGGAGGAGGAGCAGCCGCAGCCGGGGGCTACGGGCCGGGACCGCCCATTCCTCGCTCCGGCTCGGCCGGGGGAGGGGTGCGGGCGGCGGGGCGCGGCCCGCAGGCCCTGCCCGGGGAGGGGGCGCGGCCGCTCCGAGGGGGCTGCGCGGGGCCGGGGGCGGCGGGAGGCACCCGGAGCCCTCGGCGCGGGGTCGCGGCAGTGCCGCGGCGGGCGGGGGACACGCGGCCCCGGCCCCTTGCCCTGAGCGCCGCCGCCCGCGCGGGGAGGAGCCCGCGCCGCTCTCATTGGGTGGCAGCGCGATCGCTCAACGCTTCCGTTCTCTAATTGGATGAACCGGGAAGCAGGGCGGGACCAAGAGGGCGACGCGACTCAGGGCAAGGCAGGGCGGGCAGTGCCGGGAGGGGGCGAGGACAGGGGCGCGAGCACCAATCAGCAGCGAGAGGGCGTGGCCTCGCTGCCGGAGGCGGGGCCTGGGTGGTGGGCGCACCGTCCGTGGCGTGACGTCACGCCAACAACACGGGATACGGCGTGACGTCATGGCGCGTCCGGGATGACGTCAGGCGGAGCCGCCGCGGCGGGGCCGCGGCGGGGCCTGGGCGGGCCCTTGGGGTCCCGAGCCGGCGGTACCGGGGCGCTGTTTGTAACAGGTGGGTCAGAACCCAGTGGGGTTTGTTCTCACCAGACAACATGCAGTGACGTAAAAAACGTGTCATCACTGACGTCATCAGGGAACAAACGTCCCTAGCGCTGCAGCATCCGCAGATCCTTGCTCAGCCAGATTAAACCACGAGGGGATTTTTCCCTCCACCCCCCAGGAGCTGATCCCAGGGGGATCCGGCCCAGGCTGAGCCCATTGCCCTGGGGCTGCCCTGGGTGCTCCAGCCCCTGCTGCCATCGGGGTAACTCCTCAAACAAACCTGCACCAATCCAGGGCCCCGCTGCTGCAGAGGTGGGGATTAAAGTATCAAAGTACACCTTTGAAAGAAAATCCCCCTCGGTCTCGTGATTAGGTACTGGAAGGGAAAAACCATTTTGGGAAGCAGCTGGTGTGTGATCAGCGAGCAGTGGCTGGGATCCCAGACCTTCTGGCTGCAGAATGAAATCATAAAGGCACATGTCCTCACTTCTATGAGATTATTTGTCCTTTCTGCATTACTTCTGTCTGTGCTTACAAGTATTTATGGCATAAACATCTATTCCAGTTTAAGTTTCAGATTGTTTATCCTCCCCAGGCCTGTTCCAAAGATGGGACACAAGAATAGAGAGATGAGGGAAACTACAGAATGACTGGGATTTCACAGAATATTGAGGATGCTGAGTCCTAGCTGGTTTGGGTTGGAAAGGACCTTATAGCTCATCTTGTTTCATTCCCTGCCATGGCAGGGATACCTTCCCCTATCCCACGTTGCTCCAAGCTTCATCTAATCTGACCTTGGACATTTCCAGGGCTGGAGCAGCCCCAGCTTCTCTGGGCAACCTGTGCCAGGGCCTCCCCACCCTCACAGGGAACAATTTCTTCCTAATATCCAATTTAAATTCATCTCTCTTCAGCATATGGCTATTCCCCCTCGTCCTGTCACCACCCTGTCAAAAGTTCCTCTCCAGCCTCCTTGTAGGCATTGAGACATCTTAGAAGGTCAGGGAGTCACAGATTTAAAACAAAAAAAAAATCACAGAAAACATTTCATGGAGGTGAGAATCCTGTGTGAGGATTAATCCACTGAGATGTCAACTCTTCCCCAAAGTCCAAGTTTTTCTCCCTGGCAAGAAGAGACATTTCAAACCACATTTAGATATTGCAGATTTCAGGAAACCAGCACAAAACGCTTAGTCCTGAGCAATACCCTACAGAAGTTTCTTGAACAGTTTCCCTTCCATGCTCTTACCCTTCGGTTGCAGTTTCAGCCTCAGGAACGGCTCATTCCCCCATAAAGAGCTGCTGTAGTTCAGGAGTTTCCCACTGGATGTCATGATTGCCCCGCCAGAACCCAGCCACAGCGGTGGGATGGAGACAAACAACCCAAGCCGAATCCCCGATCTCTGATTTTCGCAACAGCTGAGCACTCAGGGCTCCCGCTGGCATCCGCAGATGTTAAACTGCCTGGAAATCAGGAGCTGTGCAGTGCCCAGATTGGCGTATTCTGATTAGCTCGGTGTCTCCTGCCCCTCTGGCTTTGTCTGTGCCCTACTTGAGGTTCTCTTCAACTTGAGGTGCAGAGAGTTCAGTATCTGTGGAGTCCCACTCCAGTGACAGACCTGCTTCATCTGGGAGAGGGAAATTGCGGTACACAATAAACGAATCAAATAAATCAGTTGCCAGACGTCCTTAGTTCTCCATGCATTCATCCATGAAAGCAGCTTTCAACAGCTCCCATCGAATTGTCCAAAGGAAAAGGTCCAGCCCTGCCTCCATCCCCCGGAGCCCCGTGGTTCCCCATGGAATCCCTGGGAAGCTGCTGGGAGCAGCACAAAGCAGAATTCTGTTTGCTCCTGCAGCAGCGCAGGGCCGGGCAGGGCTCTCAGCCATGTGACAATCCCCACTGACAGCCCTGCAGAGGCTCTGGCATGAGCCTAAGCAGGAGGTGAAAGTGTCCCTGGTGAGAGTCAGGTTTGTTCTCAGCCTCAGAGAATTCCCTTTCCTCATTACCTGTCCAGCTCCATGCTTCAGGATTTCTGATTCATCTCCCTTCTTTGGGCTTAGACTGAAATTAAAACAACTTCTATTGATACAAAATAAAATAAAGCAATATCAATTACTTCATTTTTCTGTTCTTTTACCTTCTCACTTTTCCTTTTTTTACTTTTTCTTTTGTATTTCTACTCTATTTTCCTCTTTCCCACCTCTGTTTCTTCTTATAACTCCTGTTCTCTTTCTACTGATTATGCAACTGCTTCTGTTCCTTCTTTAATCTCCCATAGAGAGAGTGAAAAGACTAAAAGATGGAAGAGAACAGAGAACTGGAGGATAGAAAGAAAGGGAGATTCAGTGAGGGAAGCATTATTTCCGTTCCCCCCTCCTTGTCTGCAAAGCAACTGAATTATGAGCAGAAAGATGGGGGCTCTTGGGGGAAAGGCTGGGGAATAAACTTTGGGGCTCTGGCCCTGAGAAACATCTGCAGATGAAAGCTGGAAAAGTGTCTGGCAGCTGGAGGAGGCAGTGGCTGCTTGTGCATGAAGACCTGACTGCAGATGGGAGTGACAGCAGGAGGCCCAGGGGGAAGGAGCTGCTGCCACTCGAGCTGAGGGTGCAGCTGATGGACCCTGCATAAAAAACTGACTGTTTGCCACACCTGGGACATGATTGCTGCTCCCCTGAGTGCCACCAGACGCCAGCACTGCCACAAAGAGTATTTTGCTCCATGAAACTGAGAACCAAATAATCCACAAGGAGGGTTTGCTCCTGCTGCAGTAGCAGCACCTTGCAGCAATGCCAGAGCTACTTCAAATGCAATCAAAACTCCAGAGTTTAGGCACAAAAGTGAGGATAATAACAGGATGGCAAGGAAAGGTGTGCAGTGATGGAATCACCCTAAGTGATAAATCACCCACCCCGTGCTGGTGAGCAAACTGAGTCAGAGTATTGAACTGTTGCTCCCACAGGGCAGGTGCACTCCTGGCTTTCCCTGGGTGATTTGAAGATATCTGGGCCCTTGAATTGCTCATTGTGCATTCAGGCAGCAAAGCCTGTAGTTCTGAAGAGCATTTATGATCTAAACTCCTTTTGCTGCTTCTCTGTTGAGACTGTGACTCTCTTTGCCTGAGGAGGTGCTGGAGTTTATGTGCACTTCAAGCCTTACCTAAGCTGGTAGTTTTGTCGTGTTAAAAGTGCCATGTTCTGCTTATTGCATTCTCCAGGTTTTATATGGCTTTTTCAATGGCCTTCTCTCTGCACACTCCCCATGGCAGAATGAAAAAGTGCAGAGAGGCAAAGGGAATAATATTCTCCTGCACAGGAATGAACAAGAGCAGTTCAAACAGATCAACCATTTTCTAGCAACATCATTAAGTATATGTGAACCTTCTGGTACTAAAGTATTAGTTTTTTGCTGTAGGTATTGAACTCTTGGCTGGTTGTTATCTGCAAGACTTTATGATCCCTATTCTATTCTCTTTCTGAGAGATCCAAATTTTTTGAAGTGTTTGCAGTCTTAACACTTGTGCAGCCAAAGAAAACTGAAGTAGTTTGGTGTCTCTCAAGAAAAAAATCCACTTATTAGTGAGTTTGTATCTCAATAGTTGCCTTGTCCCTTTTAATGCCGCTGGAAGGGCTGAGAGAATGGGGTTTATTCAGCCTGGAGAAAAGGTTGAGGGGAGGAGACCTTATCTATCCCAGTATTTAAAGGTGGCTCCAAAGAAGATGGAGTCACCCTCTTTACCAGGTTTCACATGGAAAGGACAGGGGAAATGGGTACAAATTATTTGTGGGGAGATTCTGACTGGACACAAGAGGAAAATCTTTCAAAAAATTTTCAAAAGAGGAACAATCTATCATTGGAATAATCTCCCCAGAGAAGTGGTGGATTCCCCAATATTGGACACTTTTAAGGTTCAGCTGGGTGAACCTTAAAAGGGTGGTGGGACATCTTGGCTAGACCAGTTTTTTTGCCAAGAAAGGCTTGACCAGATGATCCTTGAGATCCCTTCCAATGTGGGGAGGAACTCTATGATTTCAGTGTATTCTGATTTTTAATGGTATTTTCTTCCCCTTTGATATCTCTGTGAATACAGAGGCTGCAGAACCTTTGGTTCATACTGTTTGTGAGCTCTCTTGCAGTGGATTCTCTTGCAGTGGCCCAGCCCAGCTGCCACCAAGCAGTCAAAACTCCAAATTATGTCAAAGCAATTACTCCTGCTTCTCTTATTAAATTGGCAGCCAGTATTTTTTCTTTTCCATGTGGTATTTTCATCTTCTGTCCCACAGAAGACACATTACTCATATACATAAAATATGTGAGTCGTGACACTTCATGGAGTTAATTTTCACTATTTTCAGACTGCTTGACAGCAGCCTGTTCTCCTTCATTAAACACCAGCCAGTGAGTGGATTAGTTTACTTACAAAACACAAAACCTCATATTTATCCACAAACAATTAATTATTGAGAGAAGACAAGCATATTTTGAACCCAACCTGTGACTTTCCTACTTATTTCATGCAACGAGGCATGATCTGTGTAATTCCAGGCATGTCCTGCCAAGCATCCTGCTAGTTCTTAGTGAAGATTGGATATTAGCAAAAAATCCTTTCCTGTGAGGCCCTGGAACAGCTTTCCCAGAGAAGCTCTGGCTGCCCCATCCCTGGAAGAGTTCCAGGCCAGGTTGGATGAGGCTTGGAGCAACCTGGGATAGGGGAAGGTGTTCCTGCCCAGGGCAGGGGTTGGAACCCAATGGTCTTCAAGGTCCCTTCCAACCAAAACCATTCTAGCATTCTGTGAAGTTCCTGTGATTACCCCTCAGGATGATAAACCTTGGTTCTGAGAGTGAAGAAACATCAGAAGCTGAAGTTGTGCTCCAAGGTGTTTCCTCAGAGGGCACAGAACCTGGGGCTGTGGAACCTGAGTGGGGCTTTCTCAAGTTCTGAGTTCGAAATCTGGGGACACATTCCTGCAGCAAAAGGGACAGAACAGGCTCGTGCTAGCTCGAGTGCTCTCGGGGTGCAGAAAAACTCGGCATTGAAGAACAACTTAAAAGCAGACCTAAGTTCTGAAAGCATTTGGACCTCTGATTTTGAGTACAAAAGGCTCCAGCAATAAGTAGCTTTGTCACTTTAGGTGCATTTTGTTTAGTCATCTATGTCATAAAAAGTCATTAGAAAACAAGATGAGTGACATTAAGAGGGAGAAAAAAGGGCACAAATCTATAAATTACACAAACAAAGCCAAAGCCCCGGGAGCAGAACCTCACATATTTGCTGCCAAGCTATGTCCATTTTTATGCATTGTTTTTAAAATGACTTTTCATCTGGTGATGCAAAGCCAAATATCTGCACTGGTAGCATGTATCTCCCCAAACTCGTCAGAAATTAGCAAGCCTTGATAAAATTTATGCATGGCTTGCTAGTGCAGTTCCACATCTAAAGGGAAAACAGATGTTCTCTTTAGTTATTCTCTTCATGTCCAAAGGAAAGCTGTTGGTTACAGTTTGTGTTTAAAAAAGCTGGTGCTGAAAAGGTTACAAATGATGCAATTTCTGCAATCCTACTCCAAAGCTCTTGGTGAACCTGAATTGCTGAGGTGACACTTGCAGATGCCTGTCACCCACTCACCAGCCTCATATTTCTTAACACCTCCACTTCAGGATGAATAAATGGAACAGAGTTCCCAGTATTTGCCTGAGATCACTAACAGGGTGGCTGGCCAGGCTCCGAGCCCTGCGCTGCATGACGGGGAGGTTCCTCAGCCTGGGCTGGTTGCAGAGGTGAGGCAGAAGGGATGGATGGTGCATCTGCAAGGTGGGGCAGAAGGGATGGATGGTGCATCTGAAAGGTGGGGCAGAAGGGATGGATGGTGCATCTGAAAGGTGAGGCAGAAGGGATGGATGGTGCATCTGCAAGGTGAGGCAGAAGGGATGGATGGTGCATCTGCAAGGTGTCATTAGACATGTCACTGAATGGGCCTCTCAAGACTTCAGCAGGAAGAAGGGAAGCCTTGATTCTTCACCTCCCTCAGCTGGCTGCCTTCACTGAGCACACGTGCACGCTGCCCACAGCGTTCCCTGCTCACGTTGCAGATGGGCAATCTTTGCTCTTTCTGTTTTTACGCAAATATTTCCAAGATGTGCAAAAAATGTTGGCACTTACAGTGAGTGTTTGCTATCTGAAAGAGTTTGCCCCTGCAAACATGGATGCATGCGTGCACATCTATCTGAAATTCATATTTTACTTTGCAGATGTGTTTCAAACACAGAGCCTTTCAAAATGCTAATATTTGTTTGTTTCTGCAACGTATTTATTCACTGCTCCCTGAATGAAGGATCCCAAGCCTTCTTTATTCCTCTGCAGTTACCAAGTGGACATTGGTATAAAAAGCTGCTCTCTATCGACAGAAATTGTCCCAAAAGAACAGCAAATGCTTTAAATTGTAGACATTGGGTTAATACTCTTTCTAAGCATTTATTCAAACAATCCTTTTTAGCTTGTGAATATTCATGATCTTACAATTAATATGAAAGATAAACACTCACACCACACCTAAATGTGACAACCAGCTAATTTAGGAATTATTGCTCTCCCAGAAAGGGAGAAGGAATAGGCTCTGTCACTTAAAGAAACGATGGCAAATGATGCAAAACCCAGGTGGCAGGAATGCAGAGAAGAGCTGGCAGGAGCTAACCAGATGAGTGATCAGCATTTTATTCAGACAGTGTTCCAGCGTCCACCCAGAGGAGATTAAGTATCCTGTCCTCTCAGTGCAGAGAAGGAGAAATAAATCAGGTTTTACCACAAGTAGGGTGGCAGGGAGTTAATTAGGAATGGAAAAAATATATTTCAGTTTGAAAAGGAATAAAAAAATGGTGAAAAGAAGGAACTGAAATACACTGAAAACATGTTGGAGCCCACCTGGGATGCTGACTGAGAATCCTGCCTGGGGATCTGCAGCCACAGGGGACTGACACAACAGGTGATGCCGACAGCTCTCTGAAAGCTGCAGTCCTGCAGCCAAATGCTGCTGCTCTGAGATGTTAAATGAAAGCAGACATTTCCCAGAGCCTGTCTCATGTCAGAGTCTCTCCAACCACAAAGTGTATAAGAAAGGCAAGGTTGCATAAAGAAATAAAAGAACCTTCGTTTTCTCCTTAATGTAGTTTTTAAAAACCGCAACCCTTGTTAAAGTCAACAGGAATTTGCTCCACATCTTTTCTAATTTGCCTCCGAGGATTTGTGCAAAACTAGAAGATGACAGATTCTGCTATTAGAGTAAGCAAAGCTACACCAGAAAATTAGCAGAAGCCACAAGCAGCAGAAGAGTGGTGAAACCACCTTATTGCCTCATGTTCAGTGATTTTCATTAATGATTTAACAGCAAAGGTCAATTAAATGAGTGGTGGATACTGATACCCACTGGCTGGAGCTCTGCTCTGGCCTGTTGGAGCACATGGATATGCTAAAGCTGGAGAAGCTTCCAAAGGCAGTGCACCATTCCCCCCTGGCCCGATCCAAGGTTAGATGTGCCTGGGGCATTTCCTCTGCTCCTAAGGAGGATCAGTCCCAGACTAAGGCTGCAGTCCCTTTCTGTCAGCTGAGGCTTCTGTATCCCTCTGGGATTAAACCTGGCTACCAGGGGGTTTGGGGGAATGCTGCCTTGCAGGAGGCAAAGTCCTGGCTGCCAGCTGAGGGGTGCCACTCGCCTCTGTGGAAAATGGCTCAGGGCCTGCTCCGTGCCATTCCAGAGCCCTTCATGCCAGGAATGCCGTGGGCTGCAGGTCACAGCTCAAGAGGAAAGGCCTGGATGTGAATGAATGCATGAACAAGGCTTCTGGCTGAAATATTTAATCAATGTGCAAGTGACTTTGTGCCACCAGTGAATATCAGCATTCCTCATTTTGGGTAAAAGCTGGGAGTCACATTCCAACAATATATTCAGAAAGCATCAATATATTCAGATTGCATCCGCTGATGCAGGAGCACAGGCTGTGGTCAATCACCATCCTGGTAATTTAGGAGAGTGCAGAAGAAGGAGTGCTGGCTTTTGAGTGTCTCCATGTTTGTTATTTATACACCATGTCATCTGGAGCTGGTTCTTTGCTTGTAGCTTTGGGCTGACAGTTCCCTGATTCCAAAGGCAATTCAGCCCCTGACATAAAGCAGAGGAACAATGCAGAGTTCCTGTAAAACAACAGTGCTCCCCCCACTGCTGTCAGAATGCAGGGATTAGATGCAGAATAATGCAGTCCCTGATCAAACCTGCAGCTGTAATTCAACCTCTGGACAGTGCTGATGCCATAAATTTGGGAAGAAAGTGCAGCTCAAGCGATTTGTGAACAAGAGCTGATGAGTCCAATTGAATTACAGTTGTGGGAGCAGCCGGGATCCCCCTGCACCGAATCATTACTAATGAGAGCCAGGGAGTGATTACTTACAACTTTAATGAAATTGAATTTCAATTTATACCCTTGGCTAGAAGAAGGAAAAAACATACACTGAATATTTGGGGGTGACAGGGCAAAAGTACAAACAGAAATCCAAAATATATGGATGGACAATGCATTCTCCTGGAAGAGACAAGATAAAATTTTATCTTCAAAAATAAATTCATATTTAAGGATACAGTGAAGACTGAATAAAGCTATTCTATCTAACAGTTCTGATGATGAAAGAGCTCAGAAAGAAAATGTTCATATGGGTTTTCTCTAAACCATTTACTATGTTCAGAAGAAGGGGGATTGTTTAGCTGATTCTCAAGCCATCACTGCCCATTCTTTTGGCATGAAATCAGGAGAATGGTAACCACAAGCACCACTGACATATTCCAATCAAATAATCCCATGGAACCCTTTCTGAGCAAGTCTTCCAATTTCAGCACTGAGTAGTTGTTCACCACTGGAAGGGAAAACATAATTAACATTAAATACTGGTTTCAATAGAATTTCTTGGCACTTCCCATCACTCTGGAGGTATCACTCTGCTATTTTAATACCTTTTTTAATATTGCACCTTTCCTGCTGGTGCTAGAGTAAGGCCTAGGGAGGTTAAGAAAAGTGGTTTATGAAGTTTGCTTCAGATATGGAAATGTGAGGAGAGAGAGACAGGAAAAACAGAGAGCTTGAGTGAGGAACACAAAATGGATGAATAAGGGAGCATTTGTGCCTTACAACACAGATCACACAAGTTTTGCAAATCAAAATATGAATCTACAATTGGAGGATGATTAGGAAGGTGTGGGATGTGCAGTGGAAGGTCTGAGCCGTGGGGCTTGCAGCCAGGGTCACACCAATCAGGCAGAGTATGGAGAGGTGCTGAAAAATGCTCAGACTTTTGACTTTACATTCATTTTCCAGAAGGTAAATCAATATCTCTTCACCCCAGTGCACTTGTGTCAGATGGCTTTCTGTTACAAGGTGACCAGGGCTCGGACATGTCTCTTCTGAACTGAAAACAGCTTAATCCAAAGGGATTTTTTTTTTCTGCAAAATGTCTAAAGCACTGTATTACCTCATGCCATGGGGTGATGGGATCCAACCCAGTATTTCATGTGCAACTTGACAATCAGCAATAGGAACTGTTATTGCTGCAACAGTAAAACAGGCAGATAGAGTGGGAATTCAGTGCTATTTTCACATAGTAAGCTATTTTGTTAAAAGGGGTAGTATTAAAAGGAGATTTTCCAGACAAGAGAAGATTTTCAAAGACAATGGGTGTTCTACTGGGAGCAATGTTATAAGAAGACGTGGTTAATAGCAAAGGGTCTTCAAAAATCCTTCAAAAATTACTTTCCATTGAAGTGTATTGTGGTGCACACTCATTTTCCCAGCCTCATATGCCCTCAGTGATTTAGGGAGTCAAAGCTGTTTCCTGCCACCACTGGAGGGAGACCTTATTCCTTCCAAGAGCTGTAAAACTTCTGCTGCCAGACTGCACTTCAGTAAGGAAGAGTGCAAAATAATCTGGAGAAATACAGCTGCTGAATTTGATCCAGGCTGGACACGGTAAATCACAGGTTCTAATAACAATAATAATGCAACACGAATGAAACAGTGCCAGATTAAGAGTTTAATGTTTCCACTCTGATCAATACTGCTCAAGTGAGTCTGCTCCAGGTGTCTGAAGTCAGTCCTGGTTAAATCCACCACCAGTGTCTGTACATTCCCCTCCCTCTGTCCTCACCTCCTCCCCTCACTCTCAGGATGTGCTGGCAGAAGCCATTGGTGATGTTAAATTCTCAAGCTGATATTTCCTAACCCTTTATCACACTGTGACCTTAAATCTGACCAAAAAATGTTCCCATCAATGGCATTATTTTCATTTTCACTTAACCCCTATTGGCCCAGTGGCCTCTTTTACAATCATTCAATTACCCCCACTGCTGCTGAAAAAAAAAAAAAAAACCAGGGAGAAAATAATTATTTGGTGGAGCTCAAGGTCAATGACAGCAGGAGGACAGGGAGCCATCAAGCAAAGTCACTGAGGCACTGTTGGCCCAGTGAGAAGTGCATGGATGTACTTCAGAGAGGGGCCAGGACACACAGCTCAGCTCTAAACCCCCAGAACTTCTGCTGGTGGAACAAAAGAAGCAGTTCTGCTAGGAAAAAAGAAAAAAGAAAAAAGAAGGAGCAATTGTCCCCAGTGTCATGTGGCATGTTCCCACAAGGATGATGTTGCACATATCTGCACAGACTCATTCTGCTGGGTGGTGACACAGGCATGTGTTTGCACATGCACACACTCACCCACTCTACCTAAGTTACAAAACAGCTTCTCAGCAAGATAAAACTCGTGATAAGAAGGAAATTCCTGTCTGAAGGACTCTCACGTTGCCAGTAACAGCGAAGAGCCCACGGAAGCTTTCAGCTCAGCTGACTGTCTGTGGTTTGTGTCTTGAACTTTATTAATGACACGTGCTACCACCTGAGAGCTGCCTCCTCACTCCTCAACTAGGCTAATTCTAAAATTAGTGGAGAAAACAAAGCCTTTGTTAAACATATATTCTCATCACCTCCCCACGCAATTGCATCTGACACGTACAGCTGCAGCCAACCATGAGTTTCCTGTGGTACTCACTGAATGGGGCAATTTCAGAGTAAATATAGTTCAAACACTTATAAATCTCTAGAGTGAAATCCCTGCTGTGCTGAAAATAGGAGGTTTGCCACAGATTTTTATAGTTTTTCAGTCAGTTTTAAAGTTGCTTTTGGTTCTCAGTGAGCCCTGTTAGTGGCAAGGGGACGATTAATGTGATCTTACAGCGTGTGCCACCCTGGGTCTCCCTGCTGACCCACACGTCAGCTTCCATAAAGCACCACACACCTCCTGACAGGAATCATCTGCTCAGCCCTCATGGCTTGGATGTGCTGGCTGGACTCTGCAAGAACCAGCTTGTGAACAGTGACCTAAGACAGAGAAAAGAGGAAGGAGCAGGGGAAAAACCCATCATGACCATCAGCTCCATTAATTTTACTGCAGAACAAAATCTCCCTCTGGTACAGGCTGCTCGTCCCAGCCTAAGCACAGGTGCCTGTTCTGTACCTTCCAGCTGCTTCAGCTCCAGCAGAGCTTCTGGCCAGTGCTGAGCATTTGTAAGGTGTCATCTTGGAGAGATAATTTGTGTTCAGTATCCATGACTCTCATGGATTTCCCTAGGACTCCACCTGCAGGACTTCACACACTGGTGGAGTCTCATTATCACAGCATTTCCATATGCTGTTTTATAGCAGAGAAGGTCATGGCTTAGTTGCTGGAAGAACCCACTGTTCTGACTATCACCACAGAAATAGAGCTAAAGAGAAGAGAAATTCAAATCCCTACCCCTACTGCACAGTGCAGTTCAATCTTCCTGAGGCATACAAAGTAAATAGTAGTAATAAAATGTGATAGGAAAATCAATTGGAACAAATGAAGCACTGGCTGTGCTGTATTCCAGCTCCTCTGTCCCATTGTTACCGCTCTGATTAATAAACAGCAATCTGATAATGAGCAAATCACCTCAGCACCAGGATATGGGGAAGCAAATGCTGCAGACAGGCTACAATGACAAAGCTGAATATTCCCAGTGTGTTTGGAAGGTGCTGGGCTGGTCCAGGAGGCTGGATCAGAGACACCACAGGGCAGGCTCAGAGGGCAGAGCTCTTTAGGAGAGGAGCTGCTGTAAGCCACTGGATTTGATGTTATATTTATAAATGTGCACTTAGAACCAGGCATCAATTTTTCACGTTCATTTAATAGATATTTACCCCACTGGTTTTCTCTGGGGGGCAAAAATGGAGGCAACAGCCCAAAACTGGCTCTTAAAACAATGTTTTAACAATACAGAAATGTTAGTATAATGAACTCCAACTAGGTCAGAGTCAATATCCAGCTTAGTTTCTTTCTGGTGTGTATTTAGATGGAACTGAAAGTTAATGGAATTGTGTCAATTTCTGCCAGGAGTAAATCAGTTTAATTATGAGTTATTCTTTATTTCTTACTGTGTTTATTTCTTTCCTGCTCTTTCCAAATGTTCCCATGGCCATGGTTGGAGAGTGCCTTGTGCAGCCCTTCCTGAGCAGTGTCCTGGTGTGCCCTGGTGCCTCCCTAAGCTCTCTGTTAGGAATTCTCTGGCTGCTGCTGTTTGAGCAGGGGGCTGAACTTCAGCAAGTGTCAGTGCCCGTTTCTGTCTCCTTGCTGTTTTGCAAATGCCTTGGTAGATGCAGTCACTGCAGGCTGTGCCAGAGATCCTTGTTGGTTCCCCACCTCTGTGAGCAAAAATTATCAGATTCACTGACATTTCAGACACAGAGATGAGGAGCAGTGTACATAATTGATGTGAGACCACTGGTTGCAGGGAATTTAAATCAGAAGTAGGAGATGTTGTCCAAAGAACTGGTTAAACCCAAAACTTGTCGTCAAGAAATAGTTCCAAGAGCCAACTGCTGACCACAAGGAGATTTTTCTACCAATGTGTGAAAAATAAATTAATGGGACAAGGGATAAAGGAGAAATCTTAGTTCTAAAGTAGAATTTTTCCAGATGCTAAAGTGTTAAAATGGCTATTTTGGCAGCACCCTGGAAAGTCAGGATGGCTGCTGTATCCAAGGGAGAGACAGAAGGACTGGTAGCTATTACTGCTCAGATTACTTTGCAGCAATTAATTCACATATCCTCTGAGAACAAGGGGAGCAAGCTACTTCCCATGTCTCTTCCACATTCCATCCCAGCTCCACTACTTTGCTCTATTTCCCATTCTCCCTGCTGGGAGCAGCCTGGTGCTGGCCCCAGCCCCAGTTCCTCCCCCCTGGGAGGTGCCCTCCATTCAGCACAGGCTCCTGACAAGGCTGCAGTGGATCTGTCCCTGGTTCCCTCCAGAAGCTCTCACCTGCAGGCTGCTCCTGCCCTGCTGATGGCACTGGGGGCTGCAGGTCCTTTCCTGCCTTGTCTTTGCCAGGCATAATGGGGATCCTCTGAAAAAGCCACCTCTCCATCTTTGTCTTTCTGCATCTGCACTTTGGAAGAAAATCAATATTGCTGTTTGTTGCTAAATTATCAGACAGCTTTTGATGCTAATATCTGATGAAGCAGACACGCTGTTGTAGATAGTTACTCTCAAGCAGGTTCTCTATCATCTACCATCTGCTTTTAAAAGTGTCCTTTTTTCCCTTTTTCCCAGTGACTAATGGTGCATTTAACCCTGGAGAGCCTCTGATCTGAACATCAGACAGTTTCTGCAGCAGAGGAACAGAAAAAAGGAGGTGGGGGAGGGAGGGTGGATGAGCTTCCTGTTGTTCTAACTTGGCTTACTGCGAGGGTTCTCAAATCAGACTAGAAATCTCACCACTTAAGGCAAGCCCCACTCAAACCCTCGATCCAGCTGCCAGCTGGCATCACCCCCTGCAGAGCCTTGAGACAGAGCAGTGCAGCCCAGGGGGAGCCAGGCTGTGCCACTGGCCTGTGTGGACAGGTGCCCTCAGCTCTGTCACCTCCTGCATCTGTACAGGGACAGTGACAGCACCTTCTTAAAGAAGCATCAGTTCTACAGGTGAAATCTGCAGGGATGCCAGGCCTTCTGTTTGCTTCTGCAGCCTCAACATTTACAAGCAATCAATGAAAAGTCTGTAAGAACTGCATAGATTCCTCAGAGTTTGGGTCTGGGGTTATCCCTGAGGGTCAGACAGAGTTTTACAGAGATAGCAAATTTTCTGGGAACTGATTTCTGGGAGCATGGCAGAATTCTGCAGTCCCTGAAATACATAGATGAAATCTCATGCCACAGTCTTTCAGCATTGCCTTGGCTGGATCAGGTTTCCTTCCCTGGGTCTGGTTGTTTTGCATCACATGAGCAGATAACCACAAAGAGTCTGCAGAGCTAGGAATTTACAGATGCACTTGGATATGAGAAGAAAGGTTTGCTCCATGTATCCATTCCTCTCTTGTTTCACAGAAATAATTAGATCTCTTGTTCTCTGCCTCAATCTCTACTTCCACTTTTCCCATAAAGGAAGAGCTGGGCAGAATGGTGACCCCAGTAGCTGCAGGTACTGTGTGGGCAGGACTGGCACAGCAGGGTCACTGTCACTCATGCTATACCAGGAGGGTGTCCCAGACAATGACTGTACTGCCACCCAAACTTGCCAGTGCTCGAGAGCCCCTATTCACTGTGCCTGAACCAAAACTCACACTGGATTTTGTCTCCAAAACCAAAAGGCACATGGCCTTGATCCATGGGAGAGCCTCCTTTTTCTTCTACAGATGAGTCTGGAAAAGCAGAAGGTTTTTCTGGAACTGCTGCTTCAGTTGACAGCCATCCCTGAATGTGGTGGTGCCCTGGTGAGGGAACTCAGGGCTGCACATGGAATCAGCCCCCGTGGGGCACAGGGAGCAGAACAAGCAACTCTGGAAACTGAGCAAGCAGGAGGAAGGGGGGAGACAAAGTCACTTACAAGCAGTGAATCACAATCTCCTGTTTGATATTGTGTGGCTCTTTGTGAGGTACTGTTCAATTCTCAGAGCTGAACAAGAGCAAAGGAGATGGAAACAGCACCAAAGGGGAACACATTGTCACGGTCTAAGCTGATTAAGGCTGAATGACTTGGAATTCACAATACAAATAACTGCAAAATCCTAGAATGTTGCTCTCCCAGAAGCCCTAAACTCCTGTGTCTTGCTTTCCCAGTCTCCAGGGAACAGTTTAACAAGTGCTGCTGAGACAGCCCAGCCCAGGCAGGGCTGAAGAAGCTGCGAGCAGCTCCAGGGCTCAGCAGCGCCCGACTGCAGCCTTGTACTGAGCTCTCAAACCCTGGGCCATGAAAATAGCTTGGCACAAAGAATACAGAAACCTCTAACAGGTTTACAGGCATTTTTCCAGCTTTGGCATCTATCTCCACTTTAAGTTTGTAGGCACAAGTCTGCTTTGTGTGTGTTCCTACCCCCCTGCAAATTGTGCTGCCAGAGCTGTCTGTGCTGCAGCCGGACCGATTGACAGCTTTGCCTCCAGCCAGAATTCTGATTCAAAGGAATATCCAATTCTGTGTAATAAAGTTTGCATGAAATTTTTACCTGCAACAATTCCCCAATGTGCTGAACTGCATGATACTGACTTATACAATACATCATTTTAGAAGCAGAGTTAAACAAAACGCAAAGCCAGACTCAGTTGGATTTTTCTCTTGTGATCACAGGTATTATACCACATGTGAGAGCTGTAAGCCATTACTTCCATTATTTTGTAGTATGTAAACATCAAATACAACAAGTGTTTCAATCAAATAAAATGTTTAAATGTAGATTTTTAAAAAGGTTTCACCTAAAAAATTAAAAATTAATCCCAAAAATGTTTTCAGATAAAAGATTAAAAGTATGTGAAATATTGAATATGACTGCTTCAGTATTATTGAAATACTTTCAATTTTTTAAAAATGAAATGTTAGAATGAAAGAATTTCCATAGACATTTGATTTAGATGAAAACATATTTTCTAACAGAACAATATTCCATTGAAAAAATTTCCAATTGCATTTTCTAGTGGGCAATTTTTCAATGACATTTTCAGAAGAACAATTTGCATTTGAAAAATTTTCCAACAAGCTCTTGTGAGCTCTTAAAGGCAAGAAGTAGTTTTCAAATAATCCATTTTGAAAGGCAGTTATTATTCTATGTTTTCCACCTCTTACAGTAAAAGCAGCAGACCAAACATAGGGCAATTTCCAGGCTTTCTGTTACCTCCTTTCGAACTTAAAATACAAACTGCTGAGAAATGTTCCCAGACTTCAATTAGAAACAATGAGTGATTTTAAAATGGGTTGTGCTGTGAATGTTGCTTACCTTAGGTAGGGATCCTTACCTGGGATTCACACACAGTGGCTGGGCCTGAGCTCTGGTGTCCAAGCACAGCCTCCAGTTCCAAATCAGGTCTGCAGCTTAAATTTCTCTCTTTAGACTGATTTAGAGAATGTATCTGAATTTTGGTGGTACCTGAAAGTCCAGTTATTGACCCCAAATCTCATATCAAGTGCTGTCTAAAATACAGAAACAACCAAAGAATAAATCAACATTAAACTTGTCCCATTCTAACCATTTGATGAGATCAGGTGGAGAATCTGCTTGAGATTCCATTGTTCAGAACTTGGAATCCACACTGATTCAAGCACTCTGACATTCAGGGGAAATCATGGCCTCTTTTCAAGATCTGAATGTGTTTCAAGAGGTGCAGGGGTTAATTTCCTTCAGTTGAGAGGGGCAGCTCTTGGCTCCAGAGCAGAGGCACCTCCCAGCCAGTGTAAATGACTGTGGCCCCTTTTGCTCCGTGGCTGCTTTGCAGCTCCACTCCAGCTACAGATCTGCTCTTGGAGTTCACACCCAGAAGTCAAGAGGGAACAGAGTTTTCAATCCTCCTCCACCAAGTCTCAGAGAGACGAGGCTTGTGCAGGGTACAGCACACAGCTGTGCCATGAACTGCACTGGACAGGGTCTGGTTGTTTTGCATCACATGAGCAGATAACCACAATGTGTCTGCAGAGCTGGGAATTTACAGATGAACTTGGATATGAGAAGAAAGGTCTGCTCCATGTATCCATTCCTCTCTTGTTTCACAGAAATAATTAGATCTCCTGTTCTCTGCCTCAATCTCTACTTCCACTTTTCCCATAAGGTGGTTTAGCTGCCCTAAATTACAGATCAAAGAGCTAAATGCTAAAGGCCAGGCTAATTCTCTCATTTCTTGCTGTAGTCTATGAAAACCCCAGACAGTTCAGAGGGCAATTCATCTCACCCTTAGATAGCCATCTCCAGTAAGTCAGAGAAACAGCTCTTTGGAGGTGAATCTGTGCTCACTGCAAAGGAACCTCCTCCAGAGTTTGGCATTTGCCTTTCCTGTGCCTAGAGTGGAGTGGGACAAATCACATCTGCAGCTTTGTCCATGCAAAGAGACATAAAGCTGTGGGGAGAGGAGATCACTGCAGAAACAACCACGGCATTCTGAGACAGTCCATCCCCTCTGCCCCACCTGCCATCTGTTGCAGCCATTCCAGCAGATGGCAGCGATCCCCGTGGCACAGCCGGTGGCACAAGGACATCCTCCATGTGCTGGCCACTGAGCAGTCAGAGCAGTCAGCTGCTGGCTCCTGGAGGCATCTGACGCTGACCTGGCTGAACTTTTTGCTGAAGCAGCTGAGAAATGTTCCTGCAGTCCCTCCCATTGCTCAGCTGCGGACTCAAAAGCTTTCACAAGAGGGGCAGGAACAAACCACAGGCAGCTGTTACACAAGGCTGCATTATCAGGACATTAGGAATGAATGCAAAATGCTCCTGGAAGGCTTAGTTCTTCCAACTGATGCTTTCTTATTTCTGCTTGAGCTACAGAGGATCTCTGAAGAATCATCCAATTTGTTCTATATATACCCCAACTGGTTGTTGTTCTTTGCCCTGGAGGGAGCTGCAAATTGTGTGTGCAGCCTGTCCTTTTTGTAAAGAGATGGCACATGGAAGTATCCCCCTGCTTGCACAGTCCAAGCAGATGGCACTGGGCAGGTAAAAAGCTATTCTCTGAGAAGTACTAGCTATGAACATTCTTTCAAACATTAATAACTTGAGAAACACAGCAGCAGCAATTAGATGTAAAGTGACATAAATTACTTCTCAAAGAGTCCATTAGTTAAAAAACGATGTGCATAAAAGAGAGGAGCATAAAAGAAAAGCACAGTCCCACAAGCCAAGAGGAGCTGACCCAGTCTACCTGAGAGACACCCACAGCAGAAGTTTCTTGCAAAGACAAGGGAGCAGCTAATCTAGTGAAGGCAACCAGGCCAGATGTTCTGTTTAGATCCGATTGATTTTTTATTGCCTGCTACTGCACATCAGCCCACAGCACCGAGATGGGGGACTGAGGATGAATGCAGAAGGAAAGGAAATTTTGTTATTAAATACATCTTAAAAGGGAGGGATATGGCAAGGAATGAAGGATCTAAGGACAATGGGATGGACCACTCTTCATCTGTAGGTCAATTTTTATTGCATTTCAGATCAGCAATTGCGCTAGTCATTATTATCGGGTCAGTTTTATTGGATCAATTTGGCAATCTCGGTACAGCATCTAATGGAGGAAAGATTTCAAAGACTGAAGAGATTTAGGAGTATAAGTCACACTCATGAGCAGTGGAACTTAAACTGCTTGAGGACTTAAGTGCTTTTGAAAATGGGACATGGTCTCCTCAGCCCTACACACACTTCTGGAAGCATAATCCCACTTGGCCACAGCTCAGTGTGGTGCCCGCCGGGCTCCTCGCTGTTGCTCGTGGCACACAGGTCAAGGACTGAGTGGTCCACAGCAATTACTGGCTTATGATATCCTCCTTTTCTTCTTCTAAGAATAGTCCCTCCTGTTGAGAGTGGGCATGTTGGTAGGCAACGATGTTGTAGAGAAATATTTCAGTGAAGAAACACAGAAATCTGTTGTCTGAAGAAAGCACCGTGGTATTTTCCATGAGTAAAAAAATGTTCAAAACTGAGAGATGTACAAATGAATACAATGCAGAGGCAGGGATAAACTAAATGAAATGTTGGCAGATGTGGAAAGATCTGATGTGCCACTGGGACAGTAAAGTCTGTTTTCCTGTAAGCGCCAGGACTACAAAGGAAACCTGCAAAACTGTTAAATAAAACTGGGGTTTCAAAAGAAAGAGAAAATTTTCATTTTAGTTAATGCCCGGAGGAATAGCTATTTTCTTCTCTTTTGATTAAAATGGGTGAAAATGGCTGTGGAGAACCAGGGCTACAGAGTTGCTCTGGCCATCAGCAGTTGTGTTGCTGTTGCTCCCAACCAGCCTTCAGCTTCCTCAGCTGGGTATGTTCAGAATTTCACCTCAGGGGTGTGTGGGGCACATCTCAATTCCACATCCTGCACCCCAATCCCCATGCTTTATCCCTTTCAGATTCCACTTATTTGTTCTCATCAGAAATTTTGAATGAGACCAAAAAGATCCATATTTTGAACAAAATAAATTACCCCAAGCTCCCTCTCAAGATCTTTGTCCTCATGTGTTAAACAGGTGCTGTCCCTTAAGAAATGCCAGTGGATCAGAAATTGTGGTGGTGGCCCCACAGCCTGGGGGCCAGCATCTGAGACTCTGGCTCTTCAACACAGCTCCAGTCCTGTTCCAGACATGCATCCTGCCAGCAGGGAGTGCCCCAGCAGCAAGGGTGAAACAGGAGTGAGCTCTGGGCACCTAACCAGAGGATTCTGAGGAGCCCTCACCAAAGAGCTCCATGTTCCTGAGGGCTTTCATAGCTGATCCTCATCCACCCAGATGGTTTTCCGCTGCTCTTCCCCGATCCTGTCCTTTATTGTCCGGATAAGATCCTCAATGCTGCTCCAAGTCTCTGCCTCCACAGAGGCATAAAGGCAGGGCAGTGCTTCCAGCTCCTTCTCCTTCAGGCGGCACATCCGTAAAAACTCATCCTCAGTCTCTGGCTTTGGCAGCAGTTTCCTGTATCAAATGAGCAGACCAAAAATAAATGTCTTGGATTTTAAGTTAATCCTGTAGTCTCAGCTGTCCCATCAAGAATTTATTTTCTCCTAACTACTTACAAGCAATAAAGGCAGTGAAGGATGCAGCTACTGCAGGTCTACCATCCCCTTACCTCCATGCTGCCCCCAAGGAGAAATATTTGCTATGGGGAAACAATTTCAGAGGATTGAATGGAGGGAGAGTGCAAGTGTTTACGAGCTCTCCTCTTCCAGCTTGCATTACCTTAAGAAATGCTGTGGGAGTGCTGAGCATGGAGAAAACCCCATTTTCCTCGGTCTCATCCTCCCACAATGCTCATTGCCACCAGTGACAGTGAAAGAGTGCCAGATTTCAGGAATTCCTGCTTTCTCCAGTTGTAAGATTTCAGGGAGGAGTCACGGGAGGAAATAGTGCACATAGAAGTACCAGATGGAGAGGGATGAGGGTCTTTATTTCTCTCAGTGAGAACATTATTGGACTCAAGAATTATTCACTGAGTAAGATAGAACATCAAATATGCAAAAGGTTTGACATGTTACCTGAACCTCTTGATGTTTTTCTCTGAGACTCTTATAAAGAGAACAATAGGATATATCTTGGCTTTGATTAAATCCTTCGTGCAGCTTATTCCAGCTTCCAGGAGACAATGCTTGTTCTAAAAACAAAGTCATAGCAGTGTCACAAAGGAAAATTCACTGCTGTGGAATCTCAAGATAATGATATCTATCCCTTATGGGGTGATTTGGAGGGCTCTCTATTTACCATTGTACTGATTGAAAACCTTTTAATCAAATATACATTTAAAGTCAAGCTCCTCCTACTGGTTTAAAACTAGTCAGTCAAATAACAGCTGAGCTTAACAGGTTTAAACAGGTTTAAAAAGGTTTAAAATGGAAATGGAATGCTCTAAAGATGAAAAGTATGATAAAATACCAGTTTTACATATAGACCCAAACACACAGACTTGCTTTTTGTTCAGAAAGAACATCTACTGCAACTACTTGTGAGACAAAAAAAACCATCACTTTAATTCTCCTTTTTTTCCATGCTGTGCATCAAATCTACTCTACTTGACATCAGATCTCTGTCTTGGGCATTGTTATCTTTGTTCTGTACACCCTTATGTCTGGGTTTCAGGCTTCTCTTTCCTTTGTCTAGGTCCTTGTATCTCTTACTCTCTCGTGTATTCATATATACTTATGATATGAAAAGGAAATGAATAAAGGATGGAGCACAGAAAATGAAAGGATATTTAGCTGCATCAATGTGGGTCATCACAGGGAATGAGGGAGAACATAAAAGGATATGGCTGAGGATGGGAAAGAAAAGGAAAAGTAAGAGCACAAATAAAAGCCATTTGGGGGAATAAATAAAAATCTGAGACTGAAAGAGGGCAGGAGAGAGAATGTGCAACTGTAAATTGGCCAGTCTGATATGCAGGACATTGCAGAGAGGTTCCCAGAGAGCCCAGAGAAGGGACACAGAGCACTGTGAGCACCTTGGCAGCAACAGCCTCGATGTTGGCAGGTACAATACATTCATATGTGTTCAGATTCTTTTCTCTGCTGAAGATGACAGTCTCTGTCCTTTGCTTCCTTAAGAACTCTTCCTTTGTTACAATATCTAGGAAGAGATGTGGATGGGGACAGAATCAAATTTACAGCATCAGAACACGTAGGAAAGTATCCAGTAGTACTTCACATGGGATCTAAGGATGTTCAGGGAAGGAGGATGAGCAATGAATTGTCTTAACAGCTGCCTCATTTCTTCCATTGAATTCAATTAAAGCCTAATCTGATCACAGCTGAGCATCTCAGCTATATCCTGCACCAATGAGTCCTTGGGCAATTACTACAACACTATGAAGGCATTAAATTAAAACAGTAAATACAATTCCAGCACCTAATGTTATATAGTAGCAGTCCAGGGATGGAGGATGCTGAGAAGTGCTAAAAAAAGGTGGTCTCTTCAGCAGAGGATCCTAAAATAAGGATTTAGTGTTCCAACATTTGTGTTTAAAGTTTCCAAAAAATTTGGCTTAGGTTGCAATGTGTGATACTGGCCCCCTTGTGAATTGCAGCTCTACATCAAAGCTTTTGTTTTATGTTGCAAGACAGGGGATATTTATTATAATACTTAACTTCTCAGTTTCTCTGTCTGGATGACTGTAAGGCTGCATACTATGCTGTGAGTATTCAATATTAGTGTAAAAATGAAACGTCAGCTCTGTTTAATGCTGGGTTGTATACAATCCTGCCCTGCAGCCATCGCGGCACTGCGAACTGCTTTAATAGTAAATACTTAGCATGGAAGAAAATCAGTCTTTCCAGTAGATCAAATGCACAATCTTCACAGCTTGGATGAGACAGAAACCTAAAGTTGCTCTAGGGAAGATATTCCTCATAATAGCAAATACTAGAAACAAATTAATCAAAATTTCACATTGCCTAGATATGCAGTATGCAAACAGTATGCAAACAGAAAGAGCACTCACAGCATTTCAGTCTCTGAGGGGCAGCCTAGCAACCACACAGCATACACATGGATAATATTTATAGACACAGAATCTCATAACCATGTGTACTGGCTGTCTCAAAAACATTCAAATATCCCAGATAGTCTCAAAAAGCAGGATTTACAGCTACACATCACTCTGATGTGACTCAAAGTACCTCAAGCAACTCTCACATGTGCATTCCCCTACGTGTGCACGCATATATATGTTCATATTTCCAACACTGAGAGCTGACAGTCATGGCTCTCTCTTATCCCATTACCTGGCTTGCATATGTTGAATTCCAGGGCACCCCCAGAGTTGAGAAGCTTCTGCACCAAGGGCTTGGCCAGCATGGTGGGGGTGAAGAGCACAGGGCGCCTGCGCTCGCAGTGGATGGGTCTCACCAAGCTATAAGGGATCAGACTGAGCTTCTTGTCCAGTTCACTCTCTGAATCCAAATCTGAGCAAAGAACAAGACATTTATCCTCTGGGTTCCTCTCCATCAATATTTGGAGAAAAAAAAAGGAGACACACATGAGAAATGACATAATCCTTCTTCCCTTTTACTGGGGTTGTCTTTACTGTACTCACAGCACTATGATGTCCAATCTAATACTAAATAATTCAACTGCCTTTTGCTTTCAAGAGATTATTTCTTAACCTCTTCCACACAACATTTTGCTTGGAGACTCTCTGCTTGTTAGCTTGACTTACTCCAAGTTAAATGTTTTGGAGCAAAAGGCAAGAAAGCACCTAGGAAGAAGTGCCAGCCAAACAGGACATTTCAGTGTCCTAAAGCTGCCCCAAGCTCTTTTAGCAAAATCAGTTTTGGTCACAGTTGTTGAACTTTTGCAGAGTGGACCACAAATGCAAGGCCTGTGATCCATTTCACAGCCATGATGTTCTGTAGATATTTATGTAGGCCTTTGTGGCAGTGCTATGTGTGTAAAGGCTCTTTTGGATTTTTACCTTCCAGTTTATCAGGCAGCTGCTTCTTCCCTTCCGATGAGCTCAGTGCCAGGCCCGAGGGCCAGCCTGTGACAATGCGGACCCGCTCATTGCTGTTCATTCTTTTGTATTTGTTCTCAGACCTACTGACAAACTAAAAAGGTGAACAAAAAAAAGAGAGATTTGAGCCTCACTTTTTGCATTATTTACCCTCCCATGTATTCATCAGCTCGTTACCTGCGAGATCTGAATCACTTGTGTCTATCAAAGACAGGACTCCATGGATCTGTGGACTGAATTCTAAGACTCTTTAAATATCATAGATCTGTTTCAGAGCCTGTGTTAATCCCTTCTGGTATTTGTTGTTTTGTTCTCTGCTCTTAAGAGGCATGTTTTCCCTTCACAGAGCTCCCTGCTATCATCAGTACAAGCACTGATGTGTACATCATACCTGGAGTATATGCACAAATGTATCACAGGCTATACCCAAACTGCCTCTTCTTTGCTCTTCCAGAGAGACTTAAAAACTCCCAAATGGCATCTTTTTACAGTCATTTTACATGAGAAATAGGCTTCGTGCTTTCCTTCCTCATCCATGTGTCTATTCCTCTATCCAAACATTGACTCCTCCTCCTGTGTATTTGCTAACCTTTCCCAGTCACCTTCCTTCACAAGGCTTTATCTTTCACCCACACAATCTCTGTCATGCTCAGAGTCACTGGCCCACAATTAAAGGACTATTTGCTGATCGAGCCCTATCTCAGAGACTTGGAGATTTGATCCAGCCCATTGGATTTGTCCTTATGGTACAAGCAAAGCACATTTCAGCCTCTGATGGCAGATATGTGGGATTCCTTAAGGCACATCCGTAATGGAAGCCATGATCTTGAAAACAAACACCCCACATCACAACAGAAAACCCATCCTTAAATCTCTTTTTGATAGGAATAAATTCCAATACAACCTCTAGACCTGAGCTGGGATTTCTGGGTGAATTAGGATAACCTGAGAATATCTACCGTTCAGATCCACTATTTCAGACATTGCACTGAGGATTTGAACTTTATTACCTGTAAAATCTGGCCCAAAAGAAAGCTTGCTCTGGACAGGCGAGGGCTGGTTTTGGGGTCGCTTTGCAGGGCAGGCTCCTCTGGCTGCAATGTATTCTAGTAAAAAATAACAC
Source organism: Molothrus aeneus (assembly GCF_037042795.1). NCBI lineage: Eukaryota > Metazoa > Chordata > Aves > Passeriformes > Icteridae > Molothrus > Molothrus aeneus. Next base: position 12,369,209 of record NC_089661.1, read on the forward strand.
ACAAGGTCTTCTCACCCCTTCTCTTTTTTGTATTTTTTAATCATAACATTTGAGAAACAAAAGAAGCCAAACCAGATATTTTCTATTTCCAATAAAAGGGATAGTGATTGCTACCTATCCCAAACACAATATTCTAAACAAACAGCGGGCATAGCACAGCCTGTGCTGACAAGCACTGCTTTTTCACTGCTCTTCACATTCCTTTGTTCACAGACTGCTCTCCACGCCTAAGAAAGAGATTATTTCTGCACCAAGAAAGGGCTTTTGCTTTCACAAGCACCTCTGCCAGTGATCTCTGTCCCTTTGATCAGTGGGGCCGTGAGCACAGAAGGAATGTGTGACACTCAGCCTTGACTGAAATCAAGCACAAGCACTGTCTACCTGTGTCTGTTAAACTTAGAAGCATGAATATCTCCCAGACTCTAAAAATAACATATGGTAACTAACACACCAGGAAGGCAGTTTTAATTATGTAAAAATGGAATTTTAGGGTCTAAAAATGCTTTTAGTGATGGAAAAGGGAAAATTTGAAGGGCTGTTGAGTTTGAAGGCCTGACAATCCCAATTCTCTCCACAGCATCCAGGCTGGAAGAGACAGGTCTTTCTAAAGTGGGACAACAGACTCTATAGTTTAGAGGCTTATTCACAATAGGAGAGAAATAATTCTGATTATTAACTGCAAGGACACAGCTTATTCCTCATGTGTACATGAAGATGCATTAAATGTTTACAGGGATGGAAGCATGAAAAGGGTGACTAACACACAGAACAGAGTTTGGACTTTTAAAGTGTAGTCCCTCCTAGCTGGAAGGAATAAGAGTGAGCCAGAGCTGGGTTTATTCCCAGGGACAATATTATTTAAAGCAAACTGAAGGTGCCCACAGCCTGACACAATCAAAACCTACAGAGAGTGTAAACAGGAATTTCTGTAAAATGATGATGAAAAATGAAAAATGAAAAACCAATAGCAGGGGAGTATGAGGTGTTAAAAGGACTTTGTTGGCAGATACTTACCCGCAGGGCCCGAAGGGTGTTGTAGGAGTTTTCTGTCTCATCTTTGCTTCCTCTGTGCATCAACCGCTGCAGCTTCACCAGAAGGAGTTGCTGGGCTCTGAAAGAAAGGATGAAATCACACATATCAAAATATTTTTGAAACCACTCACAAGCTGGATTGCAACTGGTCTGTGCCTACAGAAAAGATGAAATAGAAATAGCAGTGAGGACTGACTGAACCCTGCAGTAAAGGCAGGAACAAAACAATATGAAGAACTGCAGTTCAGTTAAGGACTAGAGAATATCCATGGAATATTTGCGCATGATACTTTTTGAGGGACTCACTTCATTTTTTCAGGTAACATCTGGAATCTCCCTTCTTAAGTTTTATAGCTCATACTACAGTTTAACATCAAAATTTTATCTCAAAATTTAAGACACAGACACCTCTTTCCTTACAGCAGTAATTAAGCTCCCTGTTTCTAGATGCCTGCTCTCAGTAATGGTCACTCAGTATCACTCTCACCTGCTGTAGCTGGGAATGGTCCCCATCTCCAGGTCCCTGTCAGTGAAGGGATCCACCCTGGCACACAGCCACTCACACCTGCCCTGGTACATGGTGTCCAGAATGTGGACAATCTCGTCACATTTCACAGACAGGGAGCAGCAGTCCAGCTGGCTGGAGATGTTCAGGTTGAGGCGGATGTGGAATGAGTCCCCCGAGGTGATGAGCCCCTCCTCCAGCTCCGACAGCAGCTTGCGGTACCCTGCAGCAGGGAGGGAAGGGGTGAGGCAGGAGCTCCACTCTGCTGCTGCTGCATTCCCTCTGGGAGAAGCCACAGCACAAACTCCTGAGGTTCCTCTGAGAGGTTTGTACTTCCAGAGTGCTGCTTGCAGGAGTTCCAGCAAGATCATGGGCCTGCACCTCAGAAACACTGATGGGGCACTGGCTCACGGACAGCCCATGCTGCTGCTGTCAGCTCTGTGGGAATATTCTCATTATAATGCTACTTTTAGGTAACTCCATTCTCAGTACTCCCCACATGACCCGTGGAACAAAGAACTTCTCAGCAAAGACACAGACACAGCTATAGCTCTGCCCTCTAAGTACCATGTGAGTTCTGCCACCAATTTTAATGACAAGCTATTCTCCTTATTATCAGCTCTAATTGGCACTCCCAGAATCTATAACATGCTTTATCTGCAGTTAAGTGATGCTCAAAAAATTGCAATAGTCTTTCCTAGAATTGAAAACATCAAAGAAAATCAAAGGCATCACTTCCTGCATGATCTATGCAGCTGAAATTCTCTAACCAGCATAAAAAACATGAATGTCCATTTATACACACCAGTAAAGAATGGATTTTGGAATATAATTTTTGATCCATAACCTGAAATTATCATTATAGAACTTGAACACTAAAATCAAATTCTATTCGCCACACATGAACTCCAGCTGTTAAAGATAAGATAAAGGCACAAAGGTAATAAACAGGGCAACTCCATCAGGTAAATGCTAAATCGACCAGCTGGATAAAGATCACTCAGCTCACTGCATCGTATTGCAGAAAACTACATAAAAATAAGCTTGAGTGTGTTTCATGAGTCATGTTGCTATTGGCCACCATGTAAATTTTTCAGACTCCTGTTGACAAGCACATGTTGTTGTTTTTTCTCAGACAGCAGGCTAAAAGCTGAAGCAGTTCCACAGAGGAGCTGTAATTAACACCAGTGGCATGCTCCAGATTTATCCCAATACAAAGGATATGCTGGTCCTGTCACTCTCTTCCAGACAAGTTGCTATAAAAGCCCTGGGACTACTTGAGATAAGAAATACTTTTGTTCTTACCTTCATGATTTGATTTATACTGGAGTGTTACTGGACCACTGCACCTCTGAATTGTCCAGTGAACTTCTTCCTTTGTGCAAGTATCCAAAGGAACACTTTGATTTTCCCCTTTAATGCAGCCCTCCAACTAGATATGAAAGAAATATTACTCTTCAGTGCAAGTTCAATCTCTGAGTCAATTAAACTTTTTTTTTAAAGTGCCATGATCTTTTTCTTATTAAACAATGCAGACACTTTGTTACCAGAATATAGATTATGTTCTAATTATATAATTGTTTTTCTCTTAAATTAGGAAATGCTAGCAGTCAACAGAGCTGCAGCACTTGCACAATCCCAGGCTTCCCTGGGAGTAAGAAGGAAGTGCAGGAATATAAATTGTGGGGGGTTGTTTTTCCCCCCTTGGAGGCATTTGAACAGGGAAATGGTTTGGGAACATTGGCAATGGAGGGAAAACGAAGTAAAGAGAAACTTGGCAGAAGCATTGTTGAACTTGTGCTCCTGGGATGCCAGGGACAGCATAGGTGGGCGGGCAGACACCCAGGCTGCTTGGTGACAATGTCATGCTCACCAGGAGGATCTGGTGTCCCTCCCGAAGGCCAGCTTTCTCTGCCAGGGAGCCTGTCTTGACAGAGCTGACGAAGCTGCCTTTGTCATTGCCCCCCAGCAGGGTGATCTCTGAGTTGAGGCTGTCCCCGTTGAGCGTCACGCGCTGGACCGTGTGACACGAGCTCCTGATGCGGCCCACGGACGTGACAGAGGGACGGAAGGGTCTGTGTCCAGGAGAGGAAGGGACAACTGGTTATCTCACTCTGAGTTAAATAGATGCATGAGAAATGAGAGATATGCAAATAAACTTCTAGCGTTATCAAACACTAGGATCTAAGGACTCTAAAAGAAAATCTCCTTGTTACTGCAAAAGTTCTGGAGAAGAGCATCTCTGAAAATTCAGTGTATAACAGTTCTCCAGTCAGCAAGCTTTGCAGCAAGATAGCAAGATCACAAGGAGAAATAGAAGCCTTTAGAACATTTTGTCTGCCTTGAAGTTTTTGAATTTTCAGGCTGACCTTCATGGGTTTACAGAACATGAAAGGGCTCCAAGATAACGTTATACTGCTGCCACCATAATCACTCCTGCTGTTATAACTTCAGCAACTAATAAATAAATAGAGAGTTTCTACCACAGCACCCTTTCCTCTCAGTCTCTAAGGTAAGTAAACTGGAATCTCAAGTACCTTTCCAGAGAGAACTTTCTAAATATGGAGTTGACGTGCTCGAGCTCATAGGCATCCAGGCCTTCTGACTGATGAGAAGAAGAGGAAGAGTGCACTGAAGGAGCTCCATGTGAATGCCTGTCATGACTGTCATCTGGAAAAAGAAACAAGAATGATAATGAGTCCTAGATAAAGTGACAAAGATGGAAAAGGGGAAAATTAATTTTAATTGATCCCAGCCAAAGCTGAAGTAGGAAATTCCTCATGCAGAGATGTGATTCACATCCACAGGACATGGCACAAGGAATGCCACTCTCATAGAACAGAAAGTGGGAAGGGACCTCTGGAGACTGTCTAGTCAAAGGTCAATGCAGGCTCAGCTCAAGAAGATTGCTCAGGACTTTGTCCAGATGTGTTTTGATATCTCCAAGGATGAAGAGTTTGGCTAAAACTCTCTGGACAACCCTGTTCCAGTGTTTTACCACCCTGTGGTAACAAAACTAACCCTTTTCCCTCTTAGCTCTTCAGGAATGACTGCTTTCCCCTTCTCACCACTGGCTCACCTTTTGTTTCCTTGAATTACTCACAGGCTGTGTGTCCCATTTACTTAGAGCAGGGCTGGTTATCTGACAGTCTCTGTAGCTGGGGAGCAGATCACATATTAGCTCATATTTCAATTATACATGATATCCTCTTGCTTACCATCCATCTCCAAAGCATCACATCCAAAGCTGTCATTGTCCTCTTCAACCAGACTGGAATTAAAAACAAAGCATGAGATAATGGAAGAGAGAGAAAGCTGAACACTTTCAAGCTTTCAGCAGATTTCCAGCTTCAGTAGATTTCATTAAATTCTGAAAGAGGAACTTCTTCTGTCCAAAAGGAAGATGTTGGAGGTGTTGCATTAGGCAATGGTGCAGCTGCAAAAAAATAAGCAAGTAACATCCTTGAGGGTTCAGGGAAGATACAGAAAAGGGCAGGAGACAACATGTGTCAGCCAGCATGGGAAACATGTGAAACAGCAAGACAGTTCAGAAGGAAGAACTGCCAACAGCAGTGAGGGAATGAAGATTTTGCTGAGGACAACAGGAAGCTGCTGGCTGGTCTGGTGTGTGACTCACACCACCCTTGGTTCAGCACAGAGATAAAGGGCTGCACCATGCCTGCTGTGCATGCACTGCACCATGAGGGTTTTCTACAACTTAGCAAAAAGCCAGAAGTTCACTGATGGACAGAGTGAATGCAAGGGAAGTTACTGAGGTGCAGCAGAAGAGGAATAATTTATCTGCTTGATTTAAAGTACTTGAAGCATTTTATAGCAGTTTCAGGGTAGCTCTCATAGCTACTCAGGTACCTGCAGTACAGAATGGCAAAGTGCTCCAGGCTTCTGCACAGGAACTGCCACAGCTCTGGTCCCAGCCCAGCTCCCAGTGACACTGCCATTCCTGCAAAGGTGACTGGGTTGGCTGGCCTTAAAGCCACTCTAAGTTCACTAAAATTTTGCACTTACAGGGGTATTGGGGCTGTCCAGCCAAGTGAGTGATCTGACAGCTTCACTAGAAGGACTTCATTAAAGCATGTTCTTTGGTTGCAAAGCTGTTTAAATAACAGCTTGTTGTTTTTCCCATTCAAAATGATTTGTAGGTCTCCTGTGGAGCTGATATTTCTCATATTTGGCTTCAGCTGAAGGGTGAATTTTTGCAGCCAGGCTGCAGAGGATCAGCTATTTTTACTTCATGCATAAGCAGGGAAATAATGTACCTTTTCCTACACTAAATGATGATCTCACCTTTTTTTTTTTCCACACAAATTAAGAAGAGATGAACTGTGAAACCTGCAACTTGGCTTGCAAACAGCAATTATTCTGGATTATATTCACAAATAAGTTCCAAAAATTTATCATGCTAATTATAAAGTTATAAACTACACTGAACTTTTGGGCAGGCTCTTGAGATACTTGACTTTAGTGATTATCAGCTCAACAAAGCAAGTCCCCATTCAAACCTTGTTCCAGGATAACTGTTCTTTCCACATAAAGAATATCTAATATGAGGGAAAAATTCAGATTTCAGTACAACTCAGTCTTCCAGTGCCTTAACACACAGAACAGACTACAGTGAGAGTTACAGTGAAATAAGTCCACAAGATGAATAATCTCCATGTAATCTCCACTGTGTTCTGTAATACACTGCAAATATTGAAAAGTCCAGGCATGCCAAAGGCTTCTCAAGCACCTGAAGCACAAAACATTCAAATCATTAATAAAAACCCCTTTTCTGCATCTTGAGTTGTTACAACACACTTTAAAAAGGGCCTTGGAGGACATTGAAGGAGAATCTAAGGGAGACTAAAATAAACACTGCTTAAATCCTCAGCAACCTAGAAAATTATGTGGGAGAACCAGCTGAAGATGCTCTCAGTGGAAAGCTTGTGAAGCTGTCCAGAGAGAGAGGCAGAAGTGGCAGTCTGCCTGAGATTAGATTGTTTTGAAAAACATAAAAATCTGAATAAAGTTTTAATAAAGATTAGATATTAAAACCAGATCTAATAAAGATCTAAACCCTCCACATATATTGCTTTCTTCTTAATTGGTCTTCTCTGTTCTTTTCTCCTTTTGCTTGCTACCTTTAGGGAATGTATTTGTGCCTCCTGCTATTTCTGATGCAGACACTGATGCTATTGACACCACACCAGCACAGCATGTCTGAGTATCACATTGCAAAAACCCTTTTAGAAAAGGGGTCAGTGCCCTTTAGGGAACTGTGAGGCTGGAGAGGTCTCTTTCCTTCCTGCCACCAACTTCCCACTCAGCAGCTGATGTGATTTCACTGCCAGGGGAACTCCAGGGGCCCTGACCTGGCAAAAGTGGAAGCTGCAGCAGAAGGTGAAGCCAAGGGCAAAGCCTCTCTCCCCTCCCTTCTCTGCTGAGAGACAAAGCCTGAGACTCACAAGAACCAGCTCCCTCCTCCGCTTCTCCCCTCACTCCTCACAGACCTGCAAGCAGCTCTGCTCTACTTCTGCAGCTTACAGAGAGAAGGGGGGGCTTTGAAAGAAGGGGAAGAAACAGGGACATGAGGGCAGCAGGGAGCTGAGGGGCAAAAACTGAAGCTGGATCAGCTCCCTGCAAAGGTAGGGAGAGCATTCTCTCCAATAGTGCTGAGGTATTCTAGTCCTGTTTGTGTTTCTCTCCATTACACTCATGCTGCAGTGCTGTCACTGTGTCATTCATCCCAGATGAACTTCAGACATTCCTGAATACTTTGGACAAAATGTGGAATGAAGGGCTGAGCCTTGAGAAGTTTAGGTTAATCCTATGCCTTACAGACAGAACCAGAGGACACAGTCTCAAGCTGTGCCAAGGGAAAGATAGGTTGCATATTAGAAAATAGCTTTTACAGAAAGGGTGATAAAGTTCTGGAATGGCCTGCCCAGGGAGGTGGTTTTAAACACATCCCTGGATGTGTTTAAAAAAAGACTGCATGTGGCACTCAGTGACATGGTTTAGCTGAGATGTTAGGGCATGGGTTAGACTTGATGATCTTTAAGGCCTCTTCCAACCCAGTGATTCCGTGAATTCTGTGCATTCTGTAGAGGCTCTCCAACTCCTAGAGGAGCTCTAGAGCCCCTTGTCCCCGGTCCCTGTGGCAGCAGGCTCAGGGCAGGTGTCCCCACCTGCAGTGAGGGGCGTCCTCCTTGCAGCGCCGCATGATGGAGTCGTTGCCGGGAGGCTCGGGGGTGGTGGACATGATGCTGTCGTTGCGGTTCCGCAGGGTTTGCTGAGAATGAGAAACCAAAAGGTGTCAGAAAGGTTATCTGGCTGAAATGTGCTCTCACTTCTGACTCACAGCAGAGTTAGCAAGGGTGCTCTGCATTGGCTGTACTCTGCTCTGAGAAGCACACACAGAAAAAGAAGAGAAGTTGATTCTAGCTGTGCAGAATCCAAGAGAACTTATTTATCCCAGATTTTAGCACAATGCACAGCTTGTGTGCTGGCACTGCACCTTCTCCTGTGACCACACAACTGCCTGATTTACTGAGCCATTGTAACTTTTCTTCTGTGTGTGGCACATCTGACATAGGAGGAGGGGGATGAAAAGCAGTATGTGTACTTGTATAAATATATATATAGTTGGAATGAGGAAGAAAAATACAGATCTCTATATATTAAATAATTAATCTTCCAGCACACTGGAAACCCTGAATTGCACTAGAGGGAAAACAGTATAAGTCATCTAAACATCCAGCAGATATTCCAAAAAATATTCCTAACCTAGCTAAGCTTATTATGAGCGGCAGCAAGTTCTTTTCTGGCTATTCTTGAGTGTAATTTTAATTTCCTGGGGGCAGCATTTTTCACGGTGTTCTAGAAAGATGTTTTGTTCTTTGTTATTAACACTCTGCAAGAGCACTCTCTCTATCTGCCTGTCCTGCTGTGTCAGTGCTCACATATGTATAATGGAATATCTACCTTGGAAGATTATGGGGATACAGCAAGCAGGGAAGAAATGCTTTGACTATGGTATGCAGAAATTTCCAACTGTGATCTGCACCCCTTTCCTCACTCGCTGTTACTTATAGACAGGAAAAGTATTATAGAACTCAAAAACCCTTAAAATTTTCTCAGATAAGTTACAAAGCAGCTTTTAAAGGAAATCTCTTTCTTCTAACAGTTAAATGTTAAATGGCATAAGGAGACAGCAAGAGGTCATAAATACCTCTGAAATATCTTTAAATAAACATAAACCAATTCTGTGATTTTGGGAAAGGCTAATAACATAGTTCTTACAAAATGCAGGATTAAGGGAGCTTCTGACAAGGGCATTGAATGGGATCGCAGCTGGGATGCTGGGGAAGGGCCAATATTGAATTGTGCAAGCTCTGAACCACATTAGGAGAGATGGCTCTAGGCAGGCAAGGGGCATCCTTACAATCTTGGTGACTTCACAGCTGCTGATGGAGTTGCTGATGGACACAGAGGAGCTCGTCTCCGTGCGGCCAGTGCTGCCCTCGGCCCCATCTTCATCCTGTGCTCTGGCTGCTGCTCTCATGGGGACAAGGGAAGCACACAGAGAAAACACACAGAGAGAAGCATGTCAGAGCACTTCCAGTGCAGAGCCCTTCACAGATGTGCCACTGCACTTACGTTCTCTTTCCATTTCAGTTGGTCTTGTACTGCACAGGGGCCCTGGACACACCCCTGCCCTACAGCTCTGGCTCCCATTGCCCAATAGTTCCCAGCAAAGCACAGAAATTCCCATCCTCTGCACACACTCCTGCCCACTTTGTCTCTCAGCTCTGTCCTGGGTGTTTTTAGTAGATCTGTGGATGCTATTTGACAAATTAAAGAAGGATGGTTTCATGAATTTATGTTTTAATTAAACCACCTGAATCTGGCAATTTGCAAGGTTGGCTCGTTGAATTACACTTTGTTACAACAAAGAATCTACAACAAGGACCAAGGAGCCTGAGATGCCTCAGCAGTCCCAGGTAACACAGAGTGAATGTGGGCTCCTTCCCTTCCTCAGCACCTCTGATTGGTACCAATGCTGCACACTGCCTGACAGCAAAGCTGCTGTTTAACATGGAATTCCTTGGGGCAGGAGCTCTGTTCCCCAGGATATTTTATCTAACAGGGCCTCACACAACTACTGGAAGTGCTGCCTCTGATGGGGTTTGGTGTTTCAGGGGTAGTGTTACACAAACAAGAGGAATTAGGAGTAGCTCAAACATGAGTGTACAGCAACAAATTTGGTAACTTGGCAGCTGGCTGGGGCATGGGTCAATCCCCCACTCCCAGCCTTTGCAATGCTTTAGATTTAAAATTAATTCCCTTTTGCTGAAGGACAAAGGAACTCATTAGACAATCACTAGATTAAGGCCTTTTCAGCTTGAATGATTTTTCCAACAGCAAAAGGAGAATGGTATAATGATTTTTAGTACAGATGTTTCACAAATGACTTTACAACTTTTGTAAACTAAATAGAGAACTGAGTAAACAGAAAATTTAGGTAAGCTATGGGATACACATTGTGTGCCTGGGGAGGTACCTTTGGATGGAGAGGACAATGAATTAGAACTCAACCACTTTTAATCATTACATTTGTAACTGTGAGAGAAACTGTTTTGGTTTTTTTACTGACTTGGACTTAGTTAAGAATTTCCCTGGTTGGCATATTTGTTTGAACAACTTAAAGAGATTGAGTGAAAGAGACAAAGCAATGGAAAAGAAATAAGGACATGGGTGCTCTTTCTGACCTTGAAACTCTGATGTTTTGTTCATGCTGACAGGAGATTTAGCTCTTGGACTTATCTAAAAGAAAGAGGACAAAAATCAGCACAAATGCAGAATATTTACCACACACTGTAAACCAGATATTTTCACCACCTTTTTTCACTGTTATGTTGTAATATACTTGCCCTCCTTTAAACAACAGGACCCAAAATTTAGAAGAAATTTAGGTATCTAAATACAACAGCAGTGATGGAGTGTGAGCAACCTGGCTACTTTTGAATGCCTGGCCCAAATGCATTGCAATTTCCAGATTCTGCTGAAGAAAAAAAGAGACAAAAGGTGAAGTGGGTGCCTTGGGACTGGTTTCAGGCAGCTGTTAATACAACAGGCATCCTTTTGGAGTGTGCAACGTGAAAAATACAGCTCTATTGCCACAATTCATAACGACTGTCAGAGCTCAGAAAGGTTATGAAGGGCAGGGACAATTCAAGTGCAGATGAAAGGGAAGAGAACCTCAAAAGCCCAAATGTTAGATTTTTGTGGGATTTTTTTACAGATCATGAATCCAGCATCAGATAATAGCCATGTGAAGGGAGAAAGCATGAACCTAACTCATGCTGCCCCCTTCCTGTTAGGGGTGAGGAAATTGCCATAATTTAATTCTAAATTAGATAGTTAATTTTGCTCTAGATTGTGTCCATTTCTTTCTATTTTTCCTTCCAGCTGCTGAGAGCTTTTCCACCAACACTTTGTTTTTCACCTTCAGTGTGTGTTAGACCTCAGGCATTATGTCATTTTTTTTCCCCACTAATGTTAAGGAGGCAAAGAATCAATTTATTGACAACGCTCCAAGAATGTGAATGAACAGCAGAAGCAAGAAGAAAACAGAAAATGGGGAGAAGGGACAGAAAACAGTCTATGAAGCCAGATGAGATCTGCTCCTCAAGATGCAAATCACCACAGGGCAAAAACTATCACGCACAGCTCACTATCATACACAGATCTATTCTTATCTTTACAGAAGTTTCAGAGGCACAGCCACAACGTGTGTTATGTCTGATAATTCTCAAAGTCCCCGCTCTGTGTTATTCCAGCCTCAGATTCAGACCCACCTGGATCCCCTTTAGGTTCACTCTTCTCTTGAGACGGACTTGATCAGGCAAGAAGAATTTGTTGTCTTCTGGAGAGTCCTCAGAAGTGGAGGAGTCATCAGCTTCCTGACCATTGGCTTTTGGGCCAGAACTCCCAAAGGCCTGGGAGATAACGGTGATGGGGAGATTCCGTGGCAAACTCTAAAGATCACAAGGGAACACTTTGTTTCTGAGACCAGTTTGGTACAACAAACTCATAATCTTCCTTTAGAGTAATCTAATTGAACCTATTGCAACTCCAGTGCTCCAGGAGCTCACAGAGAATGTGGGTCCAGACCCAATCAGTAATTTGGGCTGAGATTTGTGGGGATTTCTGTTCACAGACTGAATTTTTTTTCATTCATGTTCCTAAAAATATTTGTAGTTTCTACCCCAGTGTAGAAAATCATTGTTTTTCTGCATTTTCCCCCTTCCATTTAAAGTCAAGCTGTGGACCAGCAACCTTTGGGAAGCCATGTACATAACAGACAACTTGAAAAACACTATAACAAAGAATTCACAACACTGACATTTAGTAGACTACTTTTTTCAGTTAATTCATGGAAAGGATTAGAAAAGTCCTCTCTCCCTTCCAGACCAAAATGTTTGTAAAAGCACCTTAACAAGTCTCTTCCTTATCACTCTCTACAACTTCCTGAAAGGTGGTTATAGTCAGGTGGGGTCTCTTTCACCAGGCAGCAACTGACAGAACCAGAGGACATAGTTTCAAGCTGCAGCAAGTGTTGGATATTAGGAAAAAGTTTTTTACACAAGGGATGATAAAGTTCTGGAATGGTCTGCCTGGGGAGGTGGTGGAGTCACCATCCCTAGGTGTGTTTAAGAAAAGACTGGATGTGGCACTGGGTGCCAGGGTTTAGTTGAGGTGTTAGGGCATGGGTTGGCCTCAATGATCTTTAAGGTGCCTCCCAACCTGGTCGTTCCGTGAATTCTGTGAACAAAAGAGATGCTGTCTGTGTTGCCCGGCCGTACCTGGTCGAGGAAGTTGCTGTCCTTGGAGAGGCGCCGCAGTTTGCACTCCAGGTTGACGATGCACGCTTCCTTGCGCACCACCTCGATCCGCAGCTCGTCGTTCCTCTCCTCCAGCTCCCGGATCTGCTTCCTGTACTTGTCCTTCTCAATGAGGCAGTGTGAGTACTGCGTCTGAGCCTCGTCGCGCGAGCGGAACGCCTGCAGCGGGGCACGAAACCTCCTTGGCACCTGGGCAGCACATCCTCCTCCTGCTGCTTTTGTTTGGGAGGTGTTGGCAACGGGGACTTCAGAAGTGGTACCCAGTCACCCATTAACACAGCAATCAGGACCAGCATGTGCCACAGTAGCACCATTAAAAATTATGATGATGAGGGTGGTTCATTTACAGCTCCCTCTGGGTTGGTGGGAAAATGTCCCAGAGTGCAAATGGGGTGACTTGACACTGATGTAAAGCCTTGCAGGAGCTGTTGTTAAGATCCTGGTCCTGCCTGCCAGATGCTACACTGTGGAAACAACCCAATATTACCCTGTGTTTAATTACCATAATGCAAATCCCAACAAGTAATTCTTTTAACTGCTTATTTTATAATGGTATTTTGGGCCCAATTACCTACAATTCCCCAAAGTGACACAGAGCAGATAGACACTTTGCTACTGATATTCCCCACTTTAACTGTGAGATACCTGGTCCCGCTCCTTTTCCACCTCTTCCAGCTGTATCATCACAGTGTTCATGCGGTGCTTGTACATCTCACAGTCTTTTCCTAGTGTTGAGCACTTTAACTCCAAATCTTCTTTCTCCTCAAGATACTGGAAATGACAAACTGTTAGCCACCACTGCTCTCAGAGGCATTTTGGGCATCAGCCTGAGATATTCCATCTCTCTACTCTTCCATTCCTCACCTTGTCTCTCAAGTCCTCCACATGACGAATCTCCTCTTGGAGATTGAAGATCTTGTTGACCAGCTCATGGCGATCCTCCAGTGCCTCCTTACGGTCGTGTTCCAGAATATCCAAAATGGCTTTGTCTGAATCTGGCAAACCCCTCTTGTCAGCCTGAGGAAAGACATTTTTTAGAGCCAGGCCAGGGAAACAGAAAGTAGTTTTGCAGGGAGAGAAGTATCAGAGACAGTAACAAGCAAGAGGAATAGCAAATGAACAAGGTGCTGCAATGGGAAAGGAGAAAAGATGGACATTTGTTCATACTTTAAAGCAGTGTCAGAAAAGATGAATAAAATCTGTCTTGCTGTCAGAATAGTCTGATGAGGGAACTGTTTTACTGGTCTATTGTACTGGCTATAATTTGATCCAGTTTGGATGCAGCCACAATTCTTCACTCCAAGCCCTGCATTCAAAACCCTTTTCTATTAATCAGCTCTCACTGAGCACAAAAATCACCCTTTTCCAAAGAGCAGGGCCTAAGAAAATATTCAGGAGAATTTTTAAGGCATGCACAGCCTTTGCAGGGCTGTGCTTAGAGAATATTAAACATGCCTGGAGTACCTTGTACCACTGCTTCATTTTCTACACCATCCAGGAATATAATTTCTTGTAGATTAAAAATGAACAAGACTACCAAAGCAGGTTCCAACACATAATTGCCATCCAAAATTAACCATAAATGGAAGAGGAAAAAGCATAAAATGCTAGCAAGGAATATGCAGATTTGTTTTTGAAATATCTAGACTGAGTTGGAGATTTCAGGGACATTTATGTTACCCAGTATTTCTAAGCATACCTAAGCATTTCTAAACCAAACTGGTTCGAGTTTATTTATACTTTCACTTAGGAGAATTTAAATCCTATTTTTAGCTATTTCTCTGTTCCTTTAAGTGCTGTAAGACCATTTCAATTAATATAAGAGACCTACATGAACCAGACCTCTCAGGATCTTATATTCTACATTCTTTTTCAACCTTTGAATTGGATTTGTGTTAGAACTAAGAATTGTTAGACACTGCTAGAGGCTACAGACATTTCTGAAAGGCCTTCTACTGATAATTTAAAATGCCACAAGCCTTTTCTAACAAAGTGCTAAGTAATCTCACATATATCCCAATATTTGGCTAAGTTGTTCACAGAGGGGTCCTGAATGTGCTGCACATCAACTGTTTTCCCTACCTGCCAAACAGAGGTTGGTGAAGCTCCCTGTGCAGGTTACAGCAGGGTTCTGCAGGACACCCTGGTGCTTAGTGACCACTCAAGTACAGAAACCTTTATCATCCTCTGCTTCATTAAAACCTTTTGTCAAAGATATGTCAACAGCCTAACACAGGGTACCCAGAGCCACTGTCAGGAATTTCTGTGCTGGCTGTTTAACACAGATTTGTAGTGACAGGCTGGTACAATGTTCAGCAATTAAACACTGCACTCTTGGAAGAGCCAATTTCTCGTGTACACTTGATTTTTTTAGAGGACTATTTTTGTAGAACTCCTCCTCATGCATGTGTCTGCACAGGGAGCACTCCAGGCAGCTGGGAGCTGTACAAGCAGCCTTCTGTCTGTCCAAACTTTGCACTTCTGCTGGTTGCAGCTTTGCAGGCAGAGGTTTCAGCCAACACCTCCTGCACTGTAACTGGAGAATGTGTGAGTTTGGATTTTAAAGGCAGCAATCTGCTTTTATACCTGAATGATGGACTGTAACTCCTGGATTTTAGTCTTCATCATCTCATTTTCCCGCTCCAGCTCCAGAACTTGTTCCTTTTTGGGTCGGTTTTCAATATCATTTTTCAGCTTCAAGGACTGGTTCCTCTCCAGCTTGCACTCCTCTTCCACCTTGTTCAAGCGATGCTTCAGCTGGTCAATCTAGAGGGAGCAGAGAAAAGGAGAAAAGGAGAGGAAGGGAATCCTCCCTAGCTCTGACATTTAGTGCTCTGAAAAAACTCTCTCTTCCAGGTGGAAAACATACAGGGCAAAATAGCTTAAACTGTGAATGCTAACAAGAGATTGATAATTGGGTGCTGTACGTCCGCAACTGAACTGGTGAAGTCTCAAGTACAAACCTGCTACTTGCCAGCTACAGCTCATATGGGCTGGTTGTGAAATTTTAGAATACCTGGGCTAAAAAAAAGGTGGCACATTTTCAATCCTCCAATAAATAAAGAGATGTGAAACAGAATGAACACGTAAAAGGTTGACCACACATTGTGCTTTTTGGATCTATTTGGATCTAACTATCATGGACTATTTGGATCAGGAAAAACAGAAGAAAATTCAGGATTATCTTTCTGAATAAATCCCCCACAGCTGCAGTGCTGCTGGATAACTGTGCCAAGATATTACTGAGGCTAAAAAAGCTAAAATTAAGTTTTTAGCATGCAGTTATGTTTTACATTTTATTTTTATTTGCATTCTATTCTGTTAATTCATTATCTGCTATTAATACACCTCACTGCAGTTGGCATTTCTGTACAGTGATGCCTTCAATCACCTGGATAAGCAAAGTAAATGAGAGCTCCACATCTTTCTGCTGTCAGAGAAGGTCTGATTTTCCCAGATGCCACTGGCACCCTCCATTGCTGCCCAGAGCATTTGTCTCACCTCCAGCTGCAGGTCCCGGCTCCTTATCACAGCCATGCTCTTCTCGTCACTCAGCTGGGCATATCTCATGGCCAGGTTGTAGTTCTCATCTTTCACCTTGACCAGCTCATCATTGTAGTTATTCCTCTCCTCCTTCATCTTGTTGTATCTCTCCTGGAAGGTCAGCAGCTCTATCTTGTTCAGCTTTAGCTGCTTTCTCTCATCCTCCAGCTGGCGGGACTTGGCCAGGAGCTCACAGCGCTGCACGTCTTTTGCCTTCACCTGCTGCTGGAGCTTGATGATCTCATTCATTAGGAAATGGGTAAGGCCTTCATGTCCCTCCTCCACTGAAAACGTTTGAACAGCTTATCAATGCCTGGTAAAGTACCTTATTTAAGTTACTTTATTAATAAGGTAATATGTAGGATCAGCAGAAGTAAGTAAGAAACAAAAGGTCCAGAATATGTACAGAGGTACAGAGTTTACAAAAATTCACACACATCTGTATGTCTAGCAGGGAACAGAACAAATATTACACAGAACACTGGTATCAGTATCTCAATATACACACATACAGCTTGTCTGGATAGAAGATGAAGCCTGAAACATTTGTCTTGTTTCAGCTGAGCCTGTGGAAATAGCACAACCTTTGTACAATGAATCTGTGCAAGTACAATTAATCTGAATACTTCAAATGTGCTGCACATGTGTAAGTTATCATTGTAATTTAGTCCACTGTTCCAATATAGCTTCTCTTGAGAATTCTGGTAATGTCTATCATTCCACTTGAAGCCCTTCAGCTTCATCCAGACAGCTGGGATGTCCCTTTGCTTTATACATTACCTACCACATTTTGCTTTGAATGGGACTGAAAAGCATTCTACACCAAGATTAGCTTTTATTTCCACTTCTTGCCTGAAAAAAACCAAGCCAGTCTTCCAGAGAGTCCTTACTTCAACAGAGTCCTTTGTGATTGATTCTACTCACCAACAATAGTGGAAAATCTTCGTGTAGGCTCTTTCCCTGTCACCAGTTTGTAGAGTTCAGGGTAGTAAAACTCCAGGCTCTCTAGGAACACCACGTAGCCCCTCTGGCCCTTGGTGTGGAGGATGTCCAGCAGTCGGCCTGGGTACAGACAGCAGAGAGGTGACACATCAGCCCCACGAGCAGCACGAGCAAATGTTACATCCCTGATGTTCCTAAGGTTCATCACAGCAACGAGCTGTGCAAAATCCAGCTGAACCCATAAAGTAATGCCAGCAATTCTGTATGTTTGTGCTGATCGTTATTCTGAGGGGGTGTGGGCAAATTGGTTTCTGGAACAGAAATTTCAAAGGACAAGTTTTTCAGTGCAGCCTTTACCAGGCAGGGATGGCAGATCTTCCAATGACAAATCACAAAGTACTGCAAGACAGCTGAAAAGCTACTCCTGGAATGGCACTGACTGCTGCTTGTGTTAACTGAAATATGTGCCAAGGCTTTGATGAGAATTTGAACCCCACGAACTCCAGTCTGCACAGCACTGGAAGGAGTCTCTGTTATCAAAATAGCAGCAGAATCCCCCTGTACTTTAAACCTCCTGTAAATAAGATAAAAGAGTTTCTACCTGATAATCCATAACTTGATTCAGGCTCTCTCCAGACTTAGTAGAGCAAAGCTATTCAGAGAGAGATGCAGATGGAGCCACTGACCAGATAATTACCTGCTCTGTTAATTTTGGAGGGCAGCATGAGTGAGTTGAGCACCTCATCCTCATCCTGCTCGTCGATGACTTTGCACTGCCGTAAGTAGGGGGTCAGTTTGGCTGGGTTGATGTAGCGGCTCAGCATGTGCCGGTTGCACTCCACGTTCTCCCACAAAGCCTCCTCCTCATCTTTCAGGGTCTCCAGGCAGTCATCCATCTCTGGCTCTGCTCCTGAACAAGGGACACAAGTGGCAAATGAACTCCAAGCAGGACAGCTACAATTCCAGTACTTTTTTGTGTTTCCATGTCATAAGGGATGAGCTCAGAACCACTTCTGACTAATGCTGAATTTGCCCAATATTGAGGCTGTTTGAAGTGCAGCCTGTCCACAGCTCACCTGGGAAATGACAGTTCCCAGAAGTGCTATCTTGAGCCTGTGAACTACTGCTCCTTGCTCTGCAGTGATGAATCTGCACTCAGCCAACCCCACCGAACTCTTTACAAGTCAGAGGACGCCTCTGCTCCAGAGAGGCAATGGCAAAGGGCAAGAAGGGAGTGAACCTGCAGGGCTCAGAGCAAAGACAAATACTGGCTGCAGGCAATGAAGGCTTTCATCCTCACCTCCTTTGCTCCTGCAAGCTGTACTGATGCGAACCTGCACAGATGTGATGAGCCAGCACCTGTAAGTGGCTGCACACAGCAATAGTTAAGGCAGGTCTGTGTCTGCAGCTGGCTGTGGAGGCACTGAGGGCTCTGTGAGTGCAGGTACCTGGGAGCTCAGACCTTGCCTTTCCCTGCAGGAGGGGGCAGGTAACAGCACTGTGTCACTGCAGTCTGGAAATGTTCTTGACTCATGCAAATGTCATCACATGGTTTCTGAGTGCTTGTGAAGCAATTTCCTGCCAGCTCCTAATTTGCACCCAGCTCATTAGAGAAGGTTACATGGCAGGCTACAGTGAGGCAAGAAAACTTGTACTGAAGTTAAAATGAAAGAAACTTTATTAAAAAAAAATCTTTCCTTCTTTATTTTGTGACAAATATTAAGCTTTCAACTAGTACTCTTTTTGCATTCTAGCTTACATAGGACCTTGTGATCCAGGTGGCACGTGGAACATAAATTTTTATTTCAAGTTCAGAGACCCTGGTGGAAGAAGAATATGCAGTTCTTGGATCATATGAGACAACAGGCCTGCTTTATGAGGCTTTGCTGGTAATCAGTAACTAAAGACCTCAAAAGCAGCATGCTGTTTTTCTCAGCTTCCAGCTTTAGGAGCTGGGGAACAGCCTGTGTTACACTGAGAATCCCTGAGCAAAAACAGCTCATGAACTGCATAGCCAAGGGGTATTAATTCCTCATTTTGAAAACTAAAGCCAAAAGTGCTAATCTGCTAAATAATGTGTTTGTCAGTGTTCTCACATAATGAAATACAGAATATTCCTACAAAAACAATGCATGCCCTCTGCTTGATGCTTTTAAAAGCTTTCCCAATTTGTCAAAAATCCCAGTCAGGGTTTCAATATCTCTATGAGAAAAATTTGGATGGTTTTTCATTGTATGGACAAGTTAAGGGAGTATTGGCAGAGGCTTTGTTCTTCTCCTGTACTCCAGCAGAGTTCTTTTCTTTGCAGTTTCACATCCTGGAGCCCCTTATTCCACCTTTGCTTTGATGCTTGCATGGGGATTACATATTCTGGGGGAGACAGCAGTCCCCAGAGGGCCAGGAAGACCAGGGCAGTTCAATGGGATGCAGAATCATGAGGCAAGGCTGTAGGTAGGGGAAAAGTCTCCCTGATCTTATGAACTTCACACTGGTTGGGTGAAATTCTCATGAATGCCAGTATTTATGTGTGGTAAAAATGACACTGAAGCAACGAGCACAATAAAGGTAAAACAACAGAGAAAAATCTTTACAAAGCAGGTTGTAGTGGGAGGAATGCTAAAGGTGAAAGAGATTCATCTGAAGTCCTCACACATTCTCATGAACCTTAGTCTCCACCACTATTCTGGAAGTAACTGTATTTCACTTCAAGGGTGAATTTAACAAACGCTACATAATTGGAGAAGCTGGACTTTGGGGAGTAGAAGGCAGTGAAGCAGAAGGTCACACAGAGCCTCAGCCAGCTCACAGCCACAGCATCCACTGCAGCTGCAAAAAGGAAAGTCACAGGCCCTTTAATTTCTGGGAGCGTACCGGGGAGCTCGGGGATGGATCTCAGAGTGCAAAAGAAGCACTTGCCTCAATTTCATAAAATGCAAGATATCTTGTAATCTGCTGCGCTGAACCAGAAATTATTGCACACTGTCAGCAGTTCCCTCGGGACATTAGTAAGGGATTTCTCCACTAAATGATTCAAAGAAGAGTTCACTCATCAGCGTAATTCTCAACATGAACACTCTTTTTTTTTTTTACCTGACATTAAAAAAAATCTTTATCAAATAGTCCCTTGTGTATGGGCATAATACATCCATACTGTTATTTTGGGGACATAATGTTTAATGGGAAAGTAATAAGTATATTGGATGTGTGGCTAAGAATTTTAAAAGGTTTCTGGTAGCAAGCTCCTGCTAAACACAGTCTATTATTATAAGGTGCAAGCCCTGAGAAATGACATTTAGTGGAGTGGTCCTTCATGTAGGAATGTCAGACTCTGTCTTTTGCTTCCTTCTTTGGAATTCCACCTTGGAAAAGCCCTGCAGAATCCCAGCTAAGCTCTGTGCTAGCAGCCTGTCCTGCCATCAGCTCCCAGGGATGTGTCCCAGGGCTCACTCCTCCCCTCCCTGGAGCTTGGGGCCTTCCTTGCCTTTGTTTGAGGCTTTGGCCAGGCTGCTCTGAGAGCACAACCCCCATGGAGCTGTTCCAGAGGAAATAGCAATGATCAGCTGATATTAGTGCAGAACCCCTCCTACTGAGCAAATAATTATTTGATTTAGTATTTAATATAGTGTTGAATAGGAAACAAAATGCTTGCCATTGGTTGAAATTTTGGTGTGCTGGTCAAAAACCCAGATGTAACAACTGAAGCTCAGTGGGACACTAATAAAGGTCTTGTATTACAGGCTTTAATTTTAGAAGTTTTTTTGCAGTACATGCATTTTCTAGGCATTTTATATCCCTTGCTCCCTGCTTCTGTCCTTCCTCCTATGATGATATTGCAGAAAAGTTGTTTTCACTTATAAAATTAAAAATGACAGATTTAAAATGTTTTCAAATGTGTAATCACTTATTTAAGCTGATCTTTATTACCATTATCTAATTTGTGATTCCAACACCTCTTGAGCTGTAAACTAACACATGCAGGAGCTGTGATATGTCATAGAAATGCTGTGGCATCCATTACAAATCACAGGTGTGAACTCACAGACTTGGACTGACTTCAACAGACATTAAGCAAAAAGAAATCAGAAATCACCACAGCAGTTAAAAAATTGCTCTCCTGCTGCTTCTTTCAGTATTTAGTATACAAAATAGCTTTTAACTGCAAGAAAGCTTAATCCAGTCATAATCTCAGCTGGTTCCATCTATTTCAAACGTCTCTGTAGATGTAGACAAATAAAAGAGAGAATCCCTTTTTACATTAGAAGGAACACTCTGCTCCCCTTGTCTCCTTTTGTCTCTCAGGGACTATCCTTCTGCTGGCTGTTACACACAAATGAATCGTTCTGGATGTTTGCTGGTTTTTCTGTGGTGTACTTTTCAGCTGAACAAATCAACTTGCAGTTAAAGCTGCTCTCTGTTCTCACTCAGACTCCACACTCTCATATGTCAGTGACACTCTCCACTGATCAAGGGAATAAAGCCTGCAGGCTTCAGACCCAGGGGTTCTATAAAGTGCTCATCATCAGGTCACATCGAAAGCTTCATTTTTGTTTTTCGTGCTTTGTTTGATGATGGTGCAGAAATTAACCCTTGAGCTGTTTAATTATTTGCATCCCCGTGCTCTCAATTCCTGCCAGCCTGTCAATACTCAGGAACTGCCATGCAGCTCAGGTTTCTGATTTCCTGATATTCCCTTTGTGAAATATGAAAAAGGGGTTTTCTCTTCGTACTGAGAAGCAGAAGAGAGTTTATTTTGGAAGTGGTAATCTATTGTTATGTTTTGGATTTCTGTATTTGTCACAGATGTTTGCAGACTGGCAGTATTTAAAAAGAAACCACAGTACACAAAATGTTTTGCATATTATAAGTTAATAAGAACAGAATTTTATGTTAAATGCTGAGTATGAAAGAATTACATACAAATCATCATGCTTAAAACCAAAAATAAAGATGAAAACAGCACTCTAAAATTGTATATGTAATTATTCTCACCATTTTGAGGGTGTTGTTCTACATTCTCTTTCTCTGCACATCTCCAGAGTCTGTGGGCCAATGTCTTTTCTCCCTCCCTGAGTATGTACAACACCTCACATGACAAAATGTAACAACTGGGTGATTTTCTCAAAAGCTGCTTGTGTGGATATGTGCAGATTTGCAATATCAGAGAACCACAAAACCACAAAGGGATTTAGAGCTATTTTTACTTTTAGAGGAAAGTCACAGTTTATAGTGTGATAAGGAAATTATATTCCTTTGCTTAAGGACAGGAGAGCTCTGTGTGCCCTCTAGGCTTGCTGAAATGCTGAATACCAGCAGTTTCCAATTATGTTGGCTGCTCTCTGGATGTTCTGTGGTACTGAAAACCACTTTTAAAAGGTTTAAACATTGATAAAGATGACTAAATTTGCTTACCTATCCTTGCAATATTTTTTGATACAGATGTCTAAATCCAGACTCCCAAAGGAAATGAGGCAGTGTCTTCCTCTGCCTTTAAGAATTTGCACTTTATATCCTTCCTTTCTGCCTCAGTGTCCCCACCTGAAAACAAGGCTGGCAATGGGTATGTTTGTGACAAGGTAGGATTTGTTAATTAGTGACTGCAAAGCACAAGGAACCACTGAGCTGGAAAGCCCTGAGAAAAATATTGATTATTAGTGCAGATTTCTTACTTCAGACTCTGCAGACCTCAGAACACTTTCTGAAGGCAGAAGCTCTGCTGGCTGGGCTGGGTTGTATTACTGTTTTGGGTCATAGTGAACCACATGAAAAGAACCATTCTGTGTATCTCAGAACCCCTTCTTTATACAAGAAATTCAACCATCTTACTTATTTCAACAAAATATAAAAGAAAAAATAGAATAAGAGATACCAAAGTAATAGAAGAGCAAGAAGATTTAAACACAAAATAGGATTATTTTTGCACAAAACATGTCTTATTCAATTCAATTGAGTCATTCCACACAGCCTACAAAAGGAACTCCAAACACCAGCAGGCTGCAGGGAGGTAAAGCTAGATTTTCAGCAGCTATTATGAGTAGTACTCCCATTTTCTGAACAGAAGAGAGGGAGAAGGAAGCAAACCAAACTCCCTAACTGGTTCAGAAAGCTCTGGAAGCATCTTCATCTGGCTTCAGAAGAGAGAAAGGAAATTCCCTTCATTTTTGTAACTATAAGTTCAAAACCCAAATAAGACAAAAAGAAGTGAAGAATTCTATCATGTTACTCTCCCTTCTGTACTTCAGTACTTCTGTACTGTGATTCAGTACTTCTCCCTTCTGGAAAAAAAAAAAAAGAAACCCAAACAAACGAAGCAATTGAATAAATCAGAGATTTATGTCTAATCACTATTCCTGTTCTAACAGAAGGGGATCAGAAGAATTAATACTCTTGGAATACTCTTTAATTATAGTTTTCTGTCTTTATTTACTTTCCTAAGAACAGATCCATATAAAACCCCATCTCAGAAAAAAGAAGGGTAACTCATACAAAAAGCACAGCTCAATTATTGGTGTTGTCAGTCAGGACACCCAACAGTTTGCTTAGAACTACCTAAACCTGAAAGCACTTGTGTGCAACAAAGACAGACAAGTCTTCAGTGCTGCAGGATAGCATTGCCCAAGAGCTGAACAATGACTGAATTGAATTCCACACTTAATGCAGGGAGCTTTTGTGTGCTCTGAAATTGCAAATGAAATTCCATACAATTGCTATTGCTTTCTGGAGGAAAACACTATTTACACATTAAGAACATTGTTTTGCCCAATGCAATATTGTTGCAAGACCCCAATCAGTGCAGCAATGCTCCTTAGGATCCTGTAATGATTTTTGTTTCAGAAAAGGCTGAGATTGGAGCTTTCCCATCTCACACCCCACCTGCTGGCAGAATCTGCTCTACTTCTTCCTCAGGTCTGGCAGCTTTAGAGCCCCTGAGCTCCCATCACCTGATCTCACAGGAAGGAAATGACTCATTGTGCTCAATGGCCAAGTGAGAGCAGGTTGTGCTGCCTCCAACATGCAACAGGCAGCATCCAATCAGCTTTGGTTGCGGCACACACATTATTGATCATAAACAAAGACAATGGAAAAATCCTCCTCTGCAAATAGCTGAAACCATGTTTTGACAACTGCCAGTTCTCTGTGTGTCACTATTTCCCACAAACAATTAAC
Organism: Molothrus aeneus; assembly: GCF_037042795.1. Lineage (NCBI taxonomy): Eukaryota > Metazoa > Chordata > Aves > Passeriformes > Icteridae > Molothrus > Molothrus aeneus. Next base: position 12,393,302 of record NC_089661.1, read on the forward strand.
CTGCTTCCAGCTCTGGCAGTAACACACTGTTTAAACATTACTGAGAGAGGAGCAAATTTTGGGGGTGGATTCATCTCACTATTTTGAATTAGGCATGAATTAAGAATCCAGTTCTTCTCTAGTGAATGGAAAATGCTCTGTTAAAAACTCTTCATTCCACCATATTTCCACCTTGGAATGCTCTCCAAAGATTGGTTTCCAGCCACCCCAAATCACTTGGGCTCCCTCTGGGGTCCATGGAGAGAGGTTTGTTCACCTGATGCCAATATCTACACTGGTGATTGGATGGGTATTATTCTGTTTTCACATATTGTTTGAGAATCTGATACCCAGGTTTCAGAAACTGTCATACTGCCATTATTGAATGCTAATATGTGTAAAAGTAAAGGAGAAATGAGAGATATGAACAATGAGAGATGGAGGAAAAAAAGTGAAGAGGTGAGAGAAAGATAAGAATTGAGGGTGAAAAATGGTGAGGTTAGGGAAAAAGGAAATATTAAATAGGGAACAGGAAAACAAAAAGAAAGTTAGAGAAAGAGGAACTCAACAGAATGAAAGTGAGGAACAAAAGTGAGACAGAAATAAGAATAGGAAAGGCCTTACTAAAGGCAAGGGTAAGGAATGTGGGAATAAATAGGGAAGGACCTGCCACAGATCCTGAAACATTAGGAATCAGTGTTACTTCTGAGCATGCAAATCAAGATAATGGCAGAGTAATTAAAATAAATAATTTACCACAAGACTTCAGTGCACCTATTTTAAAGGATTTGCAAAGTAGCAGTGGAGAGCTGAGTGCCTGACATTTAATAAATGCTTTAATCTGCACATGCTCTGTCCTGTTCCGCATGGTGATGAGGAGGGCAGCAGAAATCACTGTGCAAACGTGGTACAAATATGTTTATATAGCTGCCCTTCTGTTCTGGAGCATCAGCTACTGACACAAGCGTTTCCTTTCAACTAATGTGTGCTAAAAGCCAAGATCTAAGAAAGAAGCTGCCGAGGCTCATGAGAATGCTGGTCCAACAAAGCCTCAGAAGTCATTACCAGGTCCCAGGTTAATTTTTTCTTTAGACTGACTCACTTTGTTTTTACAATTGATAATGAGATTCTTGCCAGCACCGGAGGAGGTGGAGGCACAGCTGGGGGCAAGTCTTGTGTGTTTAGGAGGAGCCTTGAATTAAAAATTCAAGTTGCTCAAAGATGCAAATGGTTTGATGACAGTAGGTTAGGTCCCAGTAAATGTGTGTTTGAATTACAAAACCCAGCACATTCTTTGGTGCAGAGAGCCAGCGTTTGTGAGGAACCTCCACAGGCTGAGCTACACAGAAACCTGCTAAGGACAAAGGTTCATTAACTGGTACATATGAAACCTGAACAACCCTGGCACAGACAGCATGATTCTTATCAGTGCTGTTAACATTTCACTGCTATTAATACCAGTCACAAGGGGAAGGGAGAAAGAATTGGAGCTCTGCCAAACAAAACTCCCACTTAGTCTGTTTCTTGAAAAAAAATTGTCACTTTCTACAAACTCTTACATTACAGAAGTTTAAAAAAATAACAGAGAGAAGAACACTTAGTCAGATAATGACCCTCTGTAGGTGATTCTCTCATCCAGGCAGTCAAAGGATAACACAGAATGCATTCGAGGAGAGGACTGCACTCACTTGAACAATCTCCAAATTCGGAAACAACTGACAGTAAATGTGTAGGACATTCTTAAAACAGAAAAGGTCACACTCCATTCTTGAATACTGCCAGATAATCTCACTGTAATTCACCATGGCCCAGGAAAGTTTGAAAATACTATTTCATATAGCAGGCTTTATAACGTGGTAGGAAAATAAGACATGAACCTATATGGAGAATCATAGAATCATGGAATCTTCTGAGTTGGAAGAGACTCACAAGGGTCAGCCAGTCCAGTTCCTGGCCCTGCACAGACACCCCAACAATTCCACCCTGTGCACCCCTGGGAACATTGTCCAAAGCTCCTGGAGCTCTGGCAGCCTTGGGGCTCTGACCATGCCCTGAGGAGCCTGTTCAGTGCCTGACCAACACCTGGGCAAAGAACCTTTTCCTAAAATCCAACCCTAATCCAATCCTAAACCTCCCCTGACACAGCTCCAGTCGTTAAAGAATCCCACAACTAGTAAAAACACACAAAATATAAAGAAAGAATAAATAAGAAGCAAACTCTGATAACCCTCCTTTTAAGATCAACCTTGACAAACTGCTCTAAACACATGAAAAACAACCCCCATGCAAACTGTTTACTGTTTTATAAGAGCAGCATGCACTGATTGTGATGAGAATATTATTTAATTAAATACTTTAAATACTCTGCAAAGGTATAATAGCTCCCATCTAGCTCTGTGAAAACTTACCCATTTTTGTTTAGCTTCTAATTTCCAATAACATATCTTGGATCAAACACTGGCCAGTCTCCTAAAGGTGATGACTCCCATGGTTCACACATACATTTTGCTCATTTTATGTAAATGCATGGGTTATGTAGATAGAACAGGAATCAACACCTTATTACTTTTTGTGACCTCTTTGTAACCATTACTTTAAAATAGACTCTAATTTTAAAGAGCGGGCTGCTCTCCTGTAGCTCCACTGCAGCTGGAACAATGTCATACATACCTTCCACAACCAACCCCTCACTGGAAGAGGTGAGCTCCACTCCTAGCCACAGTCTGCCACAGTCCTGGGTGCTCTGCTCATTGGCCAAATCCTTGCACCTTGCTCAGAGCTGCAGGAACATCTCAGCCAGCAGCACACAACACACACAGAGGACAGCTGGATGCCATTTGATGAGGAAAAACCTACAAAAAATCACAGCAGCCTGGTCTAGGAAGGGTAAACCCTTACCAGGAATGAGAAGGAGCTTGATATTTTACTCCTTGTACATGGAAATGGTTGTGCTTGTTTTATGAATAGATCTTCCCTGCTTGTGCTTTCTGGTCACCTCCTCTTGCTCTGTGCCCTCTCTTTTTTCACCAGTGTTGTGGGACTGTGACATGCAGCTCCGGAAACCTCCACCCACCACCCTCCCTCTCAGACTTACAGCCTATATATAGCAGGCACAGAGCTGCTGGGGGCTGCCTTACTTCCCTTTTCTTCTGAACAGAGCTTGTGGGTAACTTTCAAATGTGACACCACTGCTGAGGGAAGTCTTAGAGGAAGTGTTCTCACAGCCACGGGGAGCTGGGGGCTCTGAATGGAACAGCAAGGGCCTTAGGAGGACCTCAAACAGGTCCTTTTTCCTTCAGAGATCCCAGCTGGGTTTCCTTAGCCATCCCCTGTCACCAAAGATCTGCAATTAAGAGCAGGAAAGCAATCTCTGCAGAACAGAGAGACAATTCACTCTCCCTTTTGCAGAAGGGCTCCTGTGAGTCACTTCTGTAGCAATCTAAAGGAAAAATGGTCTGTTTGTACATTGTCTGTCCATTATTTCTGTAGTGGTAATGTCTCCATGACCTTGTCTGGCTGTCTTGGGGAAGAGATAATGCCAAATACTTGGCAATTCTATATTTTCTATGTTCAAAGCACTGCAAGGAGGAATTAAGCATCTTCTGTTGCTCTCTCCATAACTAAGCCCATTGCTCTGATGATAGGGAATAAAATACTGTAAAGCTTTCATGTGGAAAATTTATCCCCAAAGAATTAACTAACCATGGGAAGAGACTAAACTCTGGTCTCATCAGGAAACTCTGGCCGGTTCAGTTCATGGTTAATCTGTATTTTTTTTTAAAGACCAAAGTAAAAAAGTCCTAAAACAGCAATAAATCTGACTATTTGTTTTCACCTAGTGTGGTTCTTGACCATGAGTCAAAGTAAAAAGAAGTATGAGAATTGTATTGAATTCTCTGCTGACTGTGGAAATAAGTATTTGTGAAAATAACAACTGTAAAGTGATGCCAGAATTACATTCCATCTGTGAGCATCCCAGCCTTTAAGGATGGGCAGCTGCTGTTAAAACAACATCTACAAAAACTAATACAAAAGCAAGACTTGCAGGATTATTTGCACCCAAACCCTGATTTTTAGATGTTTAACAGTACAAAGGGTGGTAACCAGCTCAAAATCAGGGGAAGTTTGTTTTATTCTTCCAACTTATGCCTTCAAGCACAACAATTCCTTAGCACAGGCTGACAGTAAAATCATTTGCAGAATGTGCAGAAAAGGCTTTGTTTTAAATGCAGTGTTGCATTTGTGGCTGAGGTGAGGTTACACACAAGATGAGCACAAGCAAATGGCTCCCACGCGTGAGGATTGATTTCCCCTATTTCTCATTCCTGCTCTAGGGCACAGCTCATAATTAGGGTCAGATTTTCTAAGAGCACAGGTGGTATTTAGGCATCAAAATAAATGGCCAGATTTTTGCCAGCCTTGCCTTGGAGTGTGGGATAAGGTGGTGTTATGAATCACAGGGCTGCTGAACGTTAAGCACTTTTTAAAATCAGGCCTTCTGTACACACTTAAATTAAAGTTGAATGCTTTCAAAAATCTTCTCACAACTGGAACATTCTTCAAATTCTAGGTATTGGAAAAATGGGCCTTAAAGCTTTGTGAGGTGCTAATTTTTACATGAATAGGGAACTGCTCCCTATAGCACCAATAAATCTGGCTGGCAGCAGTATTTAAGCAGTTCTGGTTCTCTAGTGTTGTATAAACTCCGCAGCAGTGCACATTCCATGGGGAAGAGGGCAGATGCTGTGTGCCAGAGCTTACCTGTGTTAATTCTAAGCTGTGAAATAAATATTTTGCAAGCTAACAGGTAATGACAAACACTGCAGATGCATCAATCTCTTCAGCATATTGTCTCCAGCCACAACTGAGATTTTAAGAATTAAATGGAATTGTAAGCTTGGAACCCTCTGAAACATAATAAAAGAAGGGTTCTTTTTACGTGACTTTCTACAAAGAACCAAAACAAATTTATTTTTTTTATGCTCAAAAGCTAATACAGTGTAGAAACTGCATGAGGTTTTAGATTAGACTCTCCTTTCATCATTAGTTGCTCTATTTATCTTTTTTTTTCAAAGCCGGTGAGTTCAGCCTTGCAGAATCCATGCTGCTGACTCAGCTAACTGAGCCAAAACTCATAAAAATCTATTTAAAAAGGGTCCAATGATTTTATTTTCTAATCATAAATATGAAATTTAATTAGCATCTCATTGCTAACGAAGTCACCATGGAAGACAAGACTGAGGAATTAGGCGCAGGAGTGGAACATCAAGCATAAGACAAAGCAACTGTTATGTGGGAGCCAGTTTAACTCCTGCTTTTCTCCACTCATGTTTCAGATTTTTTAAGAATGATGGGCTGTTTTCACAGGCTTCCTGCTCTGACAGCAAGGTCCTTCGATCCTCTCTGTGGCAGTAATGACTCCATCATGACATCCCATCATGTGAAATACCAAATAACAACAGATAAGCTTCACTCTGGATTAGAAAAGGAAGCAAGGCAGAGCAAGTTGGAGCTGAATTCAAAATCCTGTTTTGTCATAAGCTACTCAGGTCAGCAAGTGTTTCAAATCCTGTAAAAGCAATAGACTCATCAAATGAGAAAAGAACTCTCATTATTCTCCAGGGTACTGCAAACATCAGAAAGATTAAAGGAATGTTTTTAAATGAAGCATATGGAGAATTTACAGAGCTCTTCAAGTAGGAATGTGTCCAGCCTTTTCATTACTAGCAATTTTATAAGCTGTGTCCCAGGCTGACATCAGCACTGAGGTCAGCATTATTGGGTGGAATTCTGTCAACTGGGAGCATCCTCTGCCACCTTCTCCCTGAGCTCTGGAGAGGTCGGGAGCTCTTGCTCTGGCTTCACCCTCCCAGGTGGGCAGGAGGAGTTCCATGAGTGCCTGTCCCTGCGGAGCAGCACAGCCACCTGGGTGCAGGCAGGGACAGGAGCCCTCCTGGTGCCCCCCTCGGTGCCTCAGTGAGGGAGCACAGAACACAGAACACCACGGGACAGGGCACCACGTGGGCAATGCTGTGGGACAGCTCTGCAAGGGCTGGGGAACGGCAGTAACCACAAAGCTGTGTGTGCTTTCTCCCCACACTCACACTGAAATTGTTCACAGCAATCAGTGTGGGAGGAAGTGTTTACAGGACCTTTCCTGAGAGCGACTAATCATTAATAATTCCTGGATTGCTAGAAGAGCTTCAGCAGTAACTGTGAGTGGGCAAGTCCCTTGGGTGCTCTCAATGACAGCATTCTCTGGGGTAAAAAGCAGCTGATTAGCAGTGGTCCTGGTTACTTTTATGCATCAGGACAGTTTCATATCACTGTTCCACGATCAGTCACTTGCAATAGCCAAGAGCCACACCAAGACTTGTTATCACCAGCACTGACTGGGGTAACACTGCCCATTTTATCAGCAGTGCTGGTGCTGAGCTGAGTGGTGGAGTTGAGGTGAACTGAGCAAGGACCAGCAGCTTTCTTCAAATAATGGATGCACAGTCCCTGCTATCTTCAGTGGAGTGGTGATGGAAGTCTCTGTAAATGAGACTTATCCTAGTCCAAATTCCTGAAATAACTCTGTTTCTTTCTAGTATTTATTATTCCACTTATTCTAGCAAGGAAAAAAGAGGGAATGAAACTTTCTCACTCCACAGTTAGAGAGTCTAAAAGGGATAATTCTGGTAAAGCATATTTTTAAAGAACAAGGGAAGTTTAAAGCAATGGCCATATGCTCCTTTTGGATTCTTACATGCAAACTTTTAGCACTTAGCCAGAAATGTTGCTGTTCCTTTTCAGGACAGAATGGTCCAGCTGGTGGCTCAGAATCCACATTCAAGCACTCAGTAGTTTTCCTCTGGAGGAAATAAGGATTGTTGGTTTGGGCAGCATAAGCTTTTCAGTTTCTCTTGGGCTTGTGTAAGGCCAAATTCAAGGTAGAGCAGATTTCTGGTCTGAGGTTACAGAGTTCACTGCCTCCACATGAGGAGAGATGAGAAGTGGGCAGGAACCACTTCTAGACACAGACAACATATTGCAGGATGCCAGGATGTGGCATTGCCCAGCCCACAGAAGCTGATGCTCTGAGCTGACACCCAGCACAGCAACCTGAACAACCTGGATTACTACAGCCAGCTGGTTGTGTGCAGCGTTCTCCACAAGAGAAAAGAACTGGAAGAATATCCCAAGTGAAAATCTGACTTTGTTTAGAGAGTTAAGAGCTTGCTAAAGCACAATGGCCTCTCTGTTTCCAGGCAGGTTTGTTTTCATTTGCTGTGCCTTGTGCATTGCTTCACCTCCCTCTGTCACAAACTGGAGGTGAGTGATGCTTTCAGCTCGAATATCTGCTGGACAGAGAGGAGTTTGCCAGATGCCTTCTCTCACTTGATGGGACTCCCATGCATGGGCTGGGAATCAGAATCAGAGAGGAGGAGGAAAGGAGATATTAAACAAGACAAGTGAGGGGAGTCAGACTAACAGGTCAGGCTGAAGGGAGGGAGGACTTGGAATGTTCTGTGAGGACCAAAGGAACAGTAACAAACCACTCTCTGCCTTTTCTCATGCTCTTTCCTCACCATATTTGAATGTTCAAATAATAATTTCTATTGTTCAGTCCCTTTGTGCAGATTCTACTTGAAGTGCTGATGGCATTGGCTATTTAACAGCCAAAATTTCTAAATGCATTCAAGATTTCTAATACTATCCTGCTCAAGTAGCTTTGGATTTCTGCACTATTATCATGTTGCAATGATGCAGTTGTAATGAGTTTACATTTTTCTGCATTGCAGTACATACTACAAGGTATCAGGAGCTTGTCACTGAATCCACAGCCTTCAAAGGGGCATTCAAATTCTGATCACTTCCACCTCAGACCAAGCATTTTCCAGTTGTTTCTTGCAGGTGGAATATTCTTCCTGATATTGTATTCTCATATAGCTTCTAAGGCCAATCTGGAGGCAGCCCTGCTCTCCCAGGTGTGCAGCCTTCCTGGGCAGTGGTTCAGTGAAGGTGCTGCTGTCAATAGTGTTTAATCCAGCAAAACTGCCTGGATGCTGCTCTCAGTATGGATATGGATGAGTCACAAAAACACCATTCTGCAGTGTAACACTCCATATGAAAATATTCAAGTATCACTTTTCCTTCAGGCCACAGACTTGCGGATTAAAAAACCCAACAGATTCAACCTTTCCAGCCTTTCGGGAAATGTAAAATTCCTTCACTTTTTTGAACAACTGAAGCAAGAGAAAAACTCATTGTTTTCAATCCTGACATAAAAGTTTCAACATTTTCTGTTTCATACTACTCTGGTATCTTTTATGGCATAAATTGCTAAAAAAGAGAGAATAAAAGACAGAAGGAAATTAAACCTTCTAAAATAAAATTTGCCAATATTTGGTCTTTCTGAAAAATATGTAACTGGAAATACAGGAATATAGTACTGGAAGAATGAAGCACAAAAGATTCTTAAAGAATTAAAGATTCTTAAAGAATTAAATTTTGGGACTTATCCTGACTTCCTTTGGCAAGAGCTGTGAAGGAGGAGTAGCAGTGTGGGAGCAGGGAAGAATCTTACTTTAAGTGTGGTTTTTTTTCCCCTCAGGAAAAATATCAGCTCAGCAATAGTAAAGAATGTGGGAAAAATTGATGGAATTTTCTATTTTCAGTCACTGCAAATCATTAGTGAAAAGAGTTTGATGATCTCACTAACTACCTCATTATAAACTACAAAAACCATATGGAATGTAAACTACCTTCACATGGTGCTCAGAGACATGATTTAGTGCTGCACTTGGCAGTGCTGGGTTAACAGTCGGACTCAATGACCTTAAAGGTCTTTTCCAACCTAAATAATTCTGCAATTCAGAAAAAGCCAAGCAATGAGATGCAGGCAGCAGATGCTGGATAGACACTGTGACTTGTTCTTGTAAAAAACATGAAACTGCCACCAGGGAGAAAGGTTCTTTTAAACACAGAATCCATGCAATGGACCAGTTTGGTCAGCGAGTACTGCAGGTCACTGATATTTGGATTGAGTTGTTAAAAGCCAAAAGACTTCAAATGATCTTACAAATGTGATAATTTTACAGTTCATGATCAAAGTTTCAATTACCATTTTCGCTGTAGTTTGGAAATGTACTTGGTGTAAAAAGACTTGAAACACCCTTTGGGTGTTTTCCCAGTTTCATCAGGATTCAGAATCCCCAGAGGGAAATATTTGATAGCTGCCTTTATTAGTGTTTCAAATCTTGGAGGAACTTATTTTTGTGCTCAAATATATTAAATGTATGTAACAACCCATTAAGTACACTCAGACTGATTTCAAGTATGGGCACAGCCAGATTGGAGATGTTTCTACAAGTTTAGAGCTATAAAATTTAAGTGGAAACAATTCTTCAGCTGCTAATGACAACCATGTATGTACTGCTATCATACAGCTTCTTCTGCATGCAGATGAAAAAAAAAATCCATATCCCACTTTAAACAGAAACCTTATACTAGAATTGAGGATCTCAATTACAACCTGAGGAAAATTTTCCAGCAAACACCCAGTGCTCAGAGGGCCAGTGGGAATCCTTTCCTTGGCTACACTGAAGCTGATTGCTCCCCTGAACTCCAAAAATCAGGGCTGACTTTACCAAGTACCTGTGTGTAAGGCCAAGCTGGCCTCAGGGACCAGAACAAACACATCCCTTAATGCAACACCAAGTTACTTCACACAGCAAAATTCACTGAAGCAACAATTACTACAAATAACATCACACACAGAGCTGTATATACATTTATCCTTTTGACAAAACCAGAATGTTACAGTATTTCATTTGACATTTCTGACAGATTTCCAGTGGGATTTGGCAAATTTCTTTCCTCTTTTTGAGCTGCTAAACAGATTCACTGAAGTAGACAGCGTTAGAAAGTAATGCCCCATCCAGCCCTGAAGATAAAATAGGTTTTGCAGGACTAACATAACAGGAATATTCTCCTCACCACATGTTCAGCATTGGGAGCAGACAGTGAACAACATGTTGCCAGTTTTGAGTGCTATTAGTAATGTGTGTTTGCTTTTTGTATATGAAAGCAAAAGTTCCTACTTGTGGAAGAGGTTTTACAGCAACTTCTGTGAGCCAGAGAGAAGTTTGATAAGAGGATTCATGTTTACCACCGAAAGAATTTTCTACCAAGGTTGTTGACATAGAAACCAAGAAAGAAAGAAGGATAAATAAAGAAACCTGCAAGTGCCTGTTCCAATAAGCACTTTGTCTCTTGTGACCAACGAGTAAAGTGTAAACTTATGGGTTTTGCAAGAATATATAAAAAGCACGCATGCTATAATAAAGAGTTTGAAGCCTTCTGAAAATGGAGTGTGTCGTTCAGTATTGTCTCCATCTCAACTACAACATTTTACTCACTGGTAAAATGTTACATGTAGATCTCTAATCTTGGGAGTTCATGTTACTCACAAACTATTGCCCTTCCTAGAGCCCAAATATTTGTCAGAAGGTTATGAAGGGAGGTGTTTGAAATCAAAGTTCAGAGGAGGCTGTGCTTAACTCAGTGTGCAAACCTCAGCCAAGGGAATCCACTGCCCAGAGCTGGGACACTCAGTGACAGGGAATCTGGCAGAGCTGCTGTTCTGTCTAACTGCACTTTAAACAGCCTGGCACTGCATTCCCCTCTTGCCTGGGAGGAGCAGAAGTGAGAGGGTGATATAGGGAGAGAATACAGACTGAAGCAACAGAAACAACGAAGCTTTTATCACTCATTGGATGTGTGCCACAGACACCAATTATATACGTTTGACAGCAACCATTATAATTCCAGAGTCCTTGAACAAATCACAAGCAGAAAGGTTACCTTCCTGAAAATGTTCATTACCATTAAATAAGTGACCCAGACTAGAGAATGAAGGCAGCACTTAAGAAAAAATTTGGGGAAAGGGTAGAGATGGAGAATATTATTACATGTAGACCTGTAAAACCCCATCATTCGTTCTGAAAAAGGAATTGCAGATTCACTGCAGATACTGGATTGTAGTGTTCACTGCAGATACTGGATTACACTGTTCTGCAAGTGCAAATTCTACAGACAGCAGTGGCAAAACAGACAAGAGAAAAATAATTTTTCTCTCAGTGGTGAGACTTGACCAAACTTGGTGGGGTTTATGGTTTTACCCTTCAGTTTGAAAATCACAAGGCATACTTTCATATTTCTTTTAAAGTTTAGATTGCTGTGGAGGCTACTGCCAAAGAAAGCTGCCATAGGTCAAACTCCACCATCACTTACACAACTTAATGACCATATCTAAGTGAAAGATTTGTATTTCATGAAAGATGCATTTCAATATCAAAGAGAGAGTTAAGCCATCTGCTAACAAGTGGGTAGCTAAGATCTCTATAAATTTCATCCTCTGTGAGCAATCATCCCATATATCTATCAGATAAAAACTTTTACCAAGCAACTATACAGAAATCAAGGTCATTTGGTGTATGGCATTCTGGTATCTTCAGCATATCCAATTATTTGGGATTCACCCTTCTAGAGAAGGTCCAAATTGACTTTAACTGTAAAAGATACAGGCAGTCAGATGGCTCTTCCTTCTCCCCCACATTGAAAGCTTATTAAGAAAGTTTATTAGTCAAGTTTATTTAACTCTTAATTAAGAGTTAAATCTAATTGAAAGGAACTATTTGCATAAGAACAGTGAGTCAAACACATGATTCTGAATTTCTGTTCTGGGGTGAGCTCTCTTGAAACAGCAATTTCCTGAGGAGGACAGAAAGTTTCCAGGCTCTTTCCTGCTGAAATTTCTCCTCTGCTAGACACATGATTCAAGAAACTGGACACAGACACACACAAAAATAAAATTTCTGTCTCCAGGTTCCCTTACAAATGTCACAACACACCTTTGAAAATGTCCATTTTTAACTCAACACAAGCAAACTATATGAAGCAAAAGAAAAAGGAGGAAGAGAGAGAGAGAAGAGACGTTGTCTCAGCCAATTTATTTATGGGAGCCTTTACAAAAAGAACCAGTAATAGGGGCAAAAAATACTGACGAAACAAGGCACAAAATCCAAAAGTTTTGTAGAATGACTCAAAGGAATACAAATGCTGTTCCCATCACAAGATGAGTTGTAACAGAGTAAGAAAGAGTCATATTAGACCTGAATGTATAAAATGAGCATCTCTTATTTTATTGTTCTAGGCTTGTGGATTTTTTGCAAGATCCAAAAGGCAAAGATATTTTAATGTAACTGTTTCTGTATTCAGAAGAGAATGCTCACAGCTCAAAGGCCACAGTTTCCAGCTCTGAATCAGAAAGGATATCTTATAATTGCAAACATAAAAATTTAAGCTCCTTTCACTCATAAGGAGATGGACAATTTCAGAGAGCCAGACAGATTGCTAAGAGAATTCTCCCACATAATAATTCTCTTATTAATTCAGCTGAGTTTAATAAGTGAACCTTATTCAGTTCCCAAAAGACCACACCAGAACATCCACAGAAATAAATCTTCAGTCTCAATAGTCCTGCTCAAGAAGGTGAGGCTAAAAAGCTTCATCAAAGAAATGCACTTATTTGTCATATCTGATTCAAAGCATACAAATTTAAGCAAGGAATAATACCAGATATTGTCCTTGGATGCAGTTTTTAGCCATGTCTGATCTTGGTGACTCACCAATATGTCTGGTATAAAAGACATGAGCTGTTTCCAGATCCTAGGAGCAAAGTTACTGCCACTACAGCATTGGAGATGAGAACTTCTACCTTTGGGACTTGGAGTCCCATAGGAATCAAAAGGACAAAAATTATGGCAGTGTCAGATCAGAAATTCTGCAGGGGCAGGAATTCCAGAACTTTATTAAGCTTAGTAAAAAGATTCACGAACAACTAGAACTATTTTTTACAGTTTTCCAAAGGCATTTTGCATTGTGCTCTCCCATTTTTTCATCTACCTTCAGTCCCATCACTAAGATCTTTCTCTGCTCAGGTTGCATATTCTGCAGAGGAAAGAGGAGCTGAGAGACTGCAATACTTCCTCTGGTTCCCCCGCAGGCTGGCAGCAGGGATCCTAAGGCAGCAGTGCAAGCCCAGCTGCATCAGCAGCTCCTCCCAGTTTGAATGCAATATAAAGATAAAAACAGATAGAGAAACCTGGTGGAGAGTTGTGGTAAGGAGGTAGGAAGGAGTGGGATGGCAGAAAGAGAAGGGATAGAATACCCAAAGTCAGGACAGGCTCTATTTGAGAGTGGAGAGCAAGACAAAGGAGTTACAGGTATTAGAAAATGCTGTTTGTGAGACAGAAAGAAACAGAGAGACAGGATGGCAGTGGTTATTTGTTGTGAATGACTAAATACGAGTCTAAGCATTGGAAGGAAGCTATGCAAGTGTAAAAGTCTCCTACTTTGGGATGCATCCCCAAAACTCTAAATATGGAAATCCTGCACATGTCTATGGAAGGGAATGAGAGGACTAAGAGATGTGTGTGCAAGAACAGCCCAGTGGAGAGGCAGCAGCTCTCACAAAAGGATCTTGCCATGGCAGCAAATACAGGAGAGAGGGGATGGAGCAGGAAGTAGCATGTGGGAAGCTGGAGGAACAGCAGGAAAGGGGAACACAAGAGCAAGAAGGAGCTGACAGAGGGGAGGGAAGGAGAGACTAAGAACTTGAGGGAGGATGTACAGTCTATTGCACAGGCACAGAAGAAAGTAGAGGGAAAGGAAAGGAATGAAGAAGGGAAATATTTGTCACACAGAAAATACTCTTGATGGCATAAAAAGGCATAAAAAGATGGTGAAAAAGATAACAAGAAATCAAGATGGTTGAGAATAGAAAAAAGGAAGTGAGAAGAACAAATAAAAAGAGGAAGAAAACCAAATAAGAAAGATTTTACTAGTTAACAGAAAGCATAAATCTCAGTGAAGAGATTTAAAGAAAGGGCTAGAGCACAAGAAACCATGGGTAGAACCAGAAATAGTCTGGAGACCAGTGCTGATGATCAGTCCTTCATCTCCCTTCTCCAGACCTCAATATTAACTCTCTTTCCCAGTGCACATTTGCACCTCCAGCTACAGCCTCTTTGCCTCCCTCAACCCTGGGCTCCAAGGATCGGCACACGCCGAGTACCAGACCTGAGGAGGGCAGGGAAAGCACAAACGGAACCATTTTCAAAGAACCTTTTGAATATCAACGCAAAAAAGGTGAAAGTGGAACTTTCACTGATCAGAGCTGTGGTAGGCAGCAGGGAGGTGAGCTGCTCTGGCAGCTGCTCTCCTTACCTTGGGTGCTCATGAGTGACCGGCTGTCTGGCTGCAGCTGCTGCAGGCTGCACTCTCTACGTCGCCTCCATGCAATTGTCAGTGTCTCTCCAGGAGTCCTGGAGAGGTTATTTGTGCTCTGCAGCTGTTGAAAAGTAAAGAAAACACAAGGAGTAAAACACCCCCTGGCCCCCAAAGTACAGTAGTTTCGAGGAGAATCAGGAATGAAAGAGGCTGGGGCACCGGGGGCAGAACAAGCAAAAAGCCACACAGAAAGTAAGAAAAAGTGTGTCAGAGACTGGGAGGGGCGGAGAAGGAAAATGCAAAGATCTGACAGGAAACCAGACTATAAATCTGCTTCGGGTTGAAAAAAACACATTCTGCTCCCCAGCAATAGGGCCTGTTTGCAAATGACTCTGCAGGCAGGTGACAGCAAAGCCCTGTGGCAGCAGGCAAGCAAATCAGGAGGCACTGCTGGCCCTTCCCCAGGAGGAGCAGTGGGCAGAGGTGGCAGCACTAACAACCAGCTCAGGCACAAGAAGCTCCACTGCCTCACTTCCAGCTGCACACACTGCCAGGGCATGTTTTCCTGGGGCACAAGGAGATGTGCTTCATGCCAGCCTGGCTGGTGCTGTGCCCCTCCCAGCACAGGGCAGCAGCCCTGGTGTCTCAGGGTACTTGCTGGTAGAAAGCAGGTGGGAGAGAAAAAAGAATGAAGGAACTGAAGAAAACAGAGTTTCAAGAACAACAGTTCCAGGTAGAAGGAGTTCTGGGTTTTCCCAAGATTTCAAAGGTTTTTCATTGAAGCATCTATTTTATTAATAGCTCCTTTTGCTAAAAAGGTAGTCAACAAGGTTTGCTTTATGCATCAGATGATTTTACAGTTGAAGGATGCTTTAAAGAACATGTTTTCCAAAGGGTCTCACAGAGGACATTTACCTCTTGCTGCAACCAGGAGCCCCCCTGCAGCCAAACCCACCAGCCAAAGTCACCCAGTCCCTGCCCTTGCTGTTCTCTGGGTCCTGCAGGAGCAGGAGTCACCACCACTTCTAGAAACATCCTTCAGTGCTCTGCCACCCTGCTGAGGGATCCTGAGCCTGAACCCCTTGCATGGTGTGCTGGCTCTTGTACGAGGCATAGGCACAGCTCTACTCCTCACACCCAAGGTTTTACCTTTACACTGGGCAGATGTGCACAGGTGAAGCCTCAATGGAGTCAGGTCCTGGAT
The DNA here is from genome assembly GCF_037042795.1 of Molothrus aeneus. Lineage (NCBI taxonomy): Eukaryota > Metazoa > Chordata > Aves > Passeriformes > Icteridae > Molothrus > Molothrus aeneus. The sequence goes on from NC_089661.1 coordinate 12,408,765, forward strand.
GTGTGAGGGACAGAGAGAAGACCCTTAAAGAAAGGATGAGTAATAAGGATGCCAGTGTGCAACGGTGACTGCAAAGGTCACCAGTCCAGGTATAAGTGCAAGCACATCAAATTACAGGAACAATAACAGGGGTTTCAGCAGAGTCACCCACAGGTTTTGCTGTCTGGATTACCTTCTGCTACCTCATGATTTTTGCAAGGTTCAGTTTTTCTTTCAGGGTGACTAGAAAAAAACAACTATGTATATATGGGCATGGATATGTGTTTATTTCCTGAGACAAAATAACAGAAATAAAATCAGAAACACTAGAAAAATAAGCATAAGCAACCTACGATAGATAATTTAGGAATGTGTGTGGGGGGAAAGCATGATGACAGTAGTAGAGGGAGAAAATAAGAAAGGAAAAAGTATTTGGTAGAGAATAAAGAAAAACATAACAAATGGAAAGTAAGTACAAAAGAACAGTGGAAAAATTGTCAAAGGATAGAGCGGCGTCAAAGAGCAGAATAGAGGAAGTGAGGTGATACAGTGAAAAGAAGAAATGTAAAGAAAATAGAGAAAACCCATGGCTCAAAGTCTTGCTACAATAACACATAAAGTGTTCTCACCAAACTGAAAATCTGAAGCCTGAAAAAATTGTAAGGGTGCTCTGGTCCAGTCCCCCCTTATTTTTTCTCTAATTTCACATGTTTTTAACTGTACCTGGACTGGTGAGGGTCTAAGTTTATCCATAAGGATTATTTAGAAAGGGCTTCTGGAAGCAATTCCAGTTCTCTATATCAAGAGCTCAAAGATAAAGGAAGGCAGTAATTTCTGTCTCATGCTGAGCAACAGCAGAACTTGCTACCCCCCCTACCAATTTTTTTCCAGCGAGGACTATATTGTGATGTGTTACTTATATTCTTGTGCAATTTTACCAAAATTCACTGCTGAACAAACTTGGAGCTGCATGTGACAAGGTGCAGGAAAACCTCCTGCCTTGAGCAGCCAAAAATCTCACCATGCAACAACTGCACAGGTGAGGTTCTGCAGTTTCTGACCGGGGGAAAGTCTGTGAAACTTTGCGTGAGAACTGTGAAATAGAGCTACAAGAATCATGGCTTACAATTCTTCCATCAAAACCAATACAAGTCACTTTTGAGTTGAGCTTTCTGCTGCTTTCACAGAGGAAGCTGATTTGTGCATGCAACAGAGGAACCATTTTAAGCACAACCAGAGAAACTAACTCTGCTGGCAGGAGGCTTTGTGGCTTCACTTCAATTTTAAAATCACAGATCTTCCACACATAGTTCCTAACCTGAAAGAAAAAAACATGATAAAAATTCAAATCAAAACTCACAAAGTCTCATTACAGCTTTCTCCTTCTGTCCTTGATTTCTTCAGCAAACAGAGTATCAGGCAGCACACTCTGAAACTGCCCTACAAGCAAGGGGTTAGGTATCATTTGTTCCTGTTCCTGCTTTTGTTTTGCTTAATGCTGTAGATTACAAACAGATCAAAAACTACAGTAACTGTTTTAAAGAAGATGCCACAATTCCCTGCATTAAAGTGACACAATAGAGATGGAGCAATTATCCAGCAAAGCCTGAGCAGCTCTAAGGAATCTATCAGAGAAATCAAAGAACCTAAAATTCTCATAGTCATAAAGGGTTTACTGGCAAACTGAGATTAGCTGAGCAGGATACAGTCATCAATCATGAAGCCACATGTAACTGATATCAACTCTCTTTTAAAAGAATTTACAATCTTAATCCCAGTTTTCAGGTGTAAAAAATTCTCTCAAGCTATAAAAAAAGTGTTATAGTGAGGCTGCAGTTCCTTGAGGCTGGCAGACTGAAATTATGTGTTTCACACAGTGCAAGTGTAGAAAATAATTTTGTTCTATTAGGCAACCAGAAAACATGAAAAACTTCATATGCATCACCTAAAATACAGCAAAAAGCAGCAGAGTTTGAACCAGGAGCTTTCCTGGCCCAAATGCATGGTCTACCAGCCTGACTGGTAGAGTTCTAAACAAGAAATATTCCTTTTTTATTTTTATTTTCTTGGAGTGAGAAAACAGAATTGCCTCAAAAAGATACCTGTCTCTGTCCTCTGATTCTTTTTTTTCATAATAACGGTAATTTAAGAAATTCCACTGGAACTTTCAGTTTAACAAGCTGTCCAATTAAAGGGTAACAATAAACAATACTTTTTTTATTATTGGTGTTGGTTATGGCTTCTCAGATTTCTTTCATTAAACTTGGTGGAGGAAAGAATAAATTGCACCTCTGCTTTCAAAGGAACTCCTCTCACCTGAAGACCCCCTGGAAGGACACACCTGGTATATTTGCTGTCTCCCTCTTTTCCAGAGACTTCAGGAAAAAAGGGTATATTTAGTTCCTCCCAGTTGGTCTAATTCTGCAGGATCCAAGCCCTGGTGGTACAACCTGAACGAGGTTGCATTTTAAAGTCTTTGGTGGTGCTGTACCTTCTCTTCCTCCCTGCTTTTACTTTGGGTTCCTTGCATAAAAAGGCAGTAAAATTTCAAGGTAATTCTATTAGGCGATCAAAGAGTGGAGAAGATTTTGAATTTTAGATATTCCTCCCCATTTTTGCTGGTCTCCCACGCATTTTGCCCATGGGTGACTTTCATACCAGAACATCGTTATTGGGGTCTACAGGGAAAGTTTCTCTCCTTTCTCCTGTCTGTCCCACAGGAATCCCATATATTTCCTATGGGAATAAACTTCCCCTGGTGTAAGGTTCTCCTTGCACACTACAACTTCGTACAGGAGGCCTTTTTAAAGAGGTGATTCATCAGCTCTAAGACAGAGCTGAAGCTGCTGCAGAACTTTAAATATCTGCAAACTGAAGAGTTAAAAAAAAAGCAGCGTTTGGAAGTAAAAAAACACTAAAATGTTCTGCCCTTAATCTGCTCCTCCTTTTCTTCTGTTCCCTTCCTCTCCCAAGAGAGCCATCCCAGCCCATGAGGAGACTGCCCTTGACTCCTTATCAGTGTAACAGTCCTGAAAATCCCTGGATACCAGAAAGGCATTTCACAAACTACTGATTTGAGAACTAATATATTGCATTTCTCCTGCATGCCTGAGCACAGCAGCACCGTATATATTGTTAACACAACCCTTCCAACTCCTTAGAGCAGAGAAACAGAAGTATTAAATATTTTCCCCATTTTACATATTTTATGTTATCAGCCTTGCTCAACTATCCTTAGAGACTATCACTCTTACTTAAGGATGCTCACAATTTATCATTTTTCTCTGGAGATCTGGCTTCCAGAACAGAAGTATTTCCCTATTCAATTCACCAGCCTGTGCATAAGCAGCTGTTAGTGTTCATCTGCCTTTTCTAGGCATTAACATCAAAAATGCCCCTTGATCTTAAAAAGTGACACACAGCGTGGTTTCTTTAACACCTTTGGGGGTAATGGTTTAAATCCAGCAGGGAAATGTTCTCATCTATAGGTTTATGATACACATTTAAACAGTGTTTCAATTGCCTCAACTATGAAATAAGATGACAGCCAAACATATATCAGAGGGGAACAGAGAGCATAAAATTCCCTCTTTCATTTGACAGTGTGGGGCTTACATGGTTTTGCACAAAATGTACAGTCCCTGTCAAGTTTGACAGTATTATGGGATCTATCCCAGTCACCTGTTAGCATATTCACCCAGTGTGGAAAATTTGGGCTCAAATCCATCCTGGGATCTGGGTTCACAATCCATGGCACAAAAGACCAGCCCTCCACTAAAGCAAAGAACCCAGACGTGGGTTTTTGATAGGAAAAAGGGGAACAGCTTTAAGCTGAAAGAGGGTAGATTTAGATGGGATACTGGGAAGAAATTCCTCTCTGTGAGGGTGGTGAGGCCCTGGCTCAGGTTGTCCAGAGAAGCTGTGGCTGCCTCATGCCTGGAATTGTTCCAGACCATGTTGGGCAGGGCTTGGAGCAGCCTGGGGTAGTGGGAGGTGTCTCTGCCTGTGGCAGGGGGTGGAACATGATGTGCTTTAAGGTCCCCAACCCAAAGCAGTCTGGGATTCTACAGCTCTGGCATTCTATGACAGATTCTGCCCCTTCTTGAGGCCAAAGGGAGGGAAGGACTCTCTGATGCTCTCTCCAGAAGAGTCAGAGTTAATGGAGTTGTTATTCCACCTGTTCTCTTTCCCTTACACTTACATGATTCATCAAAATTGGGCATGAGCCATAGCTCAGGTGCTTGTGCTTTTCCATATGTTCTTAATTACATGTCCACAGGGCTTAAAATCCAACGATCTTTAAACCTTCCAGACAAATGATTTAGTTTCACAGCAATCAATGAGTTATATATTCATATCCATCCTTAGTGGATGATGAGACAAAGTATTGGAGAAGTAAAAAGAGAATATTTCCTCTCCCTTACAAGTGGTAAAAACAGTTCTTCCACATAGTTCAATATTTTGGTCTATTTAAAAAAAAACCAACAATGCCACAACAACTGAAAAAAGTTGAGATCGTGGCAGACACTTCTAAACCAATATTTTTTTCTTAAAATAAAGAAGGACAGGAATAAATTCAACCACTATTATTGAAAAAAAAAAAGCATTGATAGAATTCAGATCATTGTCACCACAACAAATACTGGAAAAAATTATTTTAGTTCAACAACTTCTGTTAAAATTTTTTTCTAAATAAATTAATCAGTCTCATATCTCACCTTTTGCTTAAAGCACAAAGTCATCTTTCCCCATTTATATGATAGTAGCACTGTCAATATCTATTCTGAATATTAGACTGAAGGACTTAAGATATCTGGAATCTAAAGGATAATCTATCAAACTTGAAATTTAGTAGATGCCAAGAGAGGTGAGTTACTTGTTTTTGTTTGTTTGTTTGTTTTAAATTGGAAATGTTTCTTGTCTTCTTTATAGGTCAGCATTTATTCCAATTAAAAGTATGCATATTTTAATAGAGACAAATTGAAAATAACTGCACAATTTTAATGGCTCACATTCTTCAACATTTTATCTTTTTGAATCTATACAGATTCTTCAAAAGGTCAGGAGGAGGAAAACTTGAGCTGAGAGCACTAAGATACCACACAGAAATAGCAGTGTTAGGGTTAATTAATAATATAAACGATGTAATTTCTAAACCAAGGGTTATATATTAATCCACATAGGTTGAATGGCAAGGGAAAGTTTCCACAGTTTAAATATCCAGGGAATACAAGTGGAAGTAAAGGTTTTTTACCTTTCATTACAGGTCTTCTGCATCCACCATGATTCACAGAATCTACCAGTGCTTCTCCCCTGTCAATAGAACCACAACACCTTTGAACTTGAAACTGTTACATAAATGTGTCAAAACCAGAGTATATCATCAGTACACCTTAGAAAAGCAAGAATTCCTGTATTGAGTCACACCAAAGATCCAGCTCTGCCAGAGAGCAGCAACTGCATGCTCCCAAAGCTGGGAGCTGAAGCCATCCTCATGCAAATGCAGCTCCACTGCAGGAACAGGAGCTGGGTCATTACAGAGGGGAACAGAGATAAGCTTATGAAACAGGAATTTGCCAAAAGCAACTTGGGCTAAGTTATTAATTTGATGGAAAAGTTATCAGATCCCAGGGGTCAGACTGAGATATTACCACGTTATGCCTTATTTCTCCTTATTGTTTCCCTTAAATAGAACAAGCTTAAGCCAACATCACATTCAGAGTTATTCTGCCAAAACAGAAATGATCATTTCTGAAAGCAGAGGATCCTGAGGCAGGCTAGGAACATATAATGTTTTCCAAGCAAGGGAAAGAGGGCAGAAGCAGCAGGTAGTGGAGAGTTCTTGAGGGATTTTTAACAGCCTGTGAGACTGAACTGGCCCCAGTGACTGATCTGACAGAAATCTTGTTGTCCCACTTGATCAGTTTGTGGGATTTTTCTATGACTTGCTACTTATAAATTATTTTTTCATCTTTGGATGTATCTGTTCTCCCAAGAGCTCAGGTTCATTTTCCATTTAACTGTGTAGTTCCCAAGGGAAGGTCTCTGAGCATTCCTGTAGAAGAGTTCTTAGGATGCATATAAATAGTGGTCATATATCACAGCACATTTTACATATGTGAGATTAAACATAGCCATAAAACTATATGACTGCTATTTATTGATCCATAAATGAATACCTAGGTAGGAATTTTTAATATTTCTATTTGAAACAATAGTGTAGCTTTCTGCAAGCTCTGCTTTCTCACTGCATGGCAACTCTGTGTTAGAATATTTAATATCTTTACATCTATAGGACTTTCACTTCATTCCAATGGCCACATACTCACATTCATTACACACCATGAAATTTGTAACAAACTTTAATTCACTTATCATTCATGGAGTTACTTCTGATGCACCTGATGTAATAGAATGCAGATAATCCATCTCAAAATAAGTAATGGAAATAAAATTAATTCAAGCACACATAGGTCTAGGTTTTTATCTGTAGATCTAAATTGCCACGATTTTAATAACTTCTTAAATTTATTACATTAATAGATAATGATATCTAATAAAACTGAAGCCTGATTTTATGAGACATTGCACTAATTACCTGGTTTGATGTGTTAATCACTGATTCTTGTGTAAAACATACCAGACCCCTGCTGAGTTTACTGACCCCCATTCATTCATAGAAATATGCCTACATTATATTTTGTATAAAGGAGAGAAAGGACAGAGAGATGAGCACAGTCCTTTCATATAAAACTGAAAAAAAAGTCTAAAATTTACAGCACTGCATAGTGCTTTAGGCTTATTTAAGAGTCTAAAAAGTTTTGGAGAGAACAAAGAAACCATATTGTCTATTTCTGAAAAGATATGGAATTATGCATTTATCCTCTTTTGGCTCACCAAAATATGAAAAACTGCTTATAAACTTGTAGGCTTAAAATTCCAGTGAGTGAAACCTGTAAATTTTAAAAAACCCCAGTAACTCCTAAATTGGACTTTCAGTGAGACAAAGAAGCAATAATGTTAAGAGTATTGACAGAAAGAGGGAACTACCATTTTATACCAGGATTTAGGGAATGATATATTCCCCTTGCAACTACTGTATCCAATTCTCATCCTTACACCATGAAACAAACTAAATTCTCTATTCTATCATGGATCTATTGAGCTCTCTCTACACCAATATAACTGAGGAATTTAACAGCTACTCCCACTAATCCTGAAAATTTATCCACAACAAAAGAATTCTTTCTCAAAATTTACCACCAGCCAGCCTTTTGCTAATTACCTCCCTGTTGTTAGGGGCTGGCCTGCTTTTCTCCTGAGCAGAAGTCAAGCCTGTCTTGTACCTCAGGTTGTTGTATTTCTCTGAGCATGAGAAATGAAAGCGTGCCTGGAGTGTATTTGCTCTCACTCTATTGAACCACTCACTAATAGGTGATTCAAGGTGTTTTAGCATCATTTACTTAATGAACAAGACAGGATGCTTCTTTCAGGAATGGTCAGCAATCCATTTCTGGCCATGCAAGCTTCCCAGGGGAAAAGTCAAGTGTTTGAACAAAACTATGGTTTGGGTCTTAAGAGATTTAACACATCGACAGCAGGCTGTCATGGAGGCTGAGAGCTGCTTGGGAAACCATCAGTCTCCCACTGACACACAGGGAATGGGTTTCCTATAAACATTCTCTGAAATCTTTGTCCTCTTCTGTTCTTACAGAACCTAACTGGCCACTGCTAGAGGCAAGATGTTCACAAAATGTCAGAGAAGTTGAAAGAGGGAATCTGATTTTTTTAATACAGAAAGTCTAGAAAATGTTTCACTTTTGGACACAGCTTGTGTCTGGGAATACAATCAAAGTAACTCAGCAATGATGTAATCAAAGTAATGAGGCAAACAAGTTTGGAGATGAGAGAGGGGCAGTGAAGATGGGCACAGAAGTTTCAGAAGACTTAACTCTTGCAAAGACAAAAGTACAAAAGCTGTTAGCAGCCCACAGGTGAAGATCTGCTGGCCAAAAGCTGTAGCTCTCCATAGTTATGTATGGACAAAGAAGCAAAAAAACCCTAATGGAAATGGAAGAGTAATGAAATTGTCTTAAAAGTGATTTCATACACACAGAACACTGTTCTGGTCCAAAAACTGTACATCAGCCACTGGTCCAAGATCTTCCTGTGAAATACTCTGGTAATTGATGCCTTGAGAGGGAAGAATAGAGATGACAGCAAGGAAGAATAGAAAGCTCAAAATTTGAAGGGAATGGGAAAAGCTTGAATCTGAAGGGAATAAAAAAATCATACATGAATATTGCACTTGAGATGATGAAAGTGAAAGGACATAAGGGAAAACAGACCTTGGAGATGGAGTGTTGGTGGAAGAGGCTGCTGAGCAGGTGTGGAAGGATCAGCAATGCTGAAAGCACAGATGTGCAGACAATGGGCAGCTTTTGTCCTGATTTCTTGAAACAGACCAGGAATTAGTTTACACTTCTAAAGACTGTAGTAGTGTTCTGCTTTCAATAACAGCTACAAACCAGACATTTGCTATCAATAGTACTGTACACTGCTGCAATACCTTCATCTTGGGGTCTCAGCAGTCGCTACCTCTCCCAAAGAAAGCAGCTCAGTAATATTGACCTGTGCATGCAGAAAAAACAGGACTTGAGGTTTTCCAGCAGAGCCACAGACGTTCTCACCAGAGGCAAAAAAGAAGTGGCCTCATAAGACAGCACAGCTTGATCCTTATTATGTTAAAATGGAGGTCCAACATTTCTTCCATATGGAAAATCACTGTGGATGCCTGAGGTATAAGAAACAAAAAAAGGATGATAGTGAGTACCAAAAGCCCTAATGAAGATGAATTAACAAACAAGAAGTGAGGAGAAAGATTAAGATGATGATACAATGCTTTTTGCAGAAGCTTTCACTTTGCTGAGTCTAGTCTAAACTGACAGGCCTGGCTGGGAGCAAAAGCTCAAGTGTTCAGAGGAGTGGAGAAGGAGAGCTCACTTTTATATTTTGCTGAGTTGAAAAGTGTCACTTTTCATTTTGCTTTTATAGTTCTGGAGACCATTCCAGCTCAGCCTGGGTTGGCTTTCCCTGCCCTGGAGGAAGTAAATGCCATGTGAGGAGGCAGTAACTGTGTGGTTTATGGGCTCATTTCATGGGACCCCACAAAAGCACTGCAGGCTCATCTGCAACACTTCAGCTTCACATCACTTGGGTGAAGCAGTACCAGGCACAGCTACTTTTGTTTATATAACTCTCAGCAGCTTTACAACAGGGGAGCAGAACACAATGTCTGCTCTGGCAAGCCCAGAGGAAAGCAAGATCATGACAGGAGACCTTGTAGGAACTCCCTGTCCTTGAAGAGAGGAGGGGTGATAGGGAGAACTATCAGGAGATGTAGTGGAATGTGCACATGGTATAGATGCTGGGCACATCTTATTTCTGCAATAAGACATATACATCCTTTTCAGCTGAATTCAGAATGTCTCCACATGCTGTGAGGGAGTGAAGGTGATGCAGTAAGGACAGATTCTTTCTGGCACGACCCTGAGAGCAGAGAAAGGGACACTACAAAGCCCAACTGCTTCTTTTTGGTTACAGAATTTAGATTAACCCACTGTGAGGTTTCTGAAGGAGGAGACAGCTGAGGATATGATAGTGCCTCTCTTTTTTCTAATGAATACTCAACACTCCTGTGGATGGAAAGAAGAGGAAGAGGAGGCAGCACCCAGCTGTGCTGCTGGAATGGTCGGAGGGTAACTCATTCTGTCATGGAGCTAAAAAGAGTAAGAGAAAATCAGAACATTCATTGTCTGTAGGTTCAGTGACTGGATGGTACCAGGGCTGTGAAGTCAGAGACTGCAGGATCAATGCACAACCACAACCTGCTGCTCTGCAGCTCCCTGGAAGTGAGGCAGCTGTCCCTGGAAATAGTGCACTGTTATAATTAAGAACACTAAGGCAAAGTTAGTATTTTGGATTTCAGTTCTGCAAAGTCTCACATAGGTTCCTCATACTGTGAGCAGACCTACTGAAGTATCAGTTCTTAAAATTAAGGCCATTAATATGTCTCTGCAGGATCATAATCAAGGATTGTATTTTCAATCCTGTGTTAATCCTGAAAAGGGGCTTCATGAGAAAGACATTAGAATAAAGTAGACTGCAAAGCATATTCCAAAAATTCTAAATCCTAGAAGCCAGACAAGCTGTGCTATTCATTAACATTTCTGGTCTTCCCCAAAGTCATCAGAGATTCATACAATTGCTGCAGCAAAGGGCTACAAATATGATAGAAAATAAAACATTTACATACATATAAAGCCAGACTAAATTTGGTTGCTTTTGCATAGCATCTCCACATTTGTATTGATACATTTGCTATCATAAAGTGAGAAAAAGAACACACTAATTTCTCTGCATTATTTCCAGTGCTGAATCCATCAATAGTGGGAAACATATGTCATAAACAGCTGTGAAATCCAGCCTTTCATCCCATCAAGGGTAAGACATTAGCCAGGTTATTATCAACACAATGACACACGCAGAGCAAAGGAGAGGGTTTCAGGGAGGGTTTTCACATGAAAGGTAAAAAGATTCTTTCCATGGTGAGTTTCTGTGACTGTTTTCACTGCCTCAAGCAAGTTGCATCACCACCCCCTCCCCCCAGATATCTTCCATTACCTCCACATGGATGCAGAGAGGGTTATCTCATACATCAGCTTTTTATTCAGGTAGCTAATGTCTTCAACCAGACTGAAAGTACTAAAAATAAAATGCAGAAAATTCGACTGGAATGGTTTCAGAGTTTACAAACTCACAGGAGGTAGCAGAATCAGAAACAAAAGTGAACTTTAAGGCTCTGTACAAGTTGAAAGATGGATTAAAATATACTTCAGCTCATTTCTTTTGTATCTACAGTAGATTAAATTATCACACTCTGTTCTTTTTGAATTTTTTTCCCCTCCTCCCCAAGTGCCAACTCTTTTCCTTGTTCCTGCATGAAAAGACACAATTCCATTCCTTAGTTCCCATGCAAAACCATATGAAAGAGGTCTGTGGTTATTTAAGAAATATTTGCCTCCCAACTCATGTTCTCATTTGTCTGCCAGTGCCAACTTGAGAGAGCAGGCAATGATGTGAAAATGTGGAACCAGAGAATGTGCACACGTTGCAGTTTCAAACTTCTCATTCCCGTATGTGCTCAGTCACTCGCAGCCTTTGCTGTCCCTGTTTATCTTCCCCAGGAGCAGCAGCAGTGCGGCTCCCTCGGCTGCCTTGGTGTCACTGTTCCTGTGCCATCTGCATGTGTGACACTGATTTATTCAGCCGCACAGACAGCTCCCAGCTTTGGCCAGGAGGACGAGCAGCAGCTTTGCTCTCCTGAACAAAACCCTGGCGCGGTGCCAGCTCAAGGTGCTCGGGTCTGACCTGCACCTGATGTGCCACTTCCACCTGGCACTGCCAAGAGACCCCAAACGTCCAGATCACGGAGTATGGAGTGCAGTTCTTACCACACTGCAAGGAAACAGGAGCAAACAGCACCTGAAGGAAACAGGAGCAAACAGCACCTTCCTGTCCCTCTCCCCCTGCAGTGCTCAGTCCCCAGCAAACCCAGCTGGTGTAAGAGCTGCACTGTGCTCTGCTACTTCAAAACCTTCATTACTTCTACAAAATATGTTGCAGCACATTTAACAATGCACTGTGAAGGATTATAAATAATTAAAACTAAACCATTCATGTCAGAAATAAATGAACAAAGCCCATTTTGCAATGCACCATCCCTGATTTATTTTTATTGCATTCATTTAGCTCATTTGTTAATTCTCAAAACCCAGCAGTCCGCACAGAGTGGGTCTCACACACAGTAGGGAATGCTAGTGAGGTTGTGTCTTCTCTCATAAAGGAGCAAATCATTTTGGGTCAATAAAAACCATACAAAATACAGAAAATTATCAACTAACTGCTCCTGGATTTCACACTCTGTGTTTTCCAGGTGTCTGCTGCTCTGAACATCTCTTTTTAAGAACCTTATCTGCACACTGCATTTGCATTGGGGTACAAAATATGCAGAATCACACTCCAATTAGAAATAATTTTAAATACAGCTCTGGCTAATATCTACCCTGTGAGAGACTGATACTATCTTGGCTGCTCTCTGACTTCCAGTGGGCTTGTTTGTGAGCATCATAAATAACATTGCTTCTATTTAAAGCTGCAGTTTCACAAGGTGAGGATTTCTTTGAGGGTCCAGATTATGGTAGTGAGGATCAGACACCCTTATTGCTGTGCTATTCTTATTTTCTGTATCAGGGTTACTTAAATTAGTTCCTACTATTCCAATATTAATTATCCCGCAAAATTTTGCAACCACTGTAGAGTAAAATTGGTAAAATTTCATAGGTTTATTGATGTCATGTCAATATTTTAATCATAAACAGTTTCACAGATGGAATAGTTTAAATCCTTCCTAAGGTTTCCATGTGCCATTTTTTGCCATTTAAAGAGGAAATACATTCTCAGAAGATAAAGTGGATTTAAACAGGTAAGAAATAAAAGGCTTTAGCTTCTATTCTGATTTTTCTATACTATTCTATGCTGTTGTGGTCCATTCCTATGCTTTTCCCAACCCTGGAATTGGAGAGGTTTGTAGCCCCAAGTCACTGCTCTTCTCTGGGAGTTTCCTTATTCATGAAACTGTAGAATATCCCTGCCTGCATTCCAAGTGCACCACAGAAATTAGAGCATTTAATCTTGCTGCCTATTCACAGCAAAACACCTATAAAAATGAACAGGATGCAGAATTAGGTGTCACACCCTTCCATTCTTGCTTTCATGCCTGCTGTTTCCCAGCACAAGCAGCTCCTGAAGCCTGGGCAAATCACCACACCCAAGTGTGCTGCTCCCAGGGTGGATATGGGCACAGAGACCTGCACTCTGTAGTCCAAAGTGTGCTCAGCCTGGCATTAAAAACCCTTTGAGAGAAGTGTGTTCCTCACTGGCAGCAGTCCAGGTGCTCCCCAGGGAGGGGCTCTCCTGCTGTGCCAGGGGGGTTACACCAGGAGTGTTTGCTGAGCTCAGGTCCAAGGGGAAGGGAGGAAGCAGATCCTCAGAGAGAGGAGCTTCTGAACAGCCTCTCTTATGAGAGTCTTGAAGGAAGAGCAGCTGAGCTCACCTGAATCCCTCAGCAAGAGATTCCTGTGTCCACACCTCCACAGACAGGACTGGGACAGACACCACTGATAAATACACAAACCCCCTTTGTGTTCAGTAGGATGGGAACAGGCACTCACTGGGCATGAGCCTGGCTTCTCCCAGAACGTACCACACTCAGGGGCTGAACTTATGCACATAATGATTATTCTACTCCATTCATCTTTATGCATGAACTGGATTTATTTTATTTTTCTAAGCCATTATTTAATACAAGAGGCAGTGCAGAAAGTAAGAAGCTAATACAATCACTTCTCTTGTGTACTGCATGCTTCTCTAGCTGAAAATGTAAAAATGTCAGAATGCATGAAGGATATCAGAAGTGTCATTAGGTCTGTTCTGCATGCAAAAGAGCACTGGAGAAGTTTTTTTATTTAAAAATATATATTTACTCCAAATTAAATTTCTCCTACCACAACTTCAGTACTCAACAACTAGTTTAAAAAATTCTGATTGGTTTTTAGGTATTTATAAGTAATGCAAACCAAATTATTAACAAGACTCAGATCCAGACTGCAATGTCACCATGGACAACAGCCTCAACCTGAGCAGCCTTGTCAGCCCTGAGCTTTTAAACAAATGTGAACAGTTAAGGTTCTTCCCAGGTCCCACCAAGGGAACAGCTCTAAAAGCTATTTTGCATTGACTAATGCTGAAGAGACTGAAATCTTCTCAAAGGAGCCACATTTCAACTAATGCTGCTCAGTTTTAAACATGAATGCCCCTTATATTTGGTGTCTCCCACTTTCTGCCTTACACATCATTTTCATCAGAGGGAAGCAGCTACTGAAGGATCTACTATCACCTGAGTTTTTTATAAATGTGAACTTTGTCAGGGATTGCAGTTCTGGGAAAACACAGTTATGTTACTGTGATAATTAAATGATGCCATGACATTTGCACCATCAACAAACAAGTACAGCAGAATACGTGATTCTTCCTCTTGAGCTGGAGGGCAAACAGGCAGTGAGCCAATCATGGGCATGGCATGGCATGGTGCCCTTCAGCCCAGCTCAGATCCTGCCTGCCCACCCTGGCAGGGCACAGAGGGGCAGCTCCATCAGCAGGGCCAGGAACAGGAGCAGCTGGAGGCCACGGCAGGGCTGGGGTGCAGGGGACACCGAGCCCCCAGTCTGGGATGTCTGCTCAAGGGTGCCTGAGCCACCACAGCAACAGGCAGCAGAGTATTAACACCATCACCAGAACAATGATGACTCTTCATTATTGAAGAAACACCATTTTAATCTCCCCCTTTTTCTATTAAAACATTAAAAAAAATCCTCAATAAGTAATCTGCATTTCACAAATGACAGTGACCTCGGTCTGCTGCTGCTCCAAACAGAGCTTGCTTTAGGGCAATGGGCTCTTAACAACCATCAGTTTACAGCAAATGAACATTTATCTGATTTTTTTTTTATTCTATTGTATTGTAATTCTGTAATGGTGCTTGAAATTAACATTTTTGCTCTGTTTTTTTCACTTTTTTGATCATTAATGTAGTAAATTATACCAGCAAAATGACTACAATGGTTTCATCTGTGTCCTAAAAACCTATTAAGTGTCTGTGTAGAAATTGTTGAGCTTTTGGAGGTTGACTGTCTTATTTCTAAGGTCATACTTGGCCTATTGACCTAAACTAAACTGACTCCACCTCAAATATTCGCAAGAAGAATTGCATCAAATTAAAAGCATCACGTGGAAGAGGAAATAGAGCCTAGACACATAGTTACAATCATCAAAGCTAAAATTATCTGTAACTAGTCAAAGTGTTCCAGAGATCTCCATCGGCTTTTTCTTCCTGGGAGGTCCCTATTGTATTATTCAGATTTTAAAATACCTCATAAGTTGAGCTATTCAACAAGCTGCTGGATATAATTTATCTTTCTTTAATTTATTGGAACACGTTTCTATATCACTGTTCTTATTTTAACAAAGACATTTTTTTAAACTGGTAAAATGAAATGCATATTTAATTTATTCTGCCCAGTAAAGAATCCTGGAGAAAATCAATTTCCATTTACAAAGATATCCCAGCAGGCTGGGTGTCCCATTACCACAGTATTGTGCCTCTTATATCCAGGTTTATGTGACAACGCCATCATTTCTTCTCCATGATTCTATTACTTCTGGAAAACTATGTTAAAACATAATATAACGTAATGTGACTTCAGACTGACAAAAGCTGTGGAAATCAAAGGCAGTGCTGATCACTGGCAGGTTGGGTGACAGCACACCTGATGCTTAATGACACATTTCCATATTTCTGCCACCACATGACCAAGCAAACTTCTTACACCTCACCCCACAACCACTGAGCACTACCAAGAGCAGGGTTTCTGACCTGCTGGGGATGCCCTGGGCTGATACTGCTGCTGCTTTATTCAGCCATTTACCCTGACCCCAGGAGTGACAAACATCCCATTGACACCTTCCACAGCAGCAGTGACTCAGCTGGAGGAGCTGTTCCCATGCTCTCAAAACCTGCAGTGATCCATCTCACCTTTCCCCAAAGGACACTCCCTATGCTTGGATCAAGGAGTGGGATTTTGTGTCCATTTTTTGAATTTTAGACTAAAAGCAAGGACCTTTTCAACTACTTATAGCTGTCACAGTTTTCAAGGTATTGTTACGTAGAACCAACACCAAACAATCCAACTCCAATAAAAGCAGCCTTGGTGAGACCCAATATTCAAAAAGGAATTTAGTTAGATTTCAGGTTGGGCCTTCATTTCACTTATGATTTTATACAAAGTATACACAAAAAGTGTGTGTTTATACCCATATTTAAAGGTGCTGAGAATTACAGGACCCTAATTCCATTGTGGCTTCTCACATCATCATAAACTGTGGGAGGGGGAACCCAGGGATTGTGCAACCAGAACTCGAACCATAAATGACATTTCTGCAAACCTGACCTGCTTTGTATTTCAGACAAAATGTTGGTACAGATGCTGTGCATTTCCCAGCCTTTCAGTTCTCCTGCTTATGCTGCTTCCTCAGTAATGTGCCCTCCACATTCCCACGTCCGCTGATTTCCACGGAGCCTCGCTCCTCTTCAAGTGTTTCTGAAGAGTTCTGATATTCTTGCACACGACATTTTGCAATCAATGAGCACAACTTCAGCAGGAATGCTGATTTAGGTGCATACAGGCATACCCAGGAATTATGAGGGCTTTTTCTGGGACTGCAATGTGCACAACACTGCAATGAATAATGCTGCACTCCCCAAGCCGGCATAAGAAATGGCTGTAAAACTAATCACCTCCTAGCCCAAGAATGACACAGCTGAGGTTGCCTTTGCATGCTCGATTCATCTGAAGGTGTGTGTTGCCCCTCATCCCCAATAGCACAGTTTCAAAGGCATCTAAGGGAATCAGATGCTCCTGTTTCACTGAAGTTCCAAGGAATGTCTAACTGCATGCAGTTTTAAAAACTGTTGAAAATTATAGTTTACTGTATTTAATTATACAACCTTTCTGTCTTACTCAAGGATAGATGGTGCTTACTAAAGTTGTGTCTGAGCAAATGTAATCAAGTTCTTAAATTTTAGTATATCCTTAAATCCCATTTCCTTTAGCAGGAATGTAATGAATCTGTTCTGATGGAGTGTGATGTTTACTTTAAAATAATATCTGAAAGCAAGAGAGAAGGCCATCTCATATCTAAGCACTTTCCTTTTTGGAACTGCAAGAGGACTCAGAAGTGAAAAGAGGAAGACTAAAAATGTGTATTTCTTAAGAATGCACATAATGAACAAAGGCAAAAAGAACGAAGATAAGATTTCCAAATGTGGATGTTGTCCCTTGCTTATTCACAGTATTAATATGTAGACTACAAAATAGAAATACCTTTGTTCAGTATAAACACGTACTTTTCGCTTGCTAAGGCAAAGTGATGGCAATTTGGAAAAGGAAATCACAGGTCAGACAGCACAGCAATCATTCCTGGCCATGGACAACAATCTACCCATGTGACAGGAGACATTCAATTTTTATAACCTGGATCTATGTCAGGTGACTGGGATCAGAAAATAGAGGGCAATTTGTTCCTAACACTTCTTTGTTGCACATTTTTTACAAGGTTTTAACCTCCAGCAACTCTGGGATTTGAAAGAAGGAGGTATCTCCCTTACACAATATCCCTACATCCCACATCAGACTAAGAGTAAATCCCAGCAAGCCATTAGCTGTGTGTAAATCAATAAAAACCAACCAAACAAAAATAAATCCCAGAGACCAAACATATAAGATCAGAATTTCCAAGTCCTTGCCTGATTTATAAACTCTCTTTACTAATTCTGAACCCAAGCCTGTTATCAGCCCTGGAGCAGTGCATCAGGAATGCCACACAGCCACCAGTTTTTATCCTTATCTTCATCACCATTTCCCCTCTGCCACTTCAACGCAGCGCAGAAAAAGCAACATCTCCTCTACTCTTGGATACCACTACAGGCATTTTTGCTCATTATTTGAATATTAAGTACTGGATTTCTGTGCACAAACTTGTTACAAATATGGTTGTTGTCTTCATGTTTCATTCTTTAATAAGCTGCTGTTAAAAATGCCTTAAGATGCCCAGCACGAACAGCTACAGCATGTAAAGCACAAACCACAGAGAAACTGCAGGGGGGTTGTGTTCATGTGTGTGCACACATGGAACAAAGAGAAGGCAGGAAGCACTTCTAGAGCCTGTCCTGTTGGAAAACTGTGCTGCTACACGAGACAAGGTGATGCTGTGCCATCACTACACAAACCTGCACAACAATTCACCAACACCATGTACAGACACACCACACCAGGAGGAAATGCTGCATCAAATTACTACAGTTGAAATGAACATGAAGTTGCACATGCTGACTTCTTCCAAATATAGCATAAGAATATGATTTTCCTCTACAGATCTCTTTGAATAGTTATGAGAGGTTCGGGCTTCTTGTGAGCAGTCACAGGGCTTTGAAAATGAGTATTTTTGTACCATGCTGCTGGTGATAGCATCTGTGGAACAATGTCATGGCATATGCCACAGGAATATAGCACTGAAATCAATCAACAAAGCCTCCTTCTTAACATGCTGTGGAAAAAAAAAAGCGAGACACAAATATTTCATATTTAGAATTGCATATGTTCAGGGCAGGCAGTTCTGCAGGCGAGCTGTGCTCAGGCTCTGTGCTGTGCAGAGCTGCTGCAGTGCTCCTGCTGCAGCTCAGCCCCGTGCCCAGAGCTTCAGCACGCCCAGGGGAGCCAGCACCAAGGGGAGCCACCTCTCAGGAAGAGCAGGCAAAATGCATCCCTGCTCCCAGCTCATGGATTGCAGAACACTCGCATCCAAACCAGAGTTGGTTCTGTCTGTGTAACATCCTTCATCTCAATGTCCACTAAAATATCATTTGTCAGGACTCAAAAAAACCCCAAAAAGATCTGTCACCTTCTGTCACCTTTCTTTTGGCACTGAGGTATCTTCACTCTGCTAGGGACACTCTCAGGGGGTGATCAAAACAATTAGGACATTATTAGGTAATGAGGTTCATACAACATAAATCATTCTCTCCCTGATATCTGGGTCTCTGAAATCTTATCTTCTCTGAGGATGAAACTCAATCCAGTGTCCTCAGCTGTGCTGCCCTGTAACACACTAGTCACCAGCACTTTGTGACAATTACTATTCCCTAGAAAGCTGCTTTGCTGTAGCTGGTACACTCAGCATGTTTTTAGCATATGCTGAGTACATATCAAAGGCCAGCTTGGACAGGGCTTGGAGCAACCTGGGACAGTGGAAGGTGTCCCTGCCCATGGCAGGGGTGAAACAAGATGAGATTTAAGGTGCCTTCCAACCCAAACCATTCAGTGAGTCTGTAATTCTATGAAATCAGGTGTCCTGCTGACCATATGCAGGACATATGGTCAGCAGGACACCTGAAAGTCCCACAGGAAAAGTTTCGGAAGCAGAGGTGGGGAAGTGTAAAGAGGCATTTAATTCAAATGCAAGGGCTGGGGGAGCACAAGATCTCATTCGTGAACTTTCCTCCCACTGTCATCCCAGGTTGTGTAAATATTAGCTCTGTGAACTGGAATAATGGCTCGACTGTCTGAGAGGATGACAAGTGACAGCGAAGAACTGGGTCAGGATCAATCCCTATTTGCATACCAATTAGTTAATGTTCTTTCTTTTCTCACACAAATAGAGGAAAGGGTAAGACTTCTCACTTTTAGAATAGAAAGCTTCAAATGTCTTTCATGCGATAGCTTGTGTTGTATTTTTAGAAAACTTGTTTAGGCCTCAGGAGCTTTGCTAAAACTCCTTAATCCTGATTTTAAACTCATCTTAGTCCCAGCTTCATCAACTCAGCTAATGTATCTTGTACCACTCACCTTTCCAGTAAACCCATGTGCTTAGCAAACAGGTTTTTTCTGGCTCTGGAGCAGTCACCCTTACTTCACTCCCCCAGTGCTTCTTTATAACTCTTATATTTTTCAGTATATTCTGAGAGTGATGTTTGCTGCTTTCCTCTTATTCAGGCCACAGGCCCTCTGTCAACACAGCAAGCCCCAAACATGTGGCACTCCTGCAGATTCCCTCCTTGGTCATCATTAAAACAGAGCTTGAATTCCACCCTGTTTCTGGGCACAGCAGATTTATGGTAGAAATTACAAGAATCATTCATCTTTTTCAGGTTTATAGTGGAGCTCACTGCTGGACCGTTACCTCTCTTAAAGAGGCTACTTGCAGTAAGGAAATTGGAGAGAGGAGCAGCTAGATGGAAACTTTTATCATTTGGACACTGTTCTTGTCCTTATTGATCCTTGCCTTAGTTGAGCCAGTACCCCCAGCTCCATTAACACCTTATTTCTAAAGAGGGCAGAATCCTCAGAAAGACTCAGAATGCTGGATTTGTAAAACAGTCACTTTCTAGACTTATTTCTTCAAGTATTTTAATATTTCAAAGGATTAACTCTAAATGTTTTAAGAGCTTTAAATTAGTAGCTGTAACCTGATCATAAATTAAACATCTTCCCTTCCCAATGCAAAGCGATGCCAAGTTATTTGTATACTTATTGGTTGTTTACACTCAGCATCAAGATATTCCCTGGAAACTGATTTTTATTGCCAGAAGAATCTGTAAAGACAATAGAACTTCCATACTAACTAATCTTGTATTATTCCTTCATTAAGCAACTTGTGCATTTCTGGTCATGCACAAACATCCACCCCAACCCATGAAATTTTAGATGTAAATAAATATCCCAAAATCCACATAAACAGAGCACCTAATTCTCACATCAGAATGCAGATAGGTGAGAATATGTGTGCAATCATATCCAAGTGGAATTTCAGGTGATGTAAAAGCTTAAACAAAGAGCTCTGGCCAAATGAAGGAATCACAGTAACTCCAGCTTCCTTCTCCAAACAAAATGGAAACTCAGAATCCTGGTCATGCTCATATGCTAAGCCTAATACTACTTATTTATTTATTTTACTTTTTAAAAATACAGTACATTTCCAGGCACATCTGGGTGCAACCCCACTGTTCTAGATGTTGTGTGGCCATCTGGCATAACATTAAGCCAGAGGAAAGCTAAAGTGAATTGGACATAAACTCAAAATTTAAAAAAAAAAAAAAGGTGTGCCCATGCTGACTTCCCTCATTATGGAAGGCTTCTCCCCCATGCTCTTTAAACAAACTTAAAGCTTTTGGGCTTCTTTCTCATTCCAGGGACATTGGCTCCAGTAGACATTCCAGGAATACATACACTTCCTTTGATTTCATTAAGAGTCATCCCCAGGCCAACAGCCAGCAACACAATGGATCCTTCAGATGTCATTTCCGCAGCTCATTCTGTTATTAATGAAAACTGGAAACAAAGTCCAGCATCAGTAGTCTACTTTCCTACAGGTGCTGCAGTGCCTAGGGAATAAAAAATCCTTGTTTGTGAAATCCCAGGTGTCTTAAATTAACAACAGTTAATTTACCTATGATTAGCACTTCACATGACATCTCCATCCCATTGGAATAAAAAACCATGTCAAGTCAACTGAAGGAAGCTTGGGAGAACAGGAAAGAGAAATTCAAATTGATTTGGAACTCTGGAAATCATTAGCTATTGGGATGTGATTGGCCAAAATGTTCATAGACAAAAGTAAACACTATTCTGTATCAACTGCTCAGTTTTTTCACCCCAGAAATTGGTTGACTCAAATTCCACAACCTTCAGAAACACTTAGCCCTGTATAACAATCCTACATAATCCCAAGTATGTGTTTTTTTACAGTTTTTCTAGTTTTACATAATATATAGATCCTACAGCACTGCCATATCAAAAATATATTTTCTAAGTTGAGAAAACTGAAAATATTAATTTCTTATTGGCCCATTTGTTTTATAAAGAGCATAAACAACAGCCCTTTTCTAAGCATTTGGAGACTTTCACAAGTATATTTTTATGTAACTCACATTGGTTTCACTGCAAGTTGTGCATTGAGTACCTGTGTGCTGCTTTGGGCTGGGGGAGAGTTAATTTTCTTCACTGGAGCTGACATGGGACTGGTTTTGGGATTTGTGCTGCAATTACACCGAATCAAGGTCTTTTCTGCTGCCCACCCCAGCCCAGCAGTGGGGAGCTCTGGATGCCCAAGGAGGTGAAGGAATGCCTGGGCTTGCTTTGCTTGTGGGTGAGGCTTTTGCTTTACCTATTAAACTGTCTTTATCTCAACCCACAAATTCTCTTTTTTACTCTTCCAATCCCATCAGGGATGTGGGTGAGTGGCTATCTGGGGCTTACTTGCTGTCTGGGATTAAGCAACATCAATGTGGGAATTCTACTAAATCAGCAATGAAATCCATAAAAGGCTCCTGAAAACATCCCTTTGCTATTGCCCTAAACCCAAAGATACAGAAAGCTCAGTGGTTTCCAGCTGACAGAATATTTACAGTGTCTCATGCCTAAATGTCATTTTATTGCATTCTTCCTGCTTCATCTCCTATAAATTAAAAGATGTGTGATTAATCAGTTGTACTTTGGGTTCCACACACGAATTCGTGCCCTGCCAAACCCACAGCCCAAGTGTGCCACCTAATGGCCCTGGAATAGGGAATGCACCGATCCCTCAACTTCAGCAATAAAATCTAAAGAAAGCACCGCTTCACTTGTTGAGGTGGGGGTGGAGCTTCATCATTATTTTCCTGCAGGTCCTACCCACCACATTTCCCCAGCAATTCTGCAGGTTGGATGAAATAATTGCTTTAAGGCGCTTCAAAATGTTGAGATAAAAAAGCATTTGAATGTGACCGTGAGGTTAAAGAAATCCACAGAGCTTTGACCTCACAGTTGAAACCTCATGGGCTGCAAGCTGCACAAAAACCTGGACATTGCCTGGCTGCCTCCAAGCCTCACTGCTAAATGACCAGCATTTCCAGTGAACTTGTGGTGAGTGGCAGCAGTGGATTCAGCCTGCTAAATGAAAGTGTTATTTTTCTGTTGAAGTACTTACAGAGGGCAAGCTTAATTTAGCTGATATCATCTCCTTAAAATGCAGTCCATAGTCAAGTGAAGTGTTTGCCTTAAGAAGTACCAGGAAAAAAAAAATTACATAGAGGAGTTGTGGAATAACATTTGCAATGGTGATACATACAAAGAGAATATAATTCCATTATAAAATAAATACCACAGTAGCACACATTAATGAAGTTGTCAAGAAAAGTTCTTAAAAATACTACCCACCTAAAAATACTGTTAAGGAATAAAAAAGAAATACAGATGCAATTAATTCATGTACATTTACTATTGGGAAGCATAGCTCCTTTGTAATAATTTACAAAAGAAAGCATTACAAACGTGGGGCAGAGGGTGTAGATTAAGGCAATGAGTTACTGATTTGGTTATGTACTCAGAAACTGAACACCAGGAAGGAGGCTTGGGATTTACGTTTACACTGCTTACTGTCAGTCCCTGTTTCCTACTGCTTGAAAAGAAGATTCAGAAAATGCTTACATTTGCATGGGATTAATGATTTATTATAAACACAGTGTGCCAGCAGATGAACAAGGGATGGAAAATACTCCTCGACATTCAAATTATTTTCATATGTACTCAAAGCTTCCTTTCCATTATTATTAACTAATAATGTAAAATCTAAACCTAAATATTGTTAGATGCAAACTGTATGCCAAGAGAGTGTTTACATTATTTATTTTGAAATCAATTATAATAACACCCCATTTCTTTTCAAATATGCCTGAATTCTGTGCCTTCCCTTTCCAAGCTTTACTTCACCACCTTGCTTGCTTTAGGCAGGATGAGCCATATGAGCCTTTTGATTCTGATAAATTCATCCACACCACAAGATTGCTTTCTCTTTATCTAATGTTAGCAGTAGTAAAGAACAATTATATCAGTTTTATGGAGCTGTAGCAATACAGAATATCTCTGTGATACATAACTGTGGTGCCTTAGGAGGAGTAATTACTGAACCAGTGTCTTGACTGTATCAGTGGCACAGGCACAGGAATGAGGAAATGCCTGTGCCTGTGGTGGGCTCCTGACAAGACCCCATGACCCAAGGTGCAAGGGAACTTCAGCCACAGTTTAGCACAACAAATCCTAACAAATATATTGCAGGTCTGGAAAGAGATTCTATCTTTACAATTGGATAAGAGGTTTCAGACAGCTTGAGCCTGAAAGAAAAAAAAAGGTATCTTATGGAGTGGGGTACTTAGAAACCCTCCAATACAGAGCTAAATTTCTGCAACTGTCACCTGATTTTTTTGTTTATGATTTACTTACAGCTGCCTGTTAGCAGCTGGTATGATGTGGCAGCCATGTGGAGATTCCAAACTCCAGTGAAAAGGGCAACTAAAGGAATGCATGTAGAAAACCATCAACATAGAGATTTTAGGATGCATTCATATCCTTTAGTCCAAGCATGCTATTCCTGAGGCAACTTCCTACCAAATGTTCAAGCAAACATGAAACTAATCCTTCCATTGTGATGGAAGCACCTCTATTCCATGGGCTTTAATTCCCATTCCAGAAGCCTTCTGGAAATTGTCTGTACTGTACAGAACTGAACTCGTTCATCAAAGCAAAAGGAAATGTCTGTCTTGTCTGTCTTTCTAAGATCAGGGTTGAAGATATTTTTCATTTAAAGCGTACTTTTTCAGTTTCACTGCCAAATTCTCCATTTGCTACCATGGCAAGAGATGTAAGGATGTGCAACAGAAAATATTTCTTAATATTTCTTTCTCTTTTCCTATAAAATCCTGATTTCTTTTGCCATAATGCTGAAGCTGGTAGAATATTCTGCATGTTGTGTAAGCCAACAGGAGTAGGGGGATGAGGCAAGAAGAGCTGAGTGCGATTAAATAGCAGAACTAAGTAATTGGGGTTTTACCTCTCTTCTCCTCAATTCTCTATATTCATGCTTGGACAATTCCACACAGAGCCAGCTGACCCTGCCCACCCAGAGCTGGAAGGTTCTTTTCATTTCAGATCTCATTTCTCTGACAGGCTGCCAAACAGAGAGGATGTTATCTCACAGTTTGTCACATCAGGATTGCTAGTGATGCAACAAAAGGAAAATAAAGACAGAAAATAGCCAAGAAGAATACAGGCACTCATGGCCAAGACATTTCTGAAGTGAAGTTTAGAAAAGGTATGGTTCATACACAGTGCTTGTCACAACTGAGGCTGCTCTGTGGCTGGCTGCATTAAGAATGGGAATGGCTGCTGCTCATGGAATTCTAGTATTTCCTACAAGACATCTCTCCTACACCATTCTTTTCCTTATATGCTGTGTTGTGCAATTTGTATATGGAAGATGCTTTTATTCTATCTCCTTATAACCAACACTAGCCAAAGGATTTAGTTTTAGTGGAAAGTTATCTCCTTTGCAGGTGTCAGTGATTAGCAGAGAAGGAATCACTCAATGTTTGTAGACACAGCCTTTCCCACTTTATGTGGAGATAAACTTCCTTAATGTATAGCTCTCTTAATGTGTGCATGTAGCTTAAGACAGTAATTCTGTATAAATATTTAAATTAAATCAGTGGCAGCTTTCTCTAGTGACGAAATATAAATGAAACTTGCAAAGAAAACAAAAAACCCCCAACGCTTTCACTGAACGCTACTGCAAACTACATAAGGTATTTATGGAAATTTTTCACACCACTCCCCCTCTCATTTCCTCTTGTCATATAAATAATTCACCAGCAAAATCCTCATTCTGAACCAGAAATGAAAAAATTAAATAAACAGAAGATCTAAAGATATGTATGGGCCCTGCACAAGGTATAATTTTGTTTTGTTTTCTTCAGGTCGGTAGGGAGTTGTTAGCAAGTCCTCCTGCCACACTGGGATGAGAGGGGGGATTGCAAAACCTGCAGACAGATAAAACTGCTGGAGAGGCTGGAATCTGATTTCCTTATCAGAGTCAGAAAGTTGGCTGATGCAAAGCAGAGCGCAAACACTCACCTATTGGGTTTTCAGCATGCAAAAAAGAAATGGTAATTGCACAGTGATGGCTCTGAGTTAGAGGTAAAATCTAAACTAAAAACTAAACCAGGTGAATAATTCAAATTTGACATATCTTCCAAGGTAGGGGAATAGCCCAAGTTCTTCCTATTCAACAACAAATAGTAGATTTTCCTCCATGCATATCATGCTCCAAAGATTTTTAAGTGAAAGAAACTTGTTATCTGAATAATCCAGTTTTAGCTCAGTGGAACAGAATTTGCAATTATAGAATGCTGCTGTAAACTTTGACATCACTCATGTAAATATCATTCATCCCAACGTGATCTGTAAGCTCAAAAAACATTTCCAAAAGCAGGATCTCAGCACTTGAGGTTGAATCCTGCATTGTGTGCTTGTTGAGCCTGCTGATCCTTTCAGGACTGTTCTTCCAGATGAGGGACACTTGAGCATCTTAGTTTGATAGTTTGATAGTTTCTTTCCGAGAGAAAAAGAGAAGGAGAATTGCAAACCATTTCTCATTCTCATTATGAGGTTGCCTGGGTGCACATCCCATGGCACCTACACTGCTCTGTCAGCAGCCACTGTTTACAAAGAGCAAAAGCCCCATCCCCACTGACTTGTACAAGCATTGCTGTCAGCTGAGGGAAAAACCTACTGAGATTTCTGAATACAATAAAATGTGTGATCATATTAGAAATTCTTCCAAGAAAGCAGCAATGATTTCCCAGCACTGAAAGTTGCTAGTCCTGTATTTAACTCTTCCTTCCCACACCAGCTTTGTGGTACAGACAGAGCAGGTGAGCAGGGTTCCTCAGCTGCAGGATGCTGGTGACTGCTCAGGAAGGACAGCTCTGTGCCCATCAATAGCAGATGGTGCCTGGAGAGAAGAAGAAATATTTGGCAGCATGTGCTGAGAACAGCCAGGGATGCAGAGTGCTCCCATGACACTGCAGCTAGCCTGGCCAGCCCTGCTCTAGCTGCTCTTTGGGAGCAAGGTCTCCAAGGTCCAGGTCGCTATAAACCAGGCATTGAAATCTGGAGGTGACTCAATGCTGCTTTCAGGAGAGCCCTGGTATGAAACCTGAGCACAGCTGTGCATGTTAAGCTGCTACTGGATGATCATTAAAGGAAAGAGAATAGTTCTCAACCAGAGGGGATGCCAGCAGGAAGCTCCTCTTTCAGACATAAAAGCCTGATGCATCCTGAGAGTTTACTCTTGTGAAGGAAAACAAGGGAAAGGACAACCAGTTCTCTTGATGTGATTCCAGTAAACTACAACACAAAACATATATGAACATAGTATTTTTATCTATGTGCCATAATACAACATATAATAGTGTCCTGTTTTATTTATGGCTTGAGGCTGTCCTAATTGCAGCTTCCCAGTACCTGAAAGGAGCCTAAAGAAAGATGGAGACAGACAATTTACAAGAGTGAGAGGACAAGGGGGAGTGGATTCAAACTGAGATATATGGAGAAAATTCTTCCCTGTGAGGGTGGGGAGGCCCTGGCACAGGTTGCCCAAAGAAGCTGTGGCTGCCCCAGCCCTGGAAGTGTCCAAGGCCAGATGGGATGGAGCTTGGAGCAGCCTGGTCGATGGGAAGGTGTCCCTGCACCTGGAATGAGATGAGCTTTAGGTCCCTTCCAACCCAAACCATTTCATGATTTCATGATTCTATGATACTTTCATGGTACATTTAGGGAAAGTGTGTCATTAAAGAGTAACATCATAAGAGATTTGAGAGGGCATGGTCTGCCCTTAGTACTTCCAGACAACTCTCTTTACATCAATATCATTGCAAAAATGTAACTCTGGGTAGAATTGTATCTGCAATTTATAAATGATGGTGTGCTGGAGTCTGCAGCTGTGTTGAGCTGATATTTAGCTGCTCTATTGTGAGCCTCTGACTCTGATATGAATAAATACACCAATGACAGAATTCACAAGCAGTGTAAACCTCAGGAGAACTGCAAATGGATTTTCTTGGTTTTTTTTATTTTTTTAATCATTCCAATCTCCTTTATTTGGAATAAAGGATTTTCTGGGAGGAGGAATACAGAAAGACCTCATGAAAATACCACCTAGGTATTTGTGAGTTTGGGTTTTCAAGCAGCCTGTTGCAGGGTAGTTAAACTTACCTCACACTAACAAGTTCTGTTTGTGAAGAGCAGATGTGAATAAGTTTGTGGCAAAAACAAAATATAGCCATTATAAAGAAGATTTTGGATACTGCAGATTTTTTCTGGAATTTCTGGAGATAGAGTCCCACTTTCGTTCTCCAGGCTGATGGGAACAGAGTGCACTCTGCAATTCTGACTGGTACAGTTACAGTTCAGTCCCATACACTGACTGGGATCATTAGCTAATTCTATACATGGAGAGGGAAAATATAGGACATGTCTAAACTGCAGACAATTGTGTGCTGAGCATCCTTTGTTCTTGTCTGGCTGCATAATGACCCAGCTGTGATCCAGAGGCACTGGGACATGCTGGGGGTGGGGATGTTTCTGTGGTTCCCAGGCTCTCCCCCAGCAGCCCTTCCAGGGGAATGCAGCCAGCCTGGCTGTGCCATGCCAGGGCAGGAGCAGAGCTGATGCCACAGCTCCCTGTGCCTAAAGGAGTCTGTAGTCCCAAACCTGCCTCCACTGGGTCAGAGAAGGAAAAGCTGCCTTACATTGAGATAAAGCATATTCCTGTCACAGGAAAAGCTTTTAAAAATCCAAGGCAAGCTGTCTCACATTCATTCAATTGAGCTTCAGAAAGGAAAGACAGAATGAAAGGGGAAATTCAGGGTTACGTGATTGACATTAGCACATCTTCAAGATCAGTGGAAAGAACAATGAATCTGTTTGGAAACTCTTCTTTAACACCAGTATGGAGAAACCCACAAAGGTAGGGCTTTTTTTTGCCTCAAACAGATAGTGTTTCTAGGTCAGAATTGCAGCTTCACTGCTTAACCAAGATGCAGAGAATTCAGGACTAATCAAATTCTACTGAAGGGAAAAGCAATGTCTGAACTGAACTACAAGAACTACAGATCAAATAAAACTAAGTAAGGTTCCTCTTTTTCACCACTGAATTTAAATTTTGGTCCAAACTGCAGAACCGTAATTCTGAGTACAGAATTTTGAAAACAAAGATGTAGGGAAAAACATATTTTGAAATTTCCTTTAAATGAATCCACTGATTGTATCTTCCAGGGCAGCATAAACTCTCATGTTGCTAACCCAAAATCAAGGGATTACTCGGCACTATGATGCCGTAACAAACAGAATAGGTTAATAGCTGTCATTGCCATTTCTAAATTGAGAACTGCATCATTATGCATTGTTTGAGCTGCCAGCATCACATCCCTATTACAGCACTCCTGTAACCTCACACAATAACAGCAGTGATGTTTGGCAAGATATTTTGATATTTGCAGACCTAAGGAGACTTCAGTAAAGGCAGTGCTTAGGTTAGATATGCAAAAAGAGAGCAAAACCAAAAATGTTTTTCTTCTTCATTCTAATTTAATGTTGTTTCCTGCACAATTCTTGCAACTTTTCTGACACATGAGAAATGCCTGGAGGAGGCCAGTCTGTCAGCAAAACAGCCAGAGAGAAATTTATTTATTGGAAAGAACTGAGGTGCAGTTAAAAAAGAAAATAAAAAAATACTCCCCTTTGAGAGGAGATGGAAAAGCAGTATAGACTAACAAGCCTTTCTTGATCTTTCCTCCTTACTTAAAAAAATGTCTTAAAGAAGTCGGACTTGCAACACTCAGAACAGAACAGACAATTGCCATCCAGTGTCTCCCTAAGCTTCCTGCAATATAATACATGCTTGCTTAGGGACTATTTCCCATGTCTCTTTTGTCTAAGATAGCAGCTCCCACATACAACTGGTGATATTCACTGGAGATCTGTGAGATTTAGATTAACTCCAGTTTCAAGTGTGGGGTTTGATCCCTGTGTCAGACACTACCCCATCACTGCCCTTAATAATGACTGTTCTGGCTTTTCAGTCCCTTGAAAATATTTTTGAAAGACTGGAATTCTTCCCTTCTGTCTAACTGTACTGCCAGGCTTTTTTTCCCCTATAAAACAGGTGAAGGAATTGCAGAACAGATACGATATGGTTGGTAAAATTATTGTACAGGGCAGTAAAATGTTACGACCAAAATCACATTTCCTGTCTTTAGCTAAGGCACTCTAAAATGAGCTTGGACAACAAACCCATTGTACTAAAGGAAAACCATGACACATTGTAATGCAAAGCATATTTATAATATAGTTGTATTTAAATCCATGAGTTAGCTATTGGCATTTTCCTGTGAGTGCCACTGTCTCACTTGGAACTGCACCTACTGACAACAGTATAATTTTATCTACGGCCTGTTTGGAACATGGGCAGCTTTGCTACAGGGAAATGCATTCTCATATATTCCTTTTCTCAATCTATCTTTCTCAGTCATTCACACCATATAAATGCTTTTGGTTTCACATGTATCTCTTGCAGCATACTAATTAAAGGTTTCAAAAGGCTTTATCCATGGTTAAGTGATGATAAAATTTTAATGATTTAATTAGCAAGCTCCAAGAAAAAAATAATAATGAACAGAGATGGGTGCTTTTAGTGGCTCTTGAGCTCATGTTACATTAGAAGCACAGGAAGATGCAACATTCAACACACTTATACACCCAGCAACAGAGAACATGGTCCATACCATGCTGGAAGGGAAGTGTGGAACACAAGGCAAATGTCTTATGCCAGTTCTCAGCTTCATATGTGAAGGGCACTCTCTCAAGGAAGAAGTGCAACCTTATGGAGGGGAAAACAAATCTATTTTTTGAAAGCAGCTGGGAAAAAATAGATATTAGTTTCAGAAGATGCACTGAAAACTGTTCACTTTTAGTGTATCCTCATGACTTTGTGTTTCTCTTGTCAGTTGGCCCCTTTTCTCTCCCAGGCCACTATATTTAGGGTTTGGTAAAGCTAAAATTCTGTTGTTCTGTATTATAGGTTAGAGAATAAAGAGCTAATTGCTCTGTGTCAATAACTTTCTATTCCAATTTTGAATGTATTATTTTGCTTTTCCTCTCGACCAAGATTAGCCTATTATGAAAATCACTACCCAGACACCACATATCAGTGACAGAGAGCACAATAGCAGGCAGTTTGAGCCTGCCTCTGGGATGCAGCCATTCTAATCCCACCACTTGGCTCTTCCCTCCCAAATGCGATGAAGTTGGTTACAATATTCTGTTCTATATAGACCATGATGAGCCCTATGCTCTAATTCACATACTGAATATCAAAAGGAGATTAAAGGTTGCTGGGATTGTTCCCTCATTATAAAGCATCACTCATTCAAAGAAGTTAAATGCATCAATAGGCAGCTGCTCCCTCAGCACAGTTCAGAGGGATCAACAGCACATGGAGCCCTGCTTTAAGAATTAGAGGCGAGGACAGAGCAGAAGGAGGGCTCAGAAAACACGCATTTAGCTGCAATTAGAATTGCAGCCCATTGTAACATAATCATTGTTTTAGTTCACAAAATTTGCGGTTGGCAACGATCTCACTCTGTCAGCCATCACTGAGCCTGCTCTGCAAAGAGCAAGAGCTGTGCTCAGTATCAGCTCTTGGCAGAAGTGATCACCATGCAGACACTCAAAGCAAAGTGATATCTATATTCTCATCTCATTATCATTATTCTTCTCAGCCAGGATCCCCAGTAAGAAGATGGAGCTGGCCAAGTTTTGCAGAAGGCTCTGTGCACAGGATAATAAAGCTGTGAAAGCTACGTGCAAAAAGAGGGCATGACACAAATGTGCCCTGCAGAGGGAAGGCAACTGGTAAGGGATATAGTGAAGAAACTGAGGAACTGATTCCAGCCATGGAAATCCAGCAGAACATGTGACTCTCTAGGAGTTTCAGTTGTATATAGTACTTATTCTATGTTCTGGTTCTTATAAACTCAGAATATGGGCACTGCTCAAGCCTTTAATCTGCAAATCCCCTGGAGCAAGGATTTACTTTTGTAAGTGTTAGTCAACCTCTTGTAAATCACTGTGTACAGCTAACAACACTATCAATGACTGCAACAAAAGAGTGCTAATATGGGTGGCAGAGGCACTGGGGGAGAAAAGTTGCAGGGAGCAACTGTACAACTGGTGTGGATATAAAAAAGCACTTGAGGTCAGCTTCACGTGTTCAAATTAAAATTAAGGCTTGTTTTTCAGTGCTTAGTTAAGAAACAAATTATGTGAGCTGTACACATTAAAGTCACACTCACTGGACATCTTTATGCTGCTCATTTGTGCACAATATGCTCCTCATACTATTTGACTTCTTTCCTGTAAATCTGACTAACCAAAGATGACCTGTACTGCTGTAAAACACTCAAAGTTAAATTGGTTCACAAAAGCAGGTTCAGGGGACAGAAGGAGGAGAATCTGAACTATTCACTCATTAAAAAGCACTATCCATTTACAGCTGATGTGTTTTGTGTTGCTTTCTCTGAACAAACAAACTGAACAAGGAAATCAACAGTTTTGAACTTTGAGCTACACTGAAAGTAGACATGGACAGTTCTGCCCTATGTCAACTCAAAAAAAAAAAACCCAAACAAACAGAACACCACTAAAAGCTCTTACAAATATACATTAGAGATTTTCAATATTTAACTGCACTAATCTGAAAGAAATGCAAAGCATAGTACCCCAAATCTTAAATATAAGTACACCAGTATTGTAATGTCCTTGCTCTTGCAAATGTCAGTGAAAACTAGGGATGGTGATTCAAAACATGAGAGTTTTCCACATCTCCCACTACTACAGAATGCAGCTATTTTCCTGGTGAAGTTATGGAGTACTAACTCACTCTTTCACCAACACTAAAAACACAGAACTTGCGCTAGAGACACATGAACACTTTGGTTAAAATTTGGATAAAATTATCATAGGCTTCTAGGAAGCAGAGGTCTGTCTATGTCAGCTGTTCTTGCCTGGCACTTCTGCAAATTTGCCTATGAGGGTCTTCAAAAGTTCTTTGATAAAGATTAATTAAGGAAGAAAGAGTCTATGTTTGCCATCTCTTAATTCTCCCAAGCAATGTAAATGTTTGAAAATACTGTGAGATTGGTTTCAGCTCTTTTTCAAACAGAGAGCAATTGCTGGTGAGATCGATGGTGGGACGTGGGCACAGCCAAGGGACAAATTACAGGAACCACTGGTGTTTCCTGTACAGCTCATCAGCTGTTAACAACTAAACTGGACAGAAGCAAATCTTCCAGCTGCAGCAATATTGAAAAAAAACTTCTACCAGAGATTTTCACATTGGTGTGGCTGTAATAAAAAGTCTATCAGTGTTAAAGTTATAAGTCTTGCTTAATTTAACTACGAAAATTTGCTGGAGGCAGAGGTTTGTAATATAATTTTTTAGCCTGACAGCAATTTCCACTTTACACATTTTGAAAACAAATGTGGCAATGTTTCAGTTAGTGGAGAACAAATAATGTCATGGAAGTCTATCTGTTAAAGGAGTTGAAGAAAGGAAGATTTGCACATTTTAAAGCTGACAAACTCCCATTACTATCAGTGCTGACATGTGCTTGGTTAATTCATGCTTTACCAGAAACTACCATCAAGTCAGGAAATGTGGAATAACTACAAATGTTTTATAAGCATTCACAGTGGCAAATCATGTTGGATTGACTTGACCAGTTTAAGTAGGAACATTTAGAATATATTATAGAAATCCTTATGAACACACACCGGTGGTTACTTTTGTTCTTTGTTCCATATGTGTCTTATAATTTTGGATGTAAGTATGTCAATTGCTGCTTTCAAACATTCTTGAAGTATAATATTGCACCACAACACTACAAGTGATAGTTCTAGGTAGAAAACATGAGGCCACAAAGAGGCAAAGAACCCAGAATATGGGGCAGAAGTCCATTCAGTTCTGGAAGTGCAAGTGAGTGCAATACAAAGCACAGTGTGATTCCAGAAATGCCATGACCCTGAGAGGACCCATGTGTGCACAGTTCCAGGCACACCAACATTCATTTGTCCACAAAATAGGCTCTAATAAATCCTGATCAGCAGTTGTGCCTGCTCTCTATGTAATTAGCATTTGTGTGCTTTTCACTGCCCAGGACTGTCATCTAGAATCCTGTAGATTACCGCTTTCCATTTCCCCTCCAGTATTGTAATTTCTGCCAAACTGCCTTCATGCCAGAGAACATAGTTGTGAAATGATTAAAGAAAAAAATAAATGAACAAACTCATCATGTTTGATTTTAACTGCTTTCCATGTTCATTATGTGATACGTGTTTCTCGCTCAGGCTTTGTGGAATCGCTTATCCCAGGTACAGCCCTGCAATCTTCACTGCACAATGGAAAACTGGCTTGCAATTATTGTCATGAAATTGGAAGGATGGTGTGAATTTCCATAACAACTTAATGGATCTCAGTTCTTCATCTGACAAGCAAGTTTGTGCTTATTTCTTAGTAAATTTACTGATTAACTCCCTGGTAATCTGCAATAGATTGGAAGTGCCTGTGTTTTATGCAAACTGAAAACAGAGCCTCTGCAGTCACTCAATCAAATCCATGGAATCCACTGTGGTGCCTTTTAGCCAGCCCCTGGGAAAATGCAGGGGTTCATTGGATGCTGTGAAGCTTAATGCACTCATGCTCTCATGGACCAAGGAAATAAATTAACTGCCCCTCAATGGAAAATGCTCTGGTCACTGATTCCTGATAAACACCTTTTTGCTCCTAAGGTTATTTCAATTGAGTAGATATGACTTAAAAAGAGATGTTCTCCAGGCTGTGTTGAATTAACACCATTTCAGCCACTGTATAGACTAAGCGTACCCAGAAACAAACTGGAAACCAATTAGATCTAAGAAGAACAAAGATAATTTGCTTTACCAAGCAGCAAGAGAGGAGGATTCTACATTAGCTGAGATTTCAGAGAGGTTTTTTTGTATTGCTCCAATGCAGATTACAAATCTGCAATTCTAGACATGACAAAGCTTGGATAACTGCAGTAGAGACTGCTATCACTAAAGCTCAGGAAACAAAGAAGAGGATGAAGCAGGAGAATATTTCAAATACTGGTTTAATTCAGTATTTATTCTTCAAAAGTTTGCAAAAGTTTTATTACAAAAATTCCTGGGGAACCCAATTTTCATTTGAACAGAACCATTCTGGAGTAAATTCAATCATTAAAGTGCAAGTCTTGCTTGGTATAAAAATCTCAATGCAGCCTGAACTGCCCATTTACTGCTGATAGCTCTGTAATATGTGACTTTATAAAGCATTGTCCAAACTTTTTAAAATTAAGCATTTATACTCCTAAATCACTCCTGTCTGAAAAAATACTGGGTATTCAGCAATTTTGAAAATCATGCCTTTGCATGTCTAAATATAGATGTAGGATGTTCTTGATGACTAAAGCATCACAGAATCCTTCTCAGCTAGAGAGTAAATATTAATACTACTCTGAGTCCTCATTCATCTCTCTGCACAGTGCTTGGAGATCTCTGGATGAAAAGAGTTACACATCTATTAAAGGATCTTCTCCAGAACTCAGAATGTTGAAGAGCTCTGTAAACCCACTCCTTCCTTAACAGGACTCACAGCACATGCTCTCCTAAGAATCTGTGTGCCATTTTCTTTTATATACTGGCAATTGGAATTCTGTCAACCAGAGCTCTTTTGCCTTAACCTCCTCTTTGTTCTATTTTTGTTTTTCTGTGTCACACTTTTCTCTTATCGACGGATGCTGTATCTGCACTAAAGGATGTGCACTTCTAATGAAAATAAAGTTTTAGCTTGCTAGCTATGCCATCTCCACTTCATTATTTTCCGTACCTAGGCTATTGCTTATTAATTATATGTATCTATTTAAAGTTAATAAATGCTGAAAAATAAAATACACGTATGAGGCCTGGAGCCAGTGAGAAAATTAAATAACAGCAAGAAAATCTTCCAGCAATGCTCCAGCAAAAGGTAGATTCTCGATTTTGCAGCACATCTGATCTGTCCAGAGCATTTTCTTTTATCAGAACAGCTGGATTACAGCTCTAGTACACAATAATGGCATATTCATTTTAATCCTATTAAATAAACAAAATGAACAAAATGGAACTGCTCTTTGTGAAGGCAAAGGGTTTAGCTTCTTTCTTGGAGGCTTTCTGTACATTGGGATAGCAGGATTGCTTTTTAGTGAAAGAAGGCATGCCTCTTTTGAAAGGGTCCAATTAGCAAGTCTGGGGACGCTCAGCTTACAGTGCTGAGTGAAATTGGAGCTGGACTTGTGCAAAACAAGACTCCAGTCCCCTGCTCACTGGAGAGAAAATGTAGTCAACTGAGAAGAAGGAAATAAGAGGAACAAAAAGAAAAAAGGGAAAGTGGATGATAAAACCCATTCTCCCACATGTTTTCATTTATAGAGTGTCATAAAAGCCTGCTTAGGGACTTTTATGTACTCTTAAGCCAGACATTGGAGTTTTCCCTGAACATCCAATATCCCTCACTAGAACTAGCAAAACTCTTTTCATAGAGGGACAGAAATATTTCTTGTTGATTCTTATGAAATTCTAATTTTGTAAGTATTGGAAATGATGCACAAATTTATGAGTAGTCTGGGAGTTTCAGAGCAAACAGAATTACTTTCTTTTTTGTGCTAACGAGAAGGAGAAGAGGAAAATATGCAAGATCAGTAAATATATGAAAACAGTCCAATTAGTGCCAATGGAAAGAAAGGAAATCACATGATAATCAAACCTCAGTATTACAGATCAAAGAAGATCCTAGCAAATTCCATGAAGTTGTTCTAGGTTAATCCAAACCAAGCTCATGCCAAAGCTTTCAGTTGCAGTATAGACACAGATCCTCACACACAGACATTTTAAATGAAACTGTTCTCCCATTCAGCATTAAAACCCCAAACTTATAAGGATCTGCCAGCCTGTATTTTCTGTTTTGCAGTGGCAAATAATAAACGAGGCCTACATATTACATGGAGTACAGTGACACAGTTAAACCACCAATTTCAATTATTGTTGTCGACCCCTCTAACCATCTCAGAAGCATCTGATATATCCTGAGGTCTCTAAAGAGGCTATGATCACAACATTGCAAAAAAGCAATCAGAAGGTTGTGTGTGAACAGAAAGCAGCCAGGCAACAAGAAGCCAAAAATACCAAGCAGAGCTGCAGGTGGGGGCTGCCTTGGTGCCTGGGCACAGGGGCACAAAAGGGAGAAAACCTGCTGGGAATCTTTGGCAAATTATGTCCCCAGGGGATGTTTCCCAGGAGAGCACAAACCCACAGAGCAACCTCACACCTTTCTGGGAGTGTCACACGGAAGGGAGGACAAAAGCCAAGAGCAGCATTGTTCTTAGCACTGGTACTGGCAGCTGTGCAAACACAAGGAGCCATCTGCTGTCATTTCATAAGTGCAGGGGTGATCTGGGACAGCAACGGGCTAAAAATATGAGCTTTCTAAGTAAGGGAGGTTGGCTGAATTTCTAACATTTCTGTCAACAAATCTGTGGGCTAGGTCATACTCTTGAGACATTCCCAACTTAGCTTCTGCATGGAGGTGTGATATCAATGGGTTTTATGACCACATTAGTTAAGCCCTCAGGACAATGATTGCATTTCATGGATCTTAGGGGATGATATGCTCCAACTTGGCTTTGTGGTGGAAGCTGAACTCCTCCACAACCATCACTCTAAAATGACAACACACAGAGAAAAAGAACAAATAGTCTATTTGTGCAGCCTAATCCACAACAGTGTCCCATCTAAAATTCACACACTGTTTGGGGGGTGGGGGGGTTCTGCTTTGCTGGCTTGCATTGTGTCATGGCAAACTGTACTGTATTAAACACATTGCACACAGTGTTGTAATTCCTACAACAAACACACAGTTATCTCAACCTGACTATTCACTGCCACTTCACCTGCAGGAAATGTTGGCTCCTGAGCAAAACCAGAGCTCAGCAATGCATGGAAAATAAAGATTTGGTTGTTTATACATATAGCAAGAAGTCACTTATGTATTGTTATTTCTTGTCAGTGTTGTCTTGTAGTGATTACAGCAAACACTGGCTATGTATTTGTGAAAACAGACTAAAAAATGAGGTACATAATAGAAAACCATGGCATACAAAGGAAAGAATACAAATGTATAGACCCCAGAAAGCTAAAATTCATAGCCTAATACTGTGACTAGGTACTTCCATGCAGTTTTGCATTTCCAAAGAACAGAACAAATTGTCTAATTGACCCTCATGAATAATTTACTGTTTGAAATGACACTGTAACCCTTCCCTTTCAGTGTATCACTGAACCTTCTGCCTTATTTTAAAACTGTGGATTCTGCAAGAGATACACATAAGTATGTTTTAATCATTTAATAGAATTTCAGTTGGGCAATAGTCTGCCACAACTTAGTGGAAGCTGTTCATCTTATCACAAACTACTTGTTGATTCCTCCCCATGATGAAGTGTTCTGCTCACATAAATAAATTAAATGCTTATCTAACTGCCTAGAATATGCTACCTTTGCATATGCATTCTGTCTGGATAAGTATGCACATGAAATCCACAAAGCTCTTTATGTTTTTAGAAACCCCTTCCCCAATAAAACCTTGTGAACCTCTCATTAGTCTCATTGTGACTTATAATGGCAACACATGGAAATCATTGCTACAGCGAATCATTGGCTACATGAACTCTCCACACTAAATCTTAGTCCACAATTTCAGCAGAATTCAAATAAAGGTCCAGACAGTTAGACAGAAACACCCACAATTACAATGGATAGAATAAAGTTAATTATCAGGGATAAAAACTCCCTGTGGTATTTCTTTTCTACCCATCACCGATATATTTTATACTTTCAGATGTCTGATAGATGCAGCCCTAAATGAACAACCACTTTGATCTGCCATGGCAATTCTTATCTTCTTAAAATGTAGAAACGTTTTTGCAATATTCTCTGTGAAAGGCCAAATCAACTGGAATCAAGTAGCAGCACAGTAATTATATTTCTGTTTAAAATGAATGTGCAATAGAATCAATGGCATTAATAATTTAATTTAATCTATAATCTGATTTTAATTTTTATTATTGAACATGACAGTTGTGTGCAACACACTTTATTCACTTTCACTTAGTTGGTACCTAAAATGTAATAACTATGTTATCACACAAAACTTTTTATATGGCATTCATCACATGTTCTTTAGTGCACTGTATATTTTTTGAGCTCCATGTATATTTTAATAACGCTGAGTGAAAAATTCATAGGAAGCCTTTTTGCATCTTTTCAAGCATGAAACTGCCTTACTACAGATGAAGCACTATTCTGCAAACGTGCATAATGCTAGGACAGCTCCAGAATTACAGAGACATCAGTGCAATGTGCAAACACAAAAGCAAAAAAAAGGAAACATTCTACCTCATGTTTATATAATCCACAGATTTCTCCATTAAACTAAAATATTCCTTGATTCTCTCTTTCTGCCTCCTCCCTATACAATGGCACAAACTTGATTTCAGACACACATAGTTTCTTGAACTATAAACTTTTCCCACCTGAAAAGTAAATTATAAATTACAGCCCCTGAGGGCTCACTACTGATATTCTCTTAACACACATGGCCAATAACAATATAGAGTTTCATGGCTAAATAGTAACCCTGTAATTCAATCACAGGCTCCTGCTGCCATGTATAAATTGCTCCCGCTTTTATGATGCCAGCATCACACCTTCTTTGGAAATGCAGAATGGGATTCAGACATAAAACTTGTTTTATTGTACCTGCACAAGGACTATAAGGCAGTGTCCACATAAATGTTAACCCAAGGGGAATACATTCTTGCTGGTCAGAGTTGCTGATGCAGTTCACCAGGTTGAGACCTGTTTCCTGAAGGAGGGAGAGGCAGGTACACTTACCTTATACTTAAATGCTACGACCTAACAGAAACCAGACAAAAACCAGCTTGGATCAAAGGTCACCTTTCTCTTCTTGCTCTTGCAAGGCCATGTAGTTTTATTGGGAGAAAAGGGTGTCAGAATTCTGGCAAGCTCTGTAATGTAAGGCAGCACTGTCCCCACAAAGCAGAGTTTTTGTGTGACATATTCAATTTTCATATCCAGCATAAAATTACAGCTGGAAACCCATATGCCCACAAGTTCAGGGAAAGCCTAAAGGAAACCAGTTGAAAAGAATTAGGTCAATAAGAGAGGGAAGAAAAACAGTGAAAAGGGCGAGGTAGGTGAAAGGAGAAAAAGAACATTTAATTCCACTGCTGTGGATTTTTTTCTCCATAGATCCTCCAAGAGTCAAAGTTCAGCAAGTCTGATGTGCTGTATTATAACATCAGCCTCCTTTCAAATCCTGGCACTGCCAGCCGACACCACAGCACAACTATGGAGAGCACGGACTTCAAACGTCTTTCAGAAAGAGGGTGATGTGCTTATTACAAATTCTATACACTTTGTGCTTTTTTAGTAAACATTAGGTTTGTTAGACTACTACCATTCTTCTAATGAGGAACCTCAAGTGAGAGGAGTTGAGAGGTTCTTGCTCCATGGACACTACTTGGTCTTTTAAGAGTCAGAGGAGATGAAAAAGATGGCACTTGGTGCAGTTCAATAATTTCACTGTTTTCTTTCTTTTGGAGCTCACACTAACACCCTACTGCTCTTCAGGGAATTTTTTTCCAGGTCAATTCCAACATAACACTTCAACGTCAGCAGAATTAGCATTGTTTGTCTCTCACCCTCCCTTTCCCAGTGACCTTGGACACCTTATGATAGAATCTGCAAAATCTATAGAAGGGAGACTACACTGAAAACTGTGGTCCCCAGGGTTTTAAAGAAAGTTTCCCTGAATATAAACGGATTCATACTTCAGATTAATAACCAAGGAGAATGAATGATGAACGGATGCGTTATGACTGTTGCAATTGAGAAAATGAAGCATAACTAAAAAAAAAAAATGAAATCAGGTTAACTCTATGTGGCTACCATTGTGGTAGGAGCAATGGGAAGCACAGCCTCATAGCAGATAAAATATCTCTGAAGGGAAAATCATCACTCAAACTTTA
Source organism: Molothrus aeneus (assembly GCF_037042795.1). Lineage (NCBI taxonomy): Eukaryota > Metazoa > Chordata > Aves > Passeriformes > Icteridae > Molothrus > Molothrus aeneus. The sequence goes on from NC_089661.1 coordinate 12,449,546, forward strand.
TACAGCTCCATTCATCCTGCCTGTCTTTGAGGGGACTGAGCAGCTGACCCACCATTTGACCTACTGAATTGTAATTGGAAATATATATCTCTGCTTCATTTTCTGTAGGGATATCTGTTCAGGGTCTCATATTCAGTCCTAAATCTGAAGAGAGTCAGGATACACATTCTGCATTTAAATATCTTGGGTATTCCACACAAATAGAATAAATTTGTATCTAAATTGAGATAAATCTGATTATGTATAGCTTAGACCTCACTCTCACTGCTTGCCACATGGGTGCAAAAAGGATCATAAAATTGCTACTGTAAAAAACTCCAGGACTCCATTGAATCCTACTGAATCTCTCTCTAGTATATGTATTTACTCCACACAGGCATGAATGACTACAAAACCAAGAGCAACAATGACTGGGTAATTATTTCAGTTGTTACTATCATCTGCAAGTACTATTCCCACTGCAGTTCTTGCTTTCTTCAGTACATGCACTTGCACGTACAGAGCTGATAGAAACATGGCAGAGAACACCTTTCTTTACTGAAATCAATCTTGTTTCAAAGCAGGCTCATAAGGCAAACCTCCACCTTCTAGCACATATCAATGACACAAACTGCCATGTTTCATACGTTCACCAATACACAGTAAAGATCTTTCAGCTTCATGTCTAAGGCAATCAGAGAATCACGGAACATCTCAAGTTGGATGGGACCCCTAATGGTCATGAAGTTCAATTCCCTGCTCCTCACAGGACTACCTGAAACTAAACCATATGACCAAGAATGTCATCCAAATGCTCCTTGAACTCTGACATCACTCATCTCTGCTTCATAGCCCTGGTTTGGGTTTTGTGTGAACTAATATTTTTATTTTCTTCCAGGCCTGTGCAGAACCCAGTGAATCCCCACTGCTCCCATTCCAATCTAATGCCAGCTGTTTTCACACAGGCTGGCTGCCAGCCAGCCCCTGCATGGTTCTGCTGTGCTTTGGATGAACAGAGGTCATGGAGTGAAGTCCTGGGGAACACAAGCACACACTCCAAAATACGCTTAACAATAGAGCTCCAAGACAATTGAACAAACATTGCTATTTTCACGTTCCTCAAGACCATAAAGGTGAGTTGGCCTCAGTATAAATTCTGGGGTTCTAACTGGAAAGGTGTTAAGTTAAAGTCTTCCAAAATTTAGGGAGTTATTCTGAACCTGTGATTCTGTTGGTACTAAAATTCCTCTGTTCTTCTCTTGAAGTATACAGACAAGATTCTTTAAGTCTCTGATGACTACAACACTTTTAAATAATGCTCTTTCTCTTGCTTCTTCTTTTCTGATTTAATATTTTTAGACTCAAAATGTCTTTCACAAGGATGCAGAGTGAACAATGGAAACATCATTCAATCCAGCTTGCATACAAAGATTGACTTTGTACCACTGACACTGTAACAGGTTGATGTCACTAAAATTAATAAATTCCATCCAACAGTTGGACCCTAGCCACGGAAAAGGGTTATGAAAATGAATGATATAGCAGATGTCATATATCAGGGTAGGGAGAGTCATTGTTTTCCACTCTACACCATGCCCATGATAACATATTTTGCAAAGGACATCAGATTATCAGGAGGTTTTCAGTGCATGAGAAAACTGGACAACATTGTTGAAACTGGCAAATTACCCATGTCTCTGAGTTTATAAGAACTATGCTTCTAAGCATATTCTCTCTCTTTATAAGTACTATCAACCTACTTTTCACACACACTTAGAAAGCCAAGCACTGACTTAATTATATAAATACAGAATCCACGAGTTTTGTTTCCTTGATTATCAGGTGGTGGGAACACAAGGATAAAGTAGGATAAAACTAAGCGTTAAAAATTACGTTAGACTCCATCCTTATGCATAAAAAAAGCAGAAGGCACAACTACCTCCTGGGAAATTACTATCATAATGTACCCTTTCAAAAATAAAATTGAAATGGGCATGTAGGTTTTTTCTACAGATGGATTTTTCAGACTAGAATAGTATATAAACCTATTCAATATTCTCAGGTTTGCTCTGCTTTTTAAAGTTCATACTACTACATGTGAGCCATTTCAAATAGAGAGATTATTGTGCTTTGCCATTTTGTGTAAGCTAGTTACAAGTAAAACAATTATAAATATCAAATTATGGCCAGAAGAACAGGTAAGTCATCTGAGTTGCACACAAACACTATTTTATATACCAGGTTTCTGAGGCATATCCTTGTTCCTAAAGTCACAAACTGCAGGATTAAAGGAAAGATGTCTGGTGTTTCTTACTGTACAAGGAAGTCAACTGTGTCATCTGAAGGAACTGCTTAAGCTGCACTGATGAAAGAAATCAAACTATTTTAGGCTTAACCATCAGAAGGCTAAAATACTCAAGCAGTCAAAATTCTGGGGGGTTTTGTTTCTTTGTGTTTTTTTAAACTGGGAAAAAATGTTCATACTTGAACCTAAATGTCTTCCACCTCTTTGCAATGAAATCACCCAAAGATATAAATAAACTATTCTAAATAAAGTTCAGACTGACTGCAGCATTAGATATGTCTATTAATGTATGTGACTGTCAGCCAAAATAAATTAACCTCCAATGGAAGTCATTTTCATAAAATTAATTATTCCAATGTCAGCTAAAAGAGTCAGGTGCACTCTCTCTGCTCCTTCACCTAGACTTTTTGATGAACTTCCCAAATAGGCTGCAGCTAGAAAAACTTCAGAATAGTTCTATATTTGAAGGTTTTATTTGATTGCTTTTTCTAGGCTGTGAGCTTGGTTGTTAATTTTTTTTTTAAGTAAACCAAAGGATCTAACAAGAAAAAGAAAGGATTACTGAGCAATTGATATATAGTACAACAAAAATATAAGGGGAAACTCAATGACAGAATGAACATTAAGCCTCATGGACTAGAAAAGGGACTGAGATACTGGCAGGTACCCATAACTCACCTCAGGGATTTAGCTTTTGTCACTCTTCTGAAAATTTGCCCAAATTTAGTTGCTGTAAATCTGAAAAATGGAGCTTGTATATCTCAGTAGAGACTTGGATTTTAGCTGCCAGTGCCTGCAAAATTCAACCCACACTGGAACAGAGTAGTGCAGTAGGAAGGGACCTACAACAATTCTGCAGTCCAAGCGACACGCTGAGCACATCCCAGCCAAACCTTCCCAGTGCAGCCTCAGCTCTTGGCTGCTGGGAACTGTTTCTAACTTCAGGCACAGATGTTTCTCAGAGCTTGTGTGGGAAATCCTGCAGACCAAGTTACTGTGCAGTCCAGGCAGACTGAGCATTTATAATATTCACAAAATAAGGAAGAATGTGCTGACAATTTGGGTTCATCTAAATCAGTGTTACAAACATATTTGCATTGTAACTATGAACTTAATGCAGAGGTTCTTAACTTTAATGTTTGCCAAGGTGACGATGTTGTTTCTTTGCTGCAGCACTCTTAAGCAGCCTGAAGAACTCTACATATATTTTCCCCTCTGTTGGCATTCTCAAATTTCCCTGAATGGCACTGAATTGCTGACAGACCATTCAGTCTCTCAACTCTGCCTCCATGCCTCAAAGATCAACTTAAGCCCAAATATACTAATGCAATTTTGTAGCTTGGTAATTTTTGGGTTTGGAATAGCTATTACATTTTCCTGACATAAACACATACCTCTGTTTGTGTGTTTTTAAGGATCCTAATATGTGTTCTCAAAACTGTTTTCTTCCAGGCTTAGTATTTTGTGTAGGGGGTAACAAAAACTGTTTAATTAACATAATGAGGGTTTGTAAGGGATAGCTGAGAGCTGGTTATGAAGAGGTTTGTCCTCACAGCAATCTGTATATAAGAACACACATTAAACATATGGGTAGGGAAAAATCATAATGCCCTAGGCAAGGCTTTGCTGTGGAATAAAGATCTATCTCCTTCTGCACAGAAACACAATAGTTTCCTAACATCACGACATTCCAAGAGAGAATTGGAGCATATACTATTCAATTTTACAAAACTGTTGAATTGTGCACTTGAGACAGTCAAAATGGACAGCAAGATAGACAGATTTTTTATTCCAGCAAAATTATTTTATGTTGATATTCTGTGTCTATGATGCATCCAAATAGCTGCCCTGGGGCGAGACCCCAGTGCAATCAAGCTGTCAGGTTTAACATATATATTCTATGAAAACAACTTTAGTAAACAAATTAAAGATCATGGCTACTTGCAAAGAAGGTTACTCGCTCTTTTACTGGCAATTCAGACATTTTTTATCTCTAAAATAGCAGGTTGCCATCATATATTTGGAGCATTAGTTTCATCTCATCACCAGCAGGATAAACAAAATAATGCTCCCCAACCTTTAAATCCTTCTCCTGTCAATGTCTTAACAAATTCAAGACATATCAACTACTTGTACTGTCAGCATGGTAGATGGAGTATGAGTGCTGTCAATTTGTTGGAACAAACCATTCTCTGCATACAGGTCCCAGAATGCAGCTTCAGGTTTACCTGAAGCAAATAAAAAAAAAAAAAATTGGTGAAATGAATATCTAACTCAGCAAAGTGTAAATTGCAGGTCACAAAAATAGTATATTCTTATTGTAGAGCATTTACATGCTCTTAATTCATTTGCATCCCAAAGGATTAAAGTTATTTTAAAGAAATAGTCCCTCAACCTCTTAAGGTGCTGGATTCTGCTATTGTTCTGCCTAAGCTGATACAACTCAGCTGGAAATAAAAATGTGACTTACAAAAAGAATATTTTCATTTCTTGGTTGCTATAATTTTCCAACAAAAAAATATACAGCTGTACTGTATTTCTCTGGGCACTCAAAGGAGAACAAAGACATGAATTGTAAGTGGGATGTAAGAATTTCCCAACACTAGGTGTTTGGGTTTTGTTGGTTTTATAGATGGAAAAATACAGACAATGAATAGCAGTAAAGTTCTGTTTTCTGGAACAAAACATGGAGCCAGCTTCCCAACGCATTTGCCTTTCTCAGAGAGATGAGGAAAGTGGAGCAATAGCAGCCACATCCTGTAGGTTCAATGGGCAGCAATGGTGCAGAGTCCTCAGTCATTTGTATGTTGTTATGGGAACTACAAAATCAGAGATCCAACAATTGCAGGCAACAGTAAAAAGCACCATTTTTCTCCAAATTCATTTTCGTTGGTCACTCTTCTTAACACTAAAAATCAATAGGTACTCGATAAAGGAGCTGCATCCATTCCTTTCCATGGGATGCAACCCATGGCTTATATTTGATAACAGAGAAATCTAAAACCTTATTTCCTTTTTGTGATCCTGTCAAAACATTTTAATTCTAAGCTTGAACACAGTTTCCTAAATTCCTTCCTGCATTTGTTTTTTCTTGTTCTGAAATTAAAATAGTCTATGTCAAAATGACAGTCTAGCAATTAAGGCATTACTCAATATCAATAAGATTACAAGGATCAGATCCTTAGTAGGTCTATTTGAGACATGAATTTGCATGAAGTGGAATAAAAGAAGCAAGAGTTTAACAAAACTGCTGAATACATACTTAACATTAAATGCATTCTTAAATACTATGTAGCATTTAGACCACAAAAATATAACCAAGTCTTATTCTGCAGCAATATCCAGTTTACAAATTAGTGCCCTATAAAATCAATTTACAGTAAGAGGCAGTCATAGTAAAACACAGGCAATATAGACTTTAATTAAAGCAAGACTCTAATGATGTCATCAGTAAACCACAGTTTGTGCTTTGCAAATAGCAATTACTCCAGAACTGCAGAATTATTATCTTAATCCTATTTATCTGCTCCTTGGTATAAAGTTTTCTTGTTTAAGCTGTGAGTTACAGTCCATCATGACTTTAAACAGCAAAAGCATAATAGGGAGATCTAAGTTCAATCATAAATAGAGGCCAGTTTCTACTTCAGCCACATTGGAAATATCGAGTAACTGATTTCCCAGGGATGAATTGCAGAACAATTCAAAACACACAGAGTAGCAGAATTCTTATTAATTGCTATTACCCTGAAACCAGTATTGATTCCAAATGCTTACATATATTGGGATACATCTATGCATGAAAACTTCCTGATGTTCTGTGTATGTGTGAACATGTGTACAAACTTCACACTTTGTTAATTTTGTGTCTAATTAATGCACAACTTGCAAACCCATATCTTATAATTAAAGTTCTTTGTCATTAGAGACACACTGCTAAGACACTTCACAAATATGTCCAATTTCATCTGCAAAGAATGACAGACTATAAGCAGCACATTAAGCAATTTGAAAATCAGTTGGGAAAAAAATCAAAACTTAATTACAGAGTTCAAATTATTGAAATTGCTCATGCCAGTGTTAAAAAAAAAACCACAACAAGCCCTCAAAATTCTCCAAGAGAAACTATTGACCACTCGTGTAAAGCTAATCTAAGAAATACAATTTGTCTTGAGGCTTTTCTTAAGAAAGCAATAATTTAAAACTGTGCTGGTCCCCAATAAGTAAGACTCCAAGACAGTTTTGATCCATTGATGAATCCTTCCTAATATGTTCCCTGAGGTACAGTTTTCCTAAATCTATTAGACATTTACAGTCTTTCAGGATGTGCTGCCTGAGCTGCTCTATCACACTGTATTAACTTGACAAGGTAATGCAGTGCTATCTTTTATTTCCATGGAAAGAACTCAGCTTTGACCTTGGAACCACTAACAACAGTTTATTACCCCTAACCTTACTAGAGGGACATTCTGCCATATTCCTGCAAATTATTACCCCAGACATATGGTACACATTAGATACATAGAGGAAGTTATATAGGGGGGTTACTCAGGGCAAGATCCCAACTCTACTAAAAATCACAGTATTATTTCTACCCAATACCCAGTTCTCCAAGGAAAGGCAAAACAAAACAAAAGCAGTCCATGATGGTCTAGTAATTTATAAAATACAGTTACCACAACAAACCAACAATTCCCATTTGTTGCTTAGTGGCTTCCCTAGGCTATCAGCCTGCAATCATGGTACTGACTCCTCTTGGAATCATAATGGATCTTGAATCCCAGATAAAATTATTCCTCTTCCAGTAAACACATTCACATGTTTGTGGGGATAAAGGGAATGCCCAGGCCCTTCTCCCCTGCTGTGCAGTGGCCTCTGGAAGAGTACCCTGAGTATTACTGCACTGATAAAAGGATCCCAGCCACACTGAGCACAGTTGTAAACCGTCCTATGCAACAGATTTTGTGAGTTTATGCATCACAGTAAGCTTCCAGGAAAGAGTTATTTGTGCATTAATCTTCATCTTAATAACCCCTTTGCTGCAAATAAATTAGCTATACTTAGCTGTGTCATAAGACTTTATACTGCAATGTGCTGGAAGGAAAGCTGCTCTTCCATTTTTCTTTTTCAGAATTACTCTCAGCTGCAGTGTTTGTTAGGGAGCCAATGCAAAGTGTGACTATTCAGCACAGGGGCACAAGTCAAACAAGGGCTCTTTTTCACTCTTTTGATATTTTTCTAGAGACAAATTTATGGACATTACTTCAAAATACACCATAAAGTAACTAAACCCAGAATAATTCAAAATGCTTGGTAAGAGAAAAATTCTACATCTGAGGTATTTCAAGCAGCAATTTAAGATGCATTGTTCTTTCTTTGTTCAGAGGCTTTGTAATCATTATTTTACAGCATTTTAGGATGCCTTTAAATGAATTTTTGCCTAAATAATGAACGCTAAGTGACTGGAGGCCCCTGGGACTTGTTAGAGATCAAGCAATAACAGCAAGCAAGGCACAATGTCTCCAACCAGCACACCAAGCTCTGCTCCAGGTGACATCCACTGAAACTGGAAGTGTCTGCTTAAATTAAATCCTGCAGAGATATTCATCTGCTGCAAGTTAAGCATTTATATATTACTGCTCTAATATATAGGATTTGCCCCTTGCCTGGAGTACATGTACTAAGTCCTTGCAGTATTAAGGCTTTATTTTGGATTTATATCATTATGACAAAAGGCAGAATTTGTCTCAGTATTATTTAACACAGATATATATAGTGAAAGGAGAAAGGTCACAGCTATGAAAGTTTTGCTTGATCTACTACAACTCCCTGAGACTTCAAACACCCATAAAAGGATTCAGACCCCATCCAGGTATCCAATTGATTAAAGCTACTAATTTTGTAAAAAATTAATTACAACTGAATGAAAGAACTCTCTGAACATATGGTTTTGAGATTTGCCAACATCCAAGGCCAATTTATTTCTTGTTAATCTATGTATGTAAGATGTCTGAGACAGCGTGTAAATCTCCTTTTAAAAAGCTGGAGTAAAGAGTTGAGAAAGAAAAACCAAGATGTGACACTGTTCAATGAATGTCACAAAGCAAAGTTTTTCTTGTCATATAAAAGAAGTGTGGAGACTCCAAACTCACTTTTTTTGCCATGCATTTTACAAATAAATGTAATTGGAAACTTTTTTCTAAGGATTTAATTGCAAATATCCTTCCCTGCTGGCTTTGTTCTTGTCATCAAAGCAACTAACACATTTCATTGTTGACAAGTCTCTCAGAATTTGGAACACTTTCTGCTGTTTTTGTTTTCTTTCTCACACATTAGAGAAATTCTTTGGCTGCTGCTATGATCAACAAAGGTTGCTGGATTTAGGTGAAGCCAGGAACAATCAACCACTGTCCAATAGCAAATTCCTTCCCTGTCTTCTCCCTGAAAATACTGGAGAGACTTCCATGGATAAGGTCAGAATTTCACTGCAGCTCGTGAGGCAGCTGTTTCTCTAAGGTTTGATGAAACAATGCTCATTTATATTGCAAATTCCCAATAATTTTTAAAGCTAAATCATGTACACAAATGTATTTTTTTTAAGTTGGAATATTAACACATCTATTACTTCTATTGGAAAACAATATTGAACATTGAGAAAAATATAATCGGGAATAGCAAAAAAGTCTATTTACAGATTATTTTCTAAATAAGCAACATCTTCTACAGACAGAGAGGCCACTGCATGTCTAGGTAAAGTATGTGAAGACCAGTTACCAACTGGAATGGTCTGAGTGGGTGGACCAGGAAACCTAAGCTGCTGAACACTGGCAATAAATAAAACTAGTTGAACTCGATGGTGATTATTTCATTTCAGATGTTAAAAATCTCTAAATTCCAAACCCCAGCACTAGAGTTCATATTACTCAAGAATTATGACATCCACAAAGGGATTTATCATTCTTCAGTTTATGTTCTCTAATTTCACACTTTCAGTTGCTTTAGCTGAGTTTTTCAAGTGTCACCATAGAGATGAAAATTCACTGTTGACAACCTCTACTCTTATTTGTGGTCTGAAATAATTTAGCATCACTTTTCAACTGTGGACTTTTTTTTTTTACTTCCCAAAGCATGCTTTTCCTGACAGATGAAAGATTTCTCAGAATGTCATTCTTCAGCAAGGATCCTAAATAACATCAGGCCTAAAAATAGATCTGACAAAATTCCCCCAAATACACACTCCTTCCACACACCTTTCAACCCAATGATTATTTTTGAAGTTTGCTTCAGTTTATCATTCCAGTCTAAAGGGCTGAACATCAGATAACCCACTTGTTTTTAAAACATAATCAGGCAAGACATTATGGCCAAATGAAGAACAATAAATGAAGCAATGGGAGATTATGTGTCAAGGCTGTGATGTCATCCACAGCACCAGCAATCCTGTTCAATATCTGTTTTCCATAAAAAACAGATTAATCAGCACTGATTTTTAATTTTGTTTCTACTGTTTCCATCTTAAGCAGTCTGTTGAGTGCATGAGAACTGATCTTCAATTAACATGTCTGAGATTACTTGTGGCGTCATTAACTTTAAAATATTTGCACAACACTGGGTTTTCCTTCCAGTCCTCTGGAAATTTTATTGCTAAAGAGACACTGGAAGTTCATGGAACTTGTTTGGCAGTTGTTTTAAGAATCCATTGTATATCCAGGCATTATGTAATATAATACAATGTTTGTATTATTTAAGCATTATAAATTTGAAGGTATTTGACATTCATCTTGGTAACTCTTTTAAAGTATTAATTTTGACTAGCAAAGAAATATATTGCTATTTCTCCACAAAATCCATCACCTCCCATCAGTTCCTTTAGCCATCTTTATTTTTATTTAGGCTTTTAAGGTTATAAATTTCATAACTGAGTTCAGTTATGTGTGAATGAATCCAAGTTACAACTCAATATTGAAGTTTCACCCTTATCTACTTAATTTTTGCCCTTGTGAGGGGGCTTGAAAGGCTTCTCTATAGGTCTGTCAGGAAAAGCAATGATAAACATTCTCAGCAAAACAAAGTAGCTCTTTTTCTCATCCTACACAATCTGAAATCCACAACAGTTCTGGGGAGAGGGGGGCAAATGATAACAACACATGACTTCCTTTGGTTTTTTTCACCTTACCAGTAAAAACCAGAAGTAGTGACACCAAAATGTGCACGGCTGCAGCAGTTGAACAAACATGCTGGAGCAGAATTAAGTTCCATCTCTAGGGAGATCCAGACTGAGCTGAGCTTTACTTCACTTCACTGTTAAGGCAACAGGAGTCCTGTTCTGATCACTGAGTGCTTCACAGAGCAAGTCACCTCCCCCTGCAGATTGCACCTGTTCCTCTTGCACCTATGAGAGCCCTGTGGAGCTGCTCCCAAAGGGAGGTCACATTAGAGTCATCTTGGAATACTTAAAGATACACATACAAAATAAGGAATGAGATCAGATTTAAATACTAATTGAAGATTTATTAATTTTTTTACAGTATATTCATTAGAAGAGCAAAGAGGCTGCAGCATTATTGTACTGCAAATGCCACTCAGTTTAAAGTTCATAATTTTCCTTATTTCACTAACTCATTACTAAACCAAAAATCTCCAATCTCCTGCTGTACTAAAACTTTGTATTAGTAGGATCATATGTGTATCTAAGCCAGCTACATGAGTCAAATCATATTACAGCTCACTAACAATTATTTTAAAAGTATATTTATATTCATCCCATATAAGCATAGTGGGTTTTTTTCTATTCCTGTGAATTATTTACACCAGAACTGTTGATTCACGAAGCTGGGGTTTCATCAAACTTGACCTATGCGAAATGCAAGCACCTGATGGTGTTCTCTGAACTATTGATTCTGCTGCATCCATCTGTCTCACTCTCACTGTGTTCTGAGTACTCTCTGAAGAATAATGCTGGCATCTGTTTTAAGTATAAGCTTTCTAAATTACTGCATAGATGCATTACAGAGTAGTTAAGAAAAATCAATGGTTTCTATGTAAATAACCACAAAGCTTTCCTACTTCCTCTAAAAAATAAATTTCTTCAATAAAAATTGTTTTATTTTATTTTTACTCCTATATTTCTCCTTTACATCAGCTGTGCTGTCAAAGCTATCCTGATATTCTGCTGCTGTTTAAATTTATCACGGGTGTGAATTCCTTTGTTGTGGGTGTTTTCTTCCAAGGAATATGCATTTCATATTGTCTGTATTACTGAAAAGTAACAGTGAAAAGTGAGATTGAGATTCAAGACCTTAGCACACGTTTAAATACATTTTCATTGCTTTCCTAAAAATGGTGCAAGGGTGTCACCCAAGTGGATCACTTAGAAAATATTTCAGATTAGCCTTTTAAAATAACATTTAATTGCTATGGAAATTAAGATAAAATGAATGTAATTAGTATGCAGTCTTCCCTTCTGAGCACAGAGCAGCAATAATAACTTTGAGCTAAAGCTGTAAGAATGGTGAAATGTACTGTCCGTGCCCAAGCCTGGATTTCTACAAAATTAATTTCTGTTAGCAGAATCATGATAAGAGACCTGTGGAAAGGAAAGCTCTCCAGTGCTAATCTGAACTCTTGTCCTATCTTGAAAAGATTCAAAGATATATTATAATTGCTTTTGATCATCTTAAAAAAAAAGAAAAAGAAAAGAATAAAAAGAAAAAAGAAAACTCGTAAGAAAAGGAAGAATTACAGAACTGAGAAGAAGCAGTCTAGAAAAAGCTGTTAAGCACTGAGTAGATGCCAGTACAGTCAGTCAAGAGAAGGGCTGAGCTGATGTACACAAACATGCAGCCAAGGAGAACAGTGGTGACAAATACATTATTTTGGCCGCTAAATATAAGAACCTGCTGGTCAGAATCTCTGCACAGATATCTGGCAAAAAATATTTTGGAACAACATTAATTTTATGCCAAAATAGCAGTACTTGTAAAAACCATCTGGCACAATGGCTCACTCACATTAACCCTCTCAGTTTATCTCCCTGAACCAACAGTCTGGTCCATTTTTTATTTTTGTAAACCAGAGTTACAGAATCTAAAATTGACATCTCAACTTCAGTCATCAATAAATCTGGAAAATTCTTGGCTACACAAGTGTTCAGGAGCAAAGGATTCATAAAGCCAAAATGTCCTTAAAAGACAAGCCATGGTCTCATTATGGCAGAAAAGTATCTGCTGAAATCCCCATAGCAGCAGGTTCCTCTGGATTTGAATCCTAATTTAAAATACTACTCATCAATATATATTCACATCCTATGGAGGAAAAAATAATCTACAGCTAAGGTGGCCAATCACTGCAAATAGCTTCTATTTATTCTTTAAAACTCACTTTGCCATTTCATGACCTGTTTATTTTTATATGATGGACAAATTGTAGACTATGGCAGCAGCAACATGGCTGAGATGTTCAGTTTTCTCCCCTTTAGTGAGTGGAACTGCTCAAGCCCTTGTGGTAATTGTTTCCATCCTCCTTCTTGTTATCTGTTTGTCACACTGGCATTTTGCTTTTAAAGCTTTTCCATTTGAGTCATGTCAATCAAGTCAGAAAAATGCAGGGTTGTAATAATGAACTAACTTGTCTAGCACTTTGCATTTCTCAATTACAGGATCTCAAGAATATGCTATTTTTTGGAATGTGATCTCTATGCACACACTTAACAGAGTTCTCCACTGTAATGGAGGAATCATATCACAAAGTGTTCAATGGATGTCTTTGCTTACTTAAGATGTTTATACTGCATCTGAAAATAACCCTTGATAAATCAGTTTTCTGCACTGTTCAGGGACTGCAAGAAAGTTATTTAGGTCTTTGTAATATTTTTGTGAATAAGGATATGGAAGACAATAACCAGTTCACTAATGACTAAACTAGCACCCTCTGGGAGAAACCATGGGCATATTACAACTTCCTTTAATCAGGAAATTCAGAAAATTGTAATCAACAGAAATCACAATGGATCTCACATGGGGTACAAGGACTTGAGCTAAGGATTTTGTGGGGTTTTTTGTTTGTTGGGTTTTTCATATAAGAGTTGTTGAAAAATGGAAAACACCATGAAATCTAATTTCATTTCAAAGTGTTTAACATTTTATGTCCTGCCTGAGACATGTCATGCAGAAGCAGTACTTTTTACTGTTGTGAATGGGCTTTGGTTTAGTTCTGGGGAAAAAAAGAAAAAAAGGATGGAAGGAAAAAAGAATGCAACTAATACTGTACTTCCTACAGTCTGATGTATTCTCTGGAAGTCTTCTGCCTAGTGTGATCAAGTGTAAGCTGATGCATTAATGCATTTTACTGGTAATATTCAGCTGCTATTCAGTAGATTTCTTTTGTACTTATGGTTTCAGATTCTGCTTCATTTATTTTTTCCTGATCAGCTAGAAAGTTGAGGAAGTCCCCGAGATGGCACTCCTCAGTACAAAGGTTAAGTTCAACCGAAACATTCAGTCTTTGTCCGAAGTCTGCCCAAGTATTTATGGGCAATTTCAGACAATTCTCAAAGTGCTCAGGTCACTCGTGCCTGGGGCATCATCAGAACCATGAAAGGGCGATCCCATGGCTGGGTAGCCAGACCCGCTGGTGTTTGAAGGCACAGACTTCTTAAGAGAAGATCTCTCTCTCCATTCTAGCCCAACTTATCTGGAGTAGAATCATTAGAGCCCCTGTAGACTTCCTCTGGGAGGCTCTGAGAATGTTTTCAAACGTCTACATTTCAAAAAAGCAGGACCTGTTGTCTTGATCCTTTATGTTACTTCGCTAACTCTCTACTCCATAAAACACAGCAGGGCAACATGGCTGGGTCATTGTGAATTTCTTCTGATGGCTAAATGAGAAAGCCTATCGTTACCTTGGGATAATACAGGAGGTGGGATAATTCAGAAGCCACGTTAGCTCCTTGTCCTGACGGCACACACATTGCTTCCATCAGCTTAACTGTATTTGAGCATGAATATAGCCGTGCTACAGCTCTAGCAGGATCCTTCTCAGGCTCATAAAAGCCATGAAACATTTCAATATATTCATTCTGCCCTCAACTTCTACAGCTCTGCCTTAGAACTGCACCTCGCCTGTTCCCACACTCCTGAGCACAATCATATTAAGCAGCAAGCAAAGGAATTTAACTCTGAATTTGCTCGCATTTCTGAATTTAAAATCAGATGTAAGAGGTACATAAATCTAATTTTAATTTCTTTTATGTAAATTCAAACCACATGGAGAAAACAAAAATTTGTCATTCTGTTTGTTTGGGGGCTTTATAGACTGACACCATATTAAGTTATTTAAGGCCAGTAAAATTTAATGGGAGTTATTCTTGCTCTTGCAACAGTGTTTGCTGCAGGAGATACTTCCAGAAGTGTGGTGAAGTCATTGCCTAATGTCTCCCCTGAGACTTCCAGCTTATAATGGGAGACTTTTTTCCTTCTCTTCCAATGTTTTTTATTGACACAGAAGCATATTTACTTGATAAAAGCAGAGCAGCTGGCTAGTGTCCCTAGGGAATTTACCCTTGCTAGGGAAGGTTTTAGCCCCCTCCCAAAAGTTCATTGAATTCAGGTTGATTTAATATGCTGAAAAACCTCCCCATTTGAAGGAAAGTTACTTTCTACTTGCAAAGTCATTGTTTTCTAAAGCACTGTCCCTCTTGGGAGAAAAGGAAAGGCAATATAAAAACCCTCTGGGACTATCATGTGGTAGTCAATAAAATTGCTTGTCCTGAATTTTGCACTTGAAGCTTTTGAGTGAAGGAAAATGGAAGTGTAGGAACAACCCATGGAGCTGTTTTCAGGGTACCAACAAGATCCATGCCTTCTATCCAAGGAATTAAAAATAGTTAATTAAATTAACAATTAAATAATTGTTTTACATTACTTATGAGGAAGACCTTACTGGAATATCAACTTTTATTTTGCCTGTTATAGTGTTCATATAGCTCTCCATTTAATTTTCAAAGGTATTGGTAGAGACTTTTGCTTTACCAGTTAAATTTTCCAGGCGAAGTAAGTCATCAACAAAGAAAGTGTGCTGTCAAGAAAAACCACATAGAAAATCACTGATTAATTTTTTTAAAAAATATATGTAAGACAATGCAGTATAATTATTTGGCTTACTGGACTAAAAAAGCCAAATAAACCATAGCAATTACCTGGCTAAAAACCATTACGTTTGGCATAATCTAGACCCCAGCTGGGTACCACCCATCAATGACTGTGAGAAGCAGAGACTGCATGAGGAGCTGCAGCAGATCCCAACAACCTGCTGCAGTGCTCAAAAACAAACAAACAAACCAAAAAATCGAACAAACCCCCCAGCAAACAAGCAAAACCTTAAAATCATGTAAAATTATTTGCATATGAGAACGCTCCATCTGTAGGAGTTTAGCTAATTCCAAATGCTAAAGAGTCAATCAACTGTACCCCAGAAGATATAAAAGAAGAAGATTAGAAGATTGTAAAAAAACATTGGTGAGATTTTCCTGTGGAAGTAGTTCCATGATTCCACTTTCTTGGCTGGAAGGCTGCCTTTCCTTAAATGGCCTCTCTTTAGTAGTGGAGCCTTTTCTTCCTTTCTCTTTTGTCTCGCAATCTCACCGCATTTACAACTCATTTCAAAACACAACCGTCATTGATAAAAAGACTTTAAACCTTCTTTTTTCCCCCACCTTTAAATAAAACTAACTACATTGCTTCTTTTGTTCCTGTGTTTACTTTTAAAATTCCCGAAAACTCATCCCGTCCTTTCTTCTGTCTTTATGACCGTCAGATTTGTTGTTTCTGCTTTTTCAGGTGGGCGAGCTGTTCTCCTACCAGTATTCTGCTATATGTTTAACTGTTAGATGCGTACAGGAGGGAGAAGTGCTAAAAAGCTTTCACTAATCTAGATAACAAGATTTCAGATCATTTTTTCAGATTATGGACGCTGTTAAGTAGGTTTACTGTAACCAAGGGAAATAGAAAAAAAACCCCACCATGAGTATTGTCCTGTTAGACATGCTCATTGTTAAAAATAAAAGAAGAAACTGCAAACATTTCACCCAAAATGTCAAGTATGAACGACATCATATTTAAATAAGAAAGCAAGGCCTGAGTGACGAAAATAGGTTACTTTCCTGTGTTTGTGTTTGTAGATTACCTTCCGATGCTCATGTTTGCATGCTGAACAGACAGATTTAAAGCGCTACAAGGAAAACATGTCCATTTCAAAGTGAAACAAACTTCCACTGAAATTGAGCAATGTTACAGAAATGAGCATTTCTCCTTTGCAGCACCTTGGTTTCAACAGTCTGACAATGATTCTTTTAGCAGACTTTCCACAGTACTCTCATAACTGCTGCAAACTGCCTTCCTTAGAACTAACGAGGAAGCACCAAGGACTTTTTTAGATATCAAACTGAATTTGAAATCTTAAACTGAAATTTCCGTGAGCAGCCCTGCACTTCTTTGTTAACAGTGCTTAAAAAAATACCTAAACAAAACTGCCCAACACACAATTAAATATATTTTCCATTTCCAGTTAAGGCAAATCAGTCCCACCCAAAATTACTGGTTAAAGAAAAAGAGGGTTTTTTTCACGCTGCAGTAAAATAACTACTGTTAATGGTGCAATGGGAGTTACAAACAGATTGTTACTTCCTTGAGGTCAGTTCTGAACACAATCTGGGTTCAGTTTGCATTGTTCTCAAAGCGGACGTATTGCAGGGAAAATCATAAGCACCAAGTCCTGATATGTGTAGATAATTATTAATGTGGTCTACGCACAAAAAAAGGAAAGTGTGACGTGACAGGCACAACAGAATCGCTATTTTCACTCTATTTACCACAAGGAAGAGGCGGCTGGTGAATACAGCTCATATCTCATACCAGGAAAAGGTGCCACAATAAGGAGGATTTGAGTGCAGCAACTTGAACACAGGAACAAGCTGGCACAGAGAGGGATAAAGGGTGGGCAGACAAGAGATGTCATAAAACTTAATAACCTGTTGGATACTATAAGAAGCAGGGACTGGCGTAGGAGGGAATCTGGCAGACAGATGTACCTGGGAGATACGAAGGGAGGGTCAGGAGGAAAAGCTGCCCTGCAGCTCGGGATGCTGATGGATGGAATGGCTTGGATAGGGAGGCAGCTGAGGGCCAGGTGTTGGGCACAGGAGACACTGCCAGGGAACCAGGGAAAGTGTTCCCCTGTGCTGGGGTGCAAACTGTGAAGCTGTTTTACTTTCTTGTATGCTGGAAAATAACACAGGCTTGAGAAAAAGATGCTTTCTTGGGTTACACACCTGTCAGACACCCATCACACCACTGTTAATAAAAGGGGAAAATGACCTTGTGTTTGATGTGATAATACACAGTGTTTGCTGCACGGCTCCATCATCACACACGGCCTCTCAAAAGGCAGAAGGAGCAGGAGCCAACCTCCAACTTTGGCTCTGCCACCCTGCACCCTCGCTCCCCTCCACGGGGCACAACCACATCGCGCTGAGGAGAGCGGCAGCACCGCACAGCCCAGCGCGCAGGGACGGGGTTAACTCGCACCTCGGGGCTCCCTTGGCTCTGTCACCACATTCCTGCTCCTCGCCCTCGGGCGCACGGGAAGCGCGGCCGCCGCGGGACGCGCCCGGGATGAGGCGGCGGCGGCGGCGGCCCGGCCTGTCCGGGCGGGCCCGGCGTGTCCCCGCCCGCGGCACCGCCACGCGGGCATAGGGGGCGCTGTTAGCGCAGGGACGCGGCGGCGGAGCGCCCCGCCGGGACCGCGGGGATGGGGACGGGGACGAGGATGGGGACGGGAACAAACGGCGGGGACCGCGGGCCGCGTCCCCTCAGGGCCGGCGCGCGCCGTGGGGTGTGGAGGGGGCAAAGGGGGGCGCGAGACACAGCCCCGCTCGCGCCTTTGCGCGGGCGCGCGCGGCCCCTTGCGCGAGCGGCCCCTTCCGCGCGCGCGCCGCCCGGCCCGCTCTGCCGCCCAATGGGCGTCCCGGCCGGAGCGAGCGCAGGTCCCGCTGCGCCGGCGGCGTGAGGGGAAGGGGATGGCGGTGCTGTATCCCCCCCCTCCCGCGGCTGCGGAACATGCACTAAAATACCACCCCCCCCCCCCAGCCCCGCACCGCCCAGTCCCGCCAGTGGCACACGCGTACAGATGCACACGCGTACAGATAAACACACACGCACACACATGCCCTCAGCCCCGCGCAGGATGCGCCCCCCCCCCGCCCTTCCCAGCCCAGACACGGCCCCGCTAGTGAGGTGTAGGTCAGGGAAGGTGGGCGGGAGAGCCGTGCGGGGAGCCGGGAGGTGAGCCAGCAGCGCCGCTGCCGGTTCGGAGGGAGCTGAGGGGGAGCCGGGACGCGGGGGGGGGGAAGCCGAGGTGGGCGCGGGGGGATGGCGGGGGGCGCGGGCAGGGTCGCGCCGCGCCGCCGCCTGAAGCGCTGAGAAAAGTTGAGGCGGCTTTC
The DNA here is from genome assembly GCF_037042795.1 of Molothrus aeneus. Taxonomy (NCBI): domain Eukaryota; kingdom Metazoa; phylum Chordata; class Aves; order Passeriformes; family Icteridae; genus Molothrus; species Molothrus aeneus. The sequence continues at coordinate 12,468,322 of NC_089661.1, forward strand.
GGGGGCGGGGGCGAGCTGGCGGGACTCGTGTTTGATCAACTTCGCGCTTAGGTGCTTTGTTTTTAACTCGCCTTTATCCTCGGTGCACTTCTTTTATAACTACTCCTATCCTTTCCTTTCTTTTAACAAGGGGGGGAGGGAATCTCCCACGAAAGTTTTCCCTTCACGGAAGGCGGGACTGAAACAATACCCCGATGCTTTGTTCAAATATAAAACCTCCAGCGCTTGCTTTCCCTTTCCCTTTTTTTTTTTTTTTTTTTTTCGGTTGGGTTTTATTGCCGCCGCTGCCGCTGTTGTGATCGCGCTTTCCCCCTTGTGTTTACAGCGCCTGTGAGGGAGAGACGCTCGGAGGAAGGACCGGGATCCCTGGGCTGCATCAGCGCGGAGAGCAGCAGCCCGGCTCAGCAGAGCTAGGAGGATTTCACCTTGTTGCTTTTTGTTTCGGGAGATTTTCGCTCCCCCCACCCCGGACACTGTCCAGCTGAGGGTTTGCTTCCTTACTGCGTCTACAACCGGCCAGAGAAAGAGCGCTTTCTCTGTTAGAGGTGATTTTTGTCGTGGTCTCCCTGCAAGGAAGGGATCGGCACCAGCCTTCGAGGAGGGAGACAGGATCAACTGAGGTTTTCCCTACCTCCGGCTGAACGTGAGGAGTTCAAGTGACACCGGCACCGGCCTGTGGCTGACTGACTGCACAGCGAGCTGGAATCACAGCCGGAGCTGCTCGATTTACCTGCTCGAGGACCCTTCTATTGACGGTAGAGATTTGTATTCCAAGGAAAATCTGATTAATATAAACTATGCAGAGCTTTGCGGGGATATCGGGAGACTACTCTGTCTGCATGGCTAATCTTGAAATTGTCTGAAATAAATCCTTAGCGCAAGGAATAACGAGATACTTTCAATTAGTTTTTTCTTTTTTTTTTTCCTTGTCGCTTTCCCCCCCCTTCTGCGAGAATTTTTAACACTTCCATCGGAGGGTTTTTACAGGAGAATGGGACACATGCTGGAGAACTCGCCACAGAAATGACGGGGGTAACAGTTTCCATCACTGTTGCGGTATAAAAGGTTCTCTTTGGATTGTCTGCTGGTGGCTGCTAAGATGGATCAGTTTCTCCCTGTTCCTGTTTGCGATGTGCTGAAGGATCCGGATTTACTGAAATACTGACGCCCAATGAACTTACTCCCTCTCTGCTGAAAGCATCGGATGTGACAGTGCAGAGAAACATGTGTTTCACATTTCTGACTGGTTGTTTTGGTGCAATCAATACCTCCACAAGAAACATTGACTTAGGTGGCGACTGTCATAGCGGGAGGCACACGGAGCGCTGCTCCCGGCTTGCAGGCGGAGCGAGCACAAATCAAAGAGCCCGCCGATCCTGGCAAGTGGGGGCTTCGCTTCCCCCCAAAGCGCGGGGCACAGGCTCCCGACCCTCGTCAGAGAGCCCGGCCCGCGGGTGCGAAATGAGCGATGACCAAAGCGCTGCCAGGAGTGGCAGCCAGTCGGATCGGATGGGCATCGGTGAGGCAATACCCGTTGAAAGAAAGGTGGATCGCGAAATTATTGCCCGGAGGAATAGCAGGCGAGGCGGAATGATGATAAAGTTAAACTTCTGTTTCATCTTCTGTCGGGGATGGTGGGCGTTTCTGTTGCTTCAGCTCCACATGTTGCAAGCACTGGCACAAGGTAGGGCTAGAGACATTTTTGTTTATAGAAATGCTGCATCTGCCTTCTGAGAGCAAGGGAATCTTGCTCGGGTACAGAAAAACCCTTTTACTTTTATCCTTATCAGAGATAAACTGCAGAATTCGCACTGAGCTGATTCATGTAGGAATGGTCGTTTCTCACACACAATCGTTTCTTTATGGAGCAGGGATTTGCAAACTGTACCTTCATGTTTCTCTCCCTTTCTAGTCCTATCCTTATCCTATCCCAACCTCCCACGGAGAATCACAGTCCTGCTTTTTAAATGTACTTAAATGCATCCGTGCTGTTCTTCCAGGCAGCAAAAGAGTTAACTGCTGGTTTTGTGTGTGTGTGTGTCTCTGTGTCTGTGTGTGTGTGTTTAAAACCACTGTGCTCTGAGATAAGTTATTAGGAGAAGGGGAGTCATAAATCCTCCGACTAGAACTAAACCAGGCATGTAAAAGGAATTCTTTAAACATATGAGCACTATTCTATGTGAGCTTGGTCTCAGCATTGTTCATTTCTTTTGGATTGCCAAGTAACATTTACCCGAGACAAAAACTGCAATTGATTCGTATCTGAGCATTTCCACATCAGAGATCCTTGCAGTCAAATGAGTCACTTGTAAACGAAGGGTCAGAGTCGACCAATAGACTTTAAATACCAAGTGTCAGTCACTTTGCATGTAAATTCCCTTCTCAAAAAATTGCCAAATGTAGCCTAATTCTTAATAATCCTTTGACAGAGTAAACAATAAATGGCAGGCAGAAGCATTACAGTTGGCTGCGCCAAATAACACGCTGAACAAATGCAGCTTTCACTTTCTTTGCTGGGTTGAGTTTTATTGCTGTGTGCATTGTCTGGCTGAAGTGGGGTGTGCTGGACAATGCAGAACTGTATCGTGTGGGACCAGGAGTTAGTTATTAAAGCGGAAGTTAATACCCCAGGAAGGGGAATAGTCTTTGTGGTTTAGCTCTTTGTTTTCAAGTATTTCATGGGGAACAACGGTGCATTCACTTGTAATAAGTGGATGGGGCTCATGTGTTGAGGAAGAGGAGTTGGAAGCCAAGTCTGCTGTAGTTTGTCTGCTCTGGATTTACTGCTGCATCCTCGGAAAGTTTGGAGCCGCAGGATACAGAAGAGATTTAATCCAGTGTTTTATATGGACTCCACCCTCATAAACCTTTCTCAGTGCTTTGTTTATGCTGTCACTGCTATTCCCAAATTACTTCTGCTGAGGCCTGCAAGCCCTAACAGGGTATTGTTATCCTGAAACAAGCCATACCTGACATAATTATCTCTGCAAATTAAAATTCACGTCACTTTTTGCTTTTTTTCTTTTGGTAGTTGTTGTTGATAGGTGCCAATATGATGCTTCACGTTGGCAGATAAATGCTGATGATTCTTGCTGCTTACCTTAAAAAACAAAATCATAAAAGGTAGTTTTAGGTGCCATGGATTCAGGAATCACTTTAGGTGCTAGTTTTTTCTATGGTTAGTAGTAAACTAGCCACCTTACTGGATTAAAAGTGAATTGAAACTTTTGTTTAGCACACAGTAGAGCACAATTTTTCAATCGCTTATTTCAGATTACTCAGCATTGGCAGTAGTGTCAATTTCAGGTACTGTATATCTCAGGGAGTTCTGTAGTGTATACAAACTATCCCCCAAAAAAGTCCTTACACCAAGTTAGCTTTAAGTAACTAAGAGTATTTAAGGCAAGGAGGGGAAGGGAAGAGAATAAGATATATTATTTATGAAAAATATTGGGGCAGATAAAGCTATGAAGTGTAGAAGACATGAAACAATGAAAGATAAAACAATTATGTAATACAGAAACAAAATACATTGTAATTTTTACATAATGCTGAAGATTACAGTTAGTCCTCTTAAGAATTCTTTGACACATAAACCAGTGTGGAGGTCTAGATGTAGAGGACTTCTATTGGAATTTCACAAAATTTGCATTAATTTATAACTTACGGTTCTTTTTGCACTCTGAATTCTAATGGATCCTAAGACATTCATCATTTTTATGCAAAAATTTACTTTAGAGAGAAGATGACAATATAAAAGTCCTTCATGAAAATGGAAATTCTGCTACAGCCACAGAAGTTTCTAATGGAATGATGTGGTCATATGCATGAGAGAATTACATGACTTCAATCTTTTTATAAGATAAAAAAATGAACATTCTAAATATATGGGCCATGGCTCTTCTGCATGAATCATAATACAATGCTATAACCAGCTAATGTTTCCATAATAACTATTCCAGCATTAAAGACATAAGAAGTATTTCAGGCATACTGAAATGCAGGTTCTTCATTCCTAGGAAACAGATCAGGTAAAATTGTTGAGATCAAGTATCTTATACTTCAAGGTGAACAGAAGAAATGAGTTTCAGCTGCAACAGGTTGGTTGAGTATTCTCTACACTTGAATGATCATCCATGTGAAAGCTGATCTCATGGTGAACTGTAGACAAAACCACTTGTAAATTCATTTTGTGCTTAGGTCTTCAGCTGTTCTGTCTTCTGATAGTTGTTATATATTTCAATATAAAATCTATCTGCTTTCTTTTTCCTTTTTAAAGTGAGTTTGATGAGTCTAAAATGTCCATTGGGTTGTTGTCCTGAGTAATAATGGATTCTCTTCAACACCTTAGTGTTGTTGTGCATGGTGGGAGTGACTTTCAGGGTACAGAAGACAAAGGCTGTGGCCTGTCCCAGGCTAGGAATGAAGCTCCCACTCCAGGGCTCTGCACAGGACCCCCTCACACTGGGGGAGTGTCTGCACTGGCCCAGCTCAGAAAAATTAACCTGTAAGAGTCCCCAAACTGTTGCACATTCCTTTGTTTACTCAGCTCTCTCTGCCTGCTGGCCTCTGCCACCAGCCCTCTTTTCATGGCATTTTTATTAAATGATGTACGAGATGCTAGTTAGCCTCAAGTCATCGTGTGTCATCAAATAGTGATGAGATGCTAATTGATAATCACTATAATTATCAAATTAGACTTTGTGAGGTGGTGCTAGGAGTGAATCATTTGGCCCCAGTGGCTGCCTGCTGCACTTGGAGGAACATCCTCCTGCAGAGTCTGGCTCAGGGGTCTGCATGCCCGGGCAGAGTCCTGGGAATACACAGAGCTCCTGCAGCTTTGGAATTTATTCCTTATGTATGAGATTAACAAACACGGATGCCTACTGAGGTACAAAATGTTTACTAAACTACTGGAATATTTGTATGGAAATAGAAAAATTCTGCTTATTTAAAATAGGTTGGAAGTTGCTAGAGGCTACTCTACATGCATCTGAATGGATTTAAGTGCCTTCCCAATGTCTATCTTTTGTTGAGCAATGAAAGAATACTTTGAAAATGTATTTCTTTGGATTGATAGCTGTTGTTCAGAAAGATTTTAAAATAGATAAAAGCAGAGCAAAGCTTTAAGCTTCTCCAGCAGAAGCCTGGTATCTTTAAATATTAAGAAAGAGAAGCTTGTCTGATTTTTCTTAGTTTTATGGCAATGGAACCGTAATCTTTTTATGCTACTTAATCAAATCTGTGTTCAGAATTCTACAAATACCTGAATGTACAATTTAAGGTGATATTGATATGCATTATCTTTGAAAGAAGCCATGACCCAGTAGATAAATGAAAATGTTTCTGGGGCCCAACTTCCTTAATTCAAATATTTGATCTGGTGTATTATAAATATGCTGAGTGTAAGAAGCCTTTTCAAGCAAATTTCAAATTGCATTAGGTGCAGAGATGATAAACAACTTGCATATAGAGTATTTGGTTGTTAGGAGGATGGAGAGATGGTAAAATGTTAGAGCAATACCTACTGGAGAGTGAAAAAGATTATGAATTATATGTAGAAGGAACCATTTCTAATTCCAAAAGACTCTGTTACTCTTTATTGGAAACTAAAGATTTTTTATTGGGTTTGCCTTTTGTGTTTCTTTTCTTTAGAAGAGCATTTTAAGTATGCGCTAGTTTTAAGCAGTTGACTTTTTTGTGTATATAATTATAATAATTAAGCAATTGATTTGGAGGAGTAGATCCAGTCTAAATAGAAGTGGGGTGGAGAGAGTTGGCATTTTCTGTGGCCAGATCATGCGACTTCTCACTCTCTCTACTGTGGTAACTCTTGGTTTGCTTTGTATGTTTATGTTTTGCTGGAAAAGTACCTATTCTTAAGACTTCTTACAGCAAGTTCAAAGAGCTGTGAGCACATAATATTAACATTCCAAGTGCAGAGTTTCAGATGATTCCTTGAGAGTGCAGTGTAATGGTCCTGTTAGAGCTGAAGGGAGACCATAAGTAATGGGTGTTTATTATCATTGTGTTCGTGCACTGCCAGGAGATGCTCAGAGCAGGAATGGCCTGGGTGGGGAGAGAGGCTGTGGTAGCTCTGCGGCTTTCACCTCACTGAAGAAGAACACAAGGCAAATCTGTGTCCTTGAAAAGTTGTTCTGGAAGGTTCTGCCATCTCTGTGCACAGTCATGTATTTTGAATAACAAAGACAAATGCTGTCTAAGATTTTAAAGATTGTTTAAACCATAGAAATACTAAAAAACAATCTCAAATCTTTTGAGTTCAGGAAGGGTGTTAAGGCTGTTAAGTGAAGGGACTTGGCTTTTGTAGCTCTGAGAGGGATTTTTTTTATTGTCTTGTTCTTATCACCATACATGTATAAGTCTGGAACAGATTCTTGACTTCAAAGATTTCCATGCATTTATCAACTTTCTGTACAACTTTACCTGGACATCACATTGTGGATGGCCTGGTTATTTGGTCCAGCTGGACCTTTGTGCTGTGATGAATCTGTGGGCTGACTAGAGGCAATTAGATTCCTCATGGAGCAAAATCTTGTTCATGCTGAGTTCATTACAGAAACAGGCCTTTCCTCCTCCCTCTGCATATGTACATACATAGCATGTATTTAAATAGCTTTTAAAAAACAAATTGATGATATGTTGATATTTTCAAGATTGTGTTTTCTTGAAGTTAAAACATATGAAATAGAACAATTTTCATAAGATTTGTGTAGAGATTATAAAATGCCAGAACATCTTTAATGCAAATTCTTAATGCATGGACATTATAAGTAGGTTTAAATTGTTACCTATCATTTTTCCTGTCTACACAGTCAGAACTGAGACTAAGTACTGCCCAATACTCAGTTTTTCAGTATTTTGTCTTCTTGTCAGTGCTTGGCTCCATCTTTCATTTGCTTGAAATCTTTTAAATTGAGCACAAGAAGACTTTTGTGTGAACCAGAGGAAGAACTGTTAGCAGCTATAGCATGGCATTGGATTAGACTACTTACAGTTATTACAGCTGGAGAACAAGTAATTGGTGAGATTTGGGTTCTATTTCTGACTATCCAGTGAGTATTTTCTAGTGAATAAAGACTCTTTGCTGCACGTGCCTCAAACATGACCCTTCACCATGCACAGAGCTCAAGTAGAACAAAAATGTAACTTCATGGAAAGGCCTGTTCCCAAAGAACTTGGGGTTTCTGAAGTTACATCTGCCCCTGGAGTAAAGTAAGACCTTGCAATTCCTTTAACAGACAAGGCCTTTGGAATGTCACAGCCCCAGAAGGTTCAAAGGGTGACATGGCTGAGAAGGGAGGAGTCTTTTATTTTAAAGTGATCCCAACTTCATTGCTTTTAAACATTCATGACTGGGTTTGTAGGATGTGCTCATGGCACAGATTCTTGACTTCTAGATGTATGTGATACTTGTATATCATATCTTGAGCATTTGTATTTTTGGTTTACAAAGACAGATTATTTTTGTTCTGGCTTTGCTACAGAAAATAACAAATTTATTCCTGGAATAAACAGACACTGGCCTGTTGCTGATTGTGTTTTAGCAGTGAAATGCCTCTGAGGTGCAATACAAATGGCATCCTCACTAAGATTAGAAATTTAGATCTAGGCTTTTTAGGAGGAGTGTTTTTAATGTTCAGCTGTTCAGCTCCCTGGACTAGCACAGACTTGGGTCACACAGGCATCAGGGACAATGCAAACAAGGTGGCAGGACAGCCTGGCCAGGGCATGACCCTGGCAGTGTTCCTAAGATCAGCTTCAATGGGGGAGAATTTTCCAACTCTGACAAAACACAAGGAAATGTACATGGCCTGACTTCTTACAAATATGTGGAGGCTGCTGCTTCTGGGGGGAAAATAGTGAAGTCAGGTGGTTTAGAAGACTTTAGTTTTTTTTCTCTGAAAGTCCCTTTCAGTGAGTTTCTGTTGGGTGGAGTCTTCCCAACCTGAATTTATAAGGTAGATGCTAAATTTCAGTAATGTGAAAATTCCCCTTAATCCCCTGATATGTCAATTCTGTAGGCAGATGATAGAAATAATACTTTTTTCTTAAATAAAAAGAAACTTTGCAACTTAAATTGCAAATTCCACCAGTATTACTTTTTCATGTTTCTATCTAATGCACAGATTCAGAGGGTTAAAAAGGTGAGGTGTGAACTCCAACAATTCTGATTAAAGGAAGTCTTTAACAGCACTTAATGCAGGATGTGGAACTGGATTGTACAATCTTACGTCACACCATTCAGATAACTTTTGAAGTGTCATTTTTATAAACAATAAAGCATTAGAGCTTTTTATGCAGATAATGTGATTCTTTAATCCTGTTTTTCTCATTTCCATGCTCTATTGCGGCAGCCTGAAGAGAAAGTTGATTCTGGTAGATAAATCAATGTCCCTTAGGTCTCTTTAAACCACTTTATGGTCTTTTAAGCCCTAAGCCATATATTTTTCCTAATAAACTCCTTGGTCTAACATGTTACCTAAAAAATAATTTGGTGTGTATTGCTCTCTTGGACCAGAAAGTAGAGAATGATGATAACATAGCTTCAGTGTGTATTGCCAGAAGAGTCCCACATTGATTCCAGGCTGCAATTGAAGTTTGTAACTCATTATTACACAAAGAACCAGAAGATCTGGTGACATTGCTTACATCCTCAGGTTCATATTTGTCAAATTTTGTGTATCTATTAGCTGAGAATGTTGTGGCTTTGATATGTGGTTTTGGCATTGAGTTCATAGGAAATCAACTCAGTAGCAATGCTACATTTTAAGAGAAGGTGCTAAGGAAATAATGGAACTATAGTGCAAATATTTAAAATGTTTAGGCACTTAGAAAAAATTATTTTGTTAAACTAGTTCTGTTTGCTCACCTAACATTTGTGTTAAGCACAGACTCAGTTCCAGCACTGTCATTGCAGTCTGGCTGGTGCATTGGGGAATGAATGTCCCTGTTTTTTATTTCTTATCTGTCAAGAAGTGCAAAGGCCATTTATGACTAAATACTTCGAACTAACTAAATGGTATATGATTATTGGAAAAGAAATATATGGTGCAGTGCCATACCTGCAGTTCAAGGATAATACATTTATCATAACATGGAACACTTAGCTGGAGTATTGAAGTGCGTGGGTGGAGGTGAAGGGAATTCTGCATCGGTATTTCTAAATGTGTGTACTGATAAGTTTAATTTTAAGTCCTCTTGAATCTGTGCATGTAGAGGTACAATAAACTTTTCTTGTTTCTGACTGTTTTATTTCCTTCAGGGTGAAGAGATTGAATAAACTCAGATCCTACCTATCATGTGAATGTAACATTTGCAAACCAGCACCTTTGTGCTTTCTTCCCCGCTGTCCCTGTTGTTGAGGAGAAAGTCATTGGCACTTCTGTTTTATGTTGTGATGCATAAAAAAACTTTTACAGCAGCTTTGCTGATAGTGCTCTGGCAATACTGCTGTGCCATGGTGAAGGCAGTGCTGTTGTTTGTGTGCACATCCATCTGTGTGTCTCACCCTTCCTTCCCTCTGTTGTCTTTATCCCTTTGTCTCAGGCTGACACAATGTGCTTCTGCTCTCAGATTAGTGCTCCTCCATGCTGTTGTCTACAAGTAATGCCTCCTGCCAGGGACAGGCTGAGGAGGAGGCTTAAACCCTCTGATTCTGCACTTGCAATGTGGAGCAGATCCCACCATGATCCCCTCCCTGGGCACAGGGTGCCTTTTCTAGGACACGTGCATTGCGTTAAGCAGGGCTTTTATTGTGCTGGAGGCCTTGTCATCTGGAGAGCAGATGAGCAGGAAGATTGTTTAATGGTAGATTATCCCAGCATTTTTTTAAAATGTTAGATAAGTCTAAGAGGCGAGAGATCAAGAACAGTAGCTCCTGTGTTTCACCTTTTGCTGTTTTTGTTGCCATGAAGACTTTAGATTTGCTTTTGAAGATGAAGTAGCTGAAATTAAAAACCATTTTAATGCCACTGCAAACACCAGGTTTTAGAGATAAATTCTATCAACTAATTTCCTGTTTCTAGAATTTGTTTTGTTTTTATAAACATAACTGTTTACTTGTGAACAACATCAGATGTACCTTAAATGAAGAAAGATATTAGTTTCTTGTATTTGCATGTGCCACCATAATCTTCTAAAATGCTGTATTTTAACTAGAAAGAATACTTTCTTTTCATCTTAAACTTCAATTTTAAGGTTATGTTTTGTCTTGGAACTGCTGTGCAAGGCCCTTACCTTTTAAGAGCTAATGAGAGGTCAGTGTTTTGTTCTGGGGTTTTTTCCTCCTCTTGAAAAGAATACATATTTTATATAGTAACTTCATAAAATTAGTCAGCTGAGAGAAGGTGTTTCCTGGTCACAGAGCCTAATCATGCTAGTGCTCATTATCCATAGAACAAGGCTAAAATTTCACTTTTAGGTGTTCTGTTTCAGGGAAATGGGAGAATCGGTCAATTGACTCTAGCTTAATTCAATTACAAGATAGGCAGTGATGCTATTGTTTAATGAAATCATCAACAGAAAAATTTCAAGTGAGTCTCAAGATAAACCTCCCATTCATACACAACTTTGAAGCAGCAATGAATAACAAAGCAAGACTTGTATTTTGAAAACTTTTTTTCAAGCTGTTTATGTAGTACCTAACATCTTCATTTCAAGTTTCTCTATACAAGTGTTGATAACAATCTTACTCAGATTTACTTAATTATATATGGCTTATTATTAGCATTTAATGGGTCAAATATTTAAGCATATTTTTCTGAATCTTCAGTTGAGAATTCTGAGTCAATGGCACTCATGTCAAACTCAGAATTTTAAGTGCTGGTAATTCAACATTACATTCACTATGTAAATGCATCATAATTAAAATTATGCCTTGTCAATGCCATTCAGGTTTCTTGCGAGTATAATTTTCAGCTTTCATGTACTGGATGTAGCTCTGTCTTCTCCTACCCAAAACCTGAACAAGACATATTTATGGTGTACTGGTGTCAGTAAAAACCCACAGTGTTAACTGTTGTGCCTCTTTAAACTCAAAAAGTGAAAATCTTACTGATTCTGTTAAGGAAGTCCAGGTCAAATCTAAAACTTAATTTGTTTATATTTTTCAAATGGTTCAAATTCAGTATATATAAAAAAATACAGGAGCAGCCATTTAGAAAAGACAAGATGGCTCTGCAAGTGGCAGATATGGACAGTTCTCATCCATATAATTGACAAGAGAAGTCCAAGTTTTCATGTAGTATCTAAAAAAGGAGATGCTGAGTAATTTTGGATTTTGACACTTAACATGTGAACAAATGTTCATACATGTCACAACAAATCTTGAAAGAATTCTTCATGTTCTAAGAGCCTTTCTTTAGAGCTGCAGGACATTACAAACACAGTTAAACCAACTTCTGTCCAAATGGTCACTAGAGTGGAGTAAGTGCTAGCTGTCACTTTATTAAAACTAATGGCTTAATTACTCATGTTTGCTTGAGATTCATTGCACTGTGAAGTGATTAGGCATTGGTGCTTTGGTAAATTATGGCATATTGCATATTTTCTGTAACCAATTAGTGAGTCTTGGTGTTGGGCACGTGCAGTGCCCCCAGTTGTCACTCATTTCATTAACATCCAGATCTGTGCCATTACCAGAAGACTTCTGTTACTTTAAACATGTGACAAAGACAAGGGGGATATATATATATATATATATATATATATATATATATATGAGAAGCTCAGAAAAGACAGCAAATAAGTACAAGACAAGATAAAAGTTACAGTGCAGTTCTAAGCATGCGACTGCCTTGACTGGAAAGCTCCCCAAACCATTGCTAGAGTTGCCAGATACAGCATTCTCATAATTCAGTCAGATCTTCTATTCTGAGTGAAAGGCAAATGTTGCCTTTACGCATTTTTGCAGCTCTCTTCCAGACATCCAGCAGTCTCAGCTGTCTCAAAATTCTGGAGAAGTGGCTACATGCTGAAAAAAATGTGTGTTTGCCTGCTTGTTTAGATGCTGCATCAAGGCAAATAGAACACCAGACACAGCTACTCAGAACTCACGTAGTAAGTTGGCAGTAGAATGTACTGTACAGATGAATAGCTGTCTGTAGTGATTGATATATTGGGGTTTTTTTTAAGTCTTCAGTGTGTTCAAGGCTTCTGAAGTCCCATCTCTGATGCTGGTCAGAAGTTCCTTTACTGTTCTCATTTTTGTAGACAGAGTATTTTTGTGATTTAGATGCATATATTGCTGAGTTTCAGATTTCTAGGCATGATTTGTGTTTAAGACTTGTTATGGTTTAAGCCCAGCTGGCAACTGAGTACCACAAAGCCACACACTTCCCCCACCAGCAGTGGGATGAGGAAGAGGATTGGAAAAGTGAGAAAACTTGTGGGTTGAGATAGAGACATTTTACAAGGTAAAGCAAAAGCTGTGTGTGCAAACAGAAGGCAACCCGAGGTTTCCTTTCACCTTGTCCTCTCAGCAGGCAGGTGCTCAGCCATCCCTAGGACAGCAGAGCTCATTAATGGTGATTAATGATGGCTTGGGAAGGCAAACCCATCATTCCAAACATCCCCCATTCCTCCTTCTTCCTCCAGCTTCCCATGCCAAGCATGACACCAGATGTTCTGTGATGTGCCTTGGGTGAGCAGTCCAGGCTGTGTCCATCCCAATTCCGTGTGCACCTCCAGCCTCCTCGCTGGCAGGGTGGTGAGAGCACAAAAGGCCTTCACTCTGTGCAATGGCTGCTCAGCAATAACAAAATCATCTCTGTGCTATCAACAATTTCTTTTTCAGCACAAATCCAAAACACAGCCCCCTGCCAGCCACTGTGAAGAAAATTGACTCATCCCCAGCTCAAACCAGCAAATGACTGCATCTGTAAATGCATTTTCATTTTGTACCTTGTATATTGACAGAGAAACTGTATGAAGTGGCATGATCTTAAATGGAGATCTCGAATCTCATAAATCTGCATTGTGAAATGTAATCGTATTAGAGGCAGAACACTTGTGGTTTTTCAATTATAGTGGTGCTTTTTCATATCACTGTGTGTGAAGCAGTTCTGTCAGAAACAAAGAGTTCAGAGCTCTCAGACGTACCATCTTTGAAGAAACAGCTAAAGGCAACAGGTTTCAAGCTCTTTGAAGCCTTTTCTCTCTGAGTCCTTGTTAAAGGATGGTCTCTCATCCATTTAACATCCTCTCTCATACTGGTCACTTACTAAGTCTGTTTCTAAATTTGTGGGAAATCACATGAAGTGTATTATTGCATATTCGTGTAGCACGGAAAGGCATTGTATTTTTCCCTATATAGTGCACATTTGTATTTTATAACTTGCAGAAGTTCAGTTAATTGCAGTGAACGCTTTCAGTAGGAGGAGCCATCTCAACTAATATAAAGAGGAAGGGTAACATTTGTATGAGTTAGCTGAACATGATAACAAATGTAATTATACTAATGGAACAATGTGATCTATGAAAGCAAAAGATTTTAATTTTAGCCTACATTCTGTAGAGATTATATGTTAGGAACATTCTTTGGCATAGTGCTTTATACTTTAAACAGTTTTGAAGAGTTATAAGCTTTAAATATTTGTATTGCAGTTATAAGATTCTTAATTTTCCTTTAGACATTTAAAAGCTTGAGTTGTGTTGGGATGGTTTTAAAACTTGTTTGGTAGAAGAATTAATGTATACAGTGGGGTTTATAATAAATGTTACTGAAGTTACACAGATTCATTCCAACAAAGTTCATCAGTGTCAATGTGTAAACTGCTCTCCTCTTCTTACTCTCACTCTTATCTAATTTTCTTTTTTTCTTCACTTAAACAAATGTGGGGGATTCTGTGTGAAAAGGATGTATTTCACCAGATTTTAGGAACTGAGATATTGGTCTGTCCCCTCACTCAGATTGGTAATGGAAGTAATATGTTTTCCAGGTAAAAAGTCTGTTGAAATGTAAGGATTTTATGATTAAATACTTGAGTTTTGAGACACACAGGTTTCATAGCAGTTCTTAATGAAGCCAGGGAGTCCCATGTTTAGGTTTCAGTTTTACTTTTATGGTTGCTTTTTTGTTCCTTTTTTGGGTTGGTTTCTTTTATGTCCTAATCTGGGTCTGTACAACAGGTTTAAGAAAATAAACTGAATCAGATTGTTGACCTGATCAAAACCACAGTAAGTTTTTTAAACAGAAATTTTGTTTGAACCAGGAGAAGATAAGACATGAGTTAATATCTTCATATGTATATGAAGGAAATATGTATAGTAAGAAAAAAAATGTAGTACATTTTGACTAATGCTGCTTATCAAGTTGCACAGAGCAGTGATAGCTCCTCAAATTAGTAAAAGCCATAACCATCAATCTTCTACGGAATATGTGTGAGCTATTTAATAAAATTAGATATTTTTTCGAAGTCTTAAATCTTACTACTTGTTTATGAAGATGTTCCAGACAGAAACAGCAATACTGAGCTGTGGGTTGCATTTGCCTGTACTCAGCTATTCCAGATTTGTAGATCCCCTAATCTCAAGAAGGCAGTATTTCTTCTGAATTCTGGCCTTTCCTTTACCTAGATCCAAAAGAAAGATATGTTTTCTCAGTAACACAAATATTGAGAGTTGTCCAGCTTTTAGGTGTTTCACAGTCCAGAAAAATACAAGTAAATAAATGAAAAGGATTTCCTCTAGTTGTCACGCTTTCAAAAATCACTGATAGAATTAATGATATTTCATTATGTACGTGTTTTCTCCTGTAGAAGCTTCTTCTTGCAAACCCAAGCATTCCATATTCCCAGAGCTTTCCTTTGCCCTCCTTTGATTGAGTTTTTTGGTGTTTGTTAATTTATTTCCTTTGTAGCTAGCGCAGAGACTTTGGTTAGCAGAATGGATGTCCCGTGTGGGAGAAAACAGAGATACTGCATAAATGGCTTTTTCCATGCTGGAAGATGAATGATCTTTCTTGAGTTCTTATCTATAAATTCCTGATGTCATCCACCTGGGCAGAGAATAGAGCACATATCTCACAACTGTGAGGTACAGGGAAAAAAGTTCAAAAGGAGAATTGGCTAAAGCTGTGGGCTCTTGCTGAGGGTTTTCTCTGAGCAGGTCTCTGGGGGGTGTGGAGGCAGAGCTCTGCTCTCATCCTGAGGCCTTTGCAATTGTCTCTCTCACCCTGGAGCTCCTCTGGAGCCAGGAAGTCTGACCTGTTTATCTAAATCAACATGGAATCTTTGAGATTGCAGGGAAGCCACAAGTTCCTGCACATCAAGCAAGGATTAGTGTTGTTACACTTTAAAATAACACATCCCAAAACTATTTTAAAATGCTACCTACTTAGCACAGACCATCTCCCGGATCCCCTCTTTTTAACACTTCCAGTTTATAACGCTGCAGGTAGAAGAGTTTGAGTACTGTGGTCAGAATGGCAGAGGAATTCTTCATCATTTATCTTCTATAGTGTCTTGCTCACTATTTCACCATCTTGGATCTTATTCATATCATATCCTCTTCATACATCATCTACAGAATTGTTTATTAAGTTCTGAACAATTAAACAATGCAAACTCATTCAAGGCAGAATGACTGGAGCAAGTGCTGGTGGAGCACTTGCACAATGTCAATATTGCATTGATATTGCAAATATCATTCGTTCATTCATTTTTTGTATCTATTTGACAGCATGACATAATTTAAGAGAAGAAAAATAGATTTTAATTAGCATATTTCTGTATTACTGAACAGCTAATTAGGGAAATTAAAGTACTTTCTCAGCTATGAATAGTACGTTAAAAGAACTGTGCAACAAAAATACTCTTGTAGCTGTACTGCTGACTTCCTGGAAAGTACCCATTTAATTCTATTACAGATTATTAGTGGTGCATCATAAAGTTGTGTGAGTGCTCTCAGTTGAAGAGAATTATAAAGACAGAAGAATCAAACCTTTGAATATGGTTTGATCAGAGTTTGCTAGAGACTTTATATATTGATTAGTTCATAGAGCAGTGCTAATAATATAAAAAATCTGATACTTGGGGCCTTAGATTTGTAAAATGAATGCCACAGTAATGGGGAAAACTGGCCTCATCATCTAAGGGAGTTTTACAATTCTTTTTTTTCCGTGTTTTTAATTATTGAAGCTAATTTTTATTCAGTTTTCACATTTTGAAAAAAACTTTTCCTGAGAATTTTTTATGAGGACTCGTGTATAACAAATAATTTTCCTGCTAGGTAGAATATGTATTTACCTAGCACACAGTTTTCTCTGGCCTGCTATTCTAGGAGGAATTTCCTCACTGGAAGGGTGGTGAAACATTGGAAGGGGCTGCTGGAGTCACTGTCCCTGGGGGTGTTTCAGAAATAATGAAGGCACTTGGTGCCATGGACTGGTGGTTGAGGTGGTGATCAGTCAACAGCTGGACTCGATGATCTTGGAGGCCTTTTCCAACCACACTGATTCTATGATTATTTTGATAGTTCAGTTTGCTAAATGGTGTATTAGCAACACAAGGAATACAACAAAATTAGTGAGGAATACATTGAAGTTCCTGATGGTCCCTCAGCTTTGCAGGGTACCACATCTCTGGGAGGCAGACAAATATTATTCTGGCTTTATTGCTGCTCTGAGAGTTAATGACCATCATAACGATAAGCATATCTTGCTAATTGTCCACTAGTTTTGGTTTTAATAACATTTTAATTTGCATATTGTTCATATGCTGAAAACACATGGTTTTAATTGTTCATCTTCAATGAGCATAGCTTTTCACACTTTTTAAATGGGCTTTATAAAAGTTTAAAAAGTGTTGGTCTAAAAAGTTTGTCTGAATGAATTGAGACACAAATGTAAAAAAATAGGCTTGTGTCAAAAGTACTGGATTTCAGTTAAAAACCTGAGTTCTAAGGTCAGTCTTGCCCTGTGTGGTTTTCAGCTTGGAATGTTTTGGGCCATTATGACCATTACCAAATTGACTGACTTCTGTGTTTTATCTCTGAAAAAATGGATTATTATTTAGAGCCTAGAATTACAGTTTGAAAGGATAAATTATTGATTGTTGGCATTTTCTACAATATCAGACATTACTCTAAGATCTTTCTTAGAGGATGAAATCTAATTTCTTTGATCTTGTAAAAGTGCAGTAAAAAAGCATACTTTAGGTTGATTTGGGGAAAAAATGCTTTTACAAATAAAAAGATGTTTTCATATTTGCATTATTTAAAATGCATTTTTTGTCTTATAAATATGCTAATCTTTATAAGCTGCTTCTGGTGTGACATATGGTTTGTAATTTTCAGTTCTTTGACATCAACCTACTTTCTATTACATAAAAATGTACAATTGGCAGGGAAAATTAGTATGTTCAATGGCACCATACTTAAAAGACTTTGAGAAGTATCTGGGGTATTTATCTGTGTTATAAACAGACAGATGTTTGAAGAGGTCTTGGAGGTTCTGTTAATTGTGTGTTTGTTCCCTTTCAGACAACATTTCTTTGGGGCTTGGTCTGATGGAAAAAATGCAGATAAATACTTGTGAATAAAAGAGCAAAGCTCAGTATAACATATGTTTGTATTTTAAGTAGATTTATATATCTAAAAGGATATTTAGCTTAGAAATAATTAAGATTATTTTCTCAGGGGGGATGGAGCAATGTCAGGAAAGAAAAAAAATCACAAAACAAATTTAAAAGATGGACTGAAATGACCCCTTAATCTATCAACTGGGACTTAGTCACATGCATTGTGTTAGGAAAAGAAGGAAAATTAGATGATAAATTCAAATTCTCTAGGCTTTTACTAGTATAGAGCCAATGACTGAAAAGCTTGAATTAAATGAACTGATAAAGCTCCAGGAAAAAAGTTCCTTTTGCCATCATACTGCTGTTTACCTGGAAGGAGATTTGTCTTTCTTTTTCCCCTTTTTGAAACTTAATGTGTTACAACTGTCATTGGTCTCCCTCTGTTCCCCCTTCTACAGGGCTGTGCAGAGATAAATATAAATTCTGAATTGAAAAACTGTCTTGAGTACCTTGGAATAATCTGCAGAAATGGTGCAGAGTTCAAGTGGGAGGTTCCATGATCTTGTCCCTGCCCTCTGAATCACGTGTGCAATTTGAAATATTCCAGCCAACCTTATCCAAGGTTTTTCATTCCTTGTTGGAAGCAGCTGCTGAGAATCTCAAGTGCTCAGCTCTTCTCCAGTGACACTGAGGCTGGGTTTGTGATTTGAACTGCCTGAAGGAGATGTCAAAGAGCTGGGTAGAGCACAGACCCACTTGTTAGATCTTAAACAGTAGAATATGTTAAAAATAGTTGCTTTTACTGTTAAGTGTTTTCTGTTCAGCTTAGCTGCCATTAAATGTTGTTACATACACACTTCTGCCTTTTCTAAAAAACATTTTTCTTCATCTTAGCAACATGAGAGGTACTTGCTAAGCCAGGGCAAGAGAGCTACAGGCAGTTTGACCTGACTCATGGTGTGAAAGGGTTATTTGCTAGAAACTGATGCTGAAGAACATTTCCAATAATTAATTCATTATTTTTGGTTTTGGAAGGCTGGTTTGATTATGGTTTTCATTTTGCTAAGTCCCATCCTCAAATCATTGAGCAATGATTCCATACAATTTTATTAAAACTAATGGAATGAATACTCTTTTCATAGGCCAAATTCAGTGTGGTACTTCAGCAAAAACTTAATTTCAGCTACATGAGAAATGATATTATTGATAAGTCAAGCATGCTTTACCCTACTCAATTCTATCATCATTTGTATTTAAAAAACCCGTCTCAGTCATTTGAGGTCTTTCATAATAAAAAATTTCCATAAATTATTCTTAGTAAATGAAGAATTTCCTCTTGGTCTTGCTTGGCTTTGTTTGCTCTAGATTTTTTTTTTTTTTGAGATTTTTGGGCGGTGTGCAGAATTTCTTGTACTTTTGGGCCAGTAGTTTAATATTTCTACAAAACCTGTCAGGAGCATCACTGAAGCCACATGTTTTTGCTCTCTAGTCATGGCATCTTCTTTTATACTAACATCTCTAGTCTTGTTTTGACTTGACACAAAGTGGTCAGCATTTAGTAAGGTCAGAGTTTCAGGTGGTCAGAATGAGCAGCTGTCTGGAGTAATTCTGTTTGGACTGACAGACTGGAGGTGTGGCTGTGGCCCACCTGCCATCTTTGCCTCTCTCAGTGTACACGAAGGCTTTGAGCCTGTCAGGGCTTTGGGGACATTAGGTCCCAATTTCCCTGAGCCTCCAGGGAAATTGGATTTCACCAGCACTCTCCATCCACACCCTCCAGCCCTGGGCCCCCAGCTCCCTTTCATCTCAGGGCTGGGAGTTTGGTCCCTACATGCTGGAGGGATCCCAGCCCTGTGTGAGAGTTTGGGTGGGGCCCCTCGGATGTGCCTTGTGCTTGGGGCTGTCCCTGGACCCATTTCTGCCTCTGCTCTGCCCCAGTGGCACTGTCTCCTGTCCTGCCTGGGGTTGCCAGTGGGTTCCACTCCCTGTTCCTCCTCTCCCTGCTGTGCTCAGGTGCTCTGGGGGTGCACCTGAATGCTGAGGGAAGCTCCTGGCCTGAGATCACACTTGGTCCTGCTTTGCTCTCCCTTTGGGAAAAGCCAGCCCTGGCTGCTGCTGGACACTGCTTCAGTGTCCTGAGTAAAGAGACTCTCTCAGCACTGGCAGGCAATCCTCCTGGTGTTGTCCTTCTCCATCAGTAACAGTTGTGGCAGGCACAGCTCCCTGCCTCGGTGCAGTTTCCTGGCACCTTCCCAGCTCCTCACACCTGCCTCTGAGCCCCTCGCCTTGCTGGACTCTCCCTCTTCCAGACTCACTCTTCCCCACCATGGCCATAAGGCTGTGAGCTTTTTGTGATCATCTGCTGCTTCATGGCTGAATTAAAGATGTTTAATTTTGAGAGTGGTTTTAAAAGATAAATTAACTAAAACATGATGATGCAGATGCCACAATTCAGTGACTCAAAGAGAAGAAGAAAGCAGGGGAGCTGGAAGGGGATTCAAAGGTTCAACAGTATATTCTCCTGGGCTATGGCAGGATCAATCATACCAACACAATTCCTGACAGATATTTATTTAATCTGTTTTCTAAGCACTTCAGTAAGGGAGATTCCAGCTATTCCATTGTCAATCTGTTCACTATTTAACTATCCGAGCTGTAAAAAACAAATTTTCTTGAGTTCAGACTCTAATTGCTTTTGCTGCTACCAGTACTCCAGATTGCTAAAGTAGATGGTATTTTGGACACCTGCTATCCATAATCCTTTTCTTTTTCATGGGTTTGATGAGCCTTTGCTGCTTGCATTGAAATTTGAAAACGGAACTGAGCTGTCCTTTGTTAGTGAAGTAAACACATACCCAAACTGTATCCTCAAGAGATCACTCAGCCAAGTTTTGGAAAACTGCTTGGAAAGTCCTAAGAGTGCTGAGGAAGGGTTGGCAGTTAGGACCTTCATTAGAAAAAAAACCCAAAACACAACAACAAAAACAGCCACAAGAAAACAACCTTCTGTAAGCACTGGCATTTTTGCAGCCTTCAGTCAGGAGTGATGGTGGAGTTTTCTGCTCGTTCCAGATGTGATTTTGTGCAGTCTGGTGCATTCTCAGTGCATTCTCATGGTGAAGTCAGTCACCTTTCAGGGATGTCAGGTGAGAATCCTTTAGATCTGAACATTTTTTAAGTCAGGCACCCCCAGCATTCCCCTCGGTATAAATTTCTCAGGACTGCTCAGCTGGGGAGGAAACACCATTAACTGAGTTCTTAAGATAAAACTGAGTTACAGAATTTTGGTTATCAGAGACCGAAGTCCAGCTTCCTTCTTGCTTCACAGTAGTTGCATTAAGTGCTCTTCTTGCAGGACTGCATGCTTGCAGGGCAGTTACAAAGTAAGAATCTTGAAGTGTAGAAAACATGGGAGATTTAAGAGTTTAAGGAAATAGTACCTGTGGCTCAAGAAAATTCTATTGCTTTGTTAATTGGACTTGTAGGGTTGGAGTTTCTTTCCCCAAGGAAATGCCCAAGTTATTTAATTTGGAAGAAGACTGCTTCCAGCTGCAGGTAGAAGGAGGAATTTTCATTGGGGGAGGAAAAAAAAACTTGAAGTGGACCAAAAGAGAAGAGCAGGAGTGTAAGATTTAAGAATAGGATTTTTTGTTTAGATAGGAGTTCATACTTTTGCCAGAGAAAGCTCTTTGTAGGACCAGAGTCCACATTTCAGGACAAGCCGGGAGATCAGAGACCCAAGGCAAGAAATTTGCAATCCTGAATTCTCACAAACACTCAAGAATAGAAGGAAAACTCAAGAGAACTGACAAGCGGAAGATAATTTTTTTTTGCTTATCTTGTCGTCATGCATTGTGCGACTTCTTTTAAACTGTGAAGCTACTTTGTGCTTCTGTTCCCAAATCTCCTAGAGTTAATAATCTGTGTATCAGAGTGGAACTCTGGAGGAGAGCGATGTCAAAGCATCTGCAGCCTGTGGGTGTCCTGAGCCACCCGTGGGGCCAAGGGGCTCTGTCGCCACGGCTGCGCTGCAGGTACCGGGAAGCTTTGAAATCATCACAAGAAGATGAACGGCCAGTGCTGGGGCGTAGCCAGTTGAAGGCAGTCTGGAAGCCGCTTGCATGGAGCGCGGCCAGGCGAGGACAGGCCGGGGGTCCCCGCGGTGTCGCTCGGGGGTCCCCAGGGACGAGCCCGGAGCGCGGGGGCTGCAGGGGCGGTGCGAGGCCGCGGCGCTACCGCCAGAGGGCGCCAGAGGGCGGCGGGGAGGGAGCGAGCCCCGAGAGAGCCCCGAGAAGATCCAGAGAGAGCCCCAAAAGAGCCCCGAGAGAGCCCCAAAAGAGCCCCGAGAGAGCCCAGAGCCCACCCCGAGCCCGCCCTCAGACACCGCCCGGGACCCTCCCCGCAGCCATGGGTGTTAATTGAAATGGGCTCGTTTGATGCAGGGAGCGGACGCTGCTCTGCTCCAGCCCGTGACCGCAGGAGCCGGGCATGGATGTACAGGAGGATGTCTGGAGCTGTGAGTGCTCAGTAAAAACACCTTCGGTGCGGTTTAGGAGGCCATGTGTGTTTCAAGTTGGCAAGAGAAAGGATTTGACACACTTTAATGTAGGATTAAGAACTTAAAATGTGAAAGATTGCTGAAGGTGATGGTTTAACGTTCCTTTTCCAGTCGAGAAATGGATTTTTCTTCTTCTTTCGGTCAAGAGAAGTATAGGCTAATCCAGCAAATAATTCAATATTATCAAAATCCATTTGATTTTTGTCAGAAAAACATGCTCGATTCAGTTTTCATGTTCAACCTGTTGAAGGATTTGATGAGCTAAGAATTACAGGAGGCTTTCTGGATAACTAATGACTTGTTGGCTATCCAGTTACCTTTTCAAGAGAAAATGATCCCAGAAAATGGCCTGCACATTTGAAGGAATATTTCTTGCAAGATCTTCTACTACATTTAGTATACAGCTAAAGCCCCAGTAACTTTAACAGGGTCAGGATTTTATGGGAACTTGTCTTCTGTGTTATCCTTCATAGATCTCTGGCTGTCTGGAAGAAGCACAAAGGAAATACAGTGCAGTTTATCTGCCTGTATGGGGGGTGTCAAAGTGAGCAAAGTGTTGTACTTGGGAGTTCAGTTCCATTAGTTTAAAAATAGTTTGTTATAGGCAAACATCAAAGCTGTGATTTTAAGAGGCCCCAACCATAAGGAACTGCATTTATCCAAAGTAACCTGTTTTCTTGTTTTTGTTAAATAGTCACCAGGTATCCAATCTGATTACTTGCCTCCTGCCTTGAACGAAAACTTATTAAATGAAATGGTTGAATAGAAATCTCAGCTTCAAAACAAATCAGGAGAGTTCTTCCTTTCTGGTAAATGGAATGTGAAGCACTCAACTCCAGGTGCCTCCAGCAGGTGATGGACCTCAGCCTTCGCCTACTGGAGGATGAAGCAATTCTTGGTGTGTGGCTGGTTTGTTTTGTTAGCAGGAATAGATTAGTCACATCACTTGGGTGGATAAGGAGGCTGAGTAATTCAGCCTGCTGGCAGGAACTTCCCCTGCAACAAGACTTGTCCTGTTTTATATATAATAGACAATTTAATTGGCCTTTAGATTGGTAGGGGAAATTTCTCAAGGTCCTTGACGTTTGGATTTTAAGCATCTTTTTAATGATGTCTTAATTATATCAGTATTTAATGAAATTAATATCTTGGTGTTTTATAATTCCAGTTCCCTGATTTTCAACACACAAAGCTTTTGCTTTCTTGAAAAACTCTTTTGCTCAGTTGTCTTGCAATTCTTAGTGTCAGTTTTATAACAGGTATTTGGGCACACAAATGTTGTTTGTGTCATGGCACTTCTCTCCCTTTGGTGAGGAATTTCCAGAAGCACTGCTGGCTCTAAAATTCATGTGTGTGCAACACAACTTTCATCTGGGGGGACACTCAACTTCAACACTTTTAACTTGTCGGGACACCCAGCCAGCATCAAATGACCTTTCTTTACTTGCTCAGGAACATTTAAGTCAAAATAACAATAGTTTTTATAAGGTTTTCATTTTAGTGGAAATATTTAGGAGTGTATATTTCAAACTTTAGTTTATGGAATGCTTAAGTGAACTTCTCACCTTTAAGAAGAAAATGAAATTCAGAAGCCTCAAAAGCCTTCTGCAAAAGACAAAGTTTTTCGTAACCTTTTTAAGTAACAACATCACAGTGCTTATGAAAGCTCTTGTTTTCAATAGGAATTCTGTTGATATCTAACCTGAGGATTTTTCCTCTCTTCCAGGAGAAAAAAGAGGAAGAAAGCCTGGGTTTGCCACTGAGTTTTTAATAATGTTTCTTTTTGCATTATACATCCTTGTCATATCAAAGCTAGAGATGTCCTGTGCTCTCCAGTCAGTCAGAATGTCTTTGAAGAACAGTAGAAGGTGGTTTTGGGGGTTTTTTTGTGTTTCTAAATGTGATAGTGGTTTGAACCTTATATGAAACTTTGTGGTGCTGCAGTTCTACAGTTTCCCAGTCTCCACAGTCTCATCCTTAACTTCTGAAGGAGAAAGCACGAACCAACTTTCTTGGTGCTTTCAGGAAAGCAGTTGAGGGCAGGAAGACTGGGATGTTTTTGAAATGTTACTGAATTCTTTACCTTCCCAAGTAAGGAGAGGATTATTAATAGCTCTCTGGTATTCATGGTGCAGAGATGATTCATGTATTGACATTCTGAATTTTTACTTTGCAGTTCTGAAACTGCTTCTCACACCTGTGAAAGTTTTCTGGATATGGTTTTTACCTGCCTAACTCACCAAATATCCTGTGTCTGCTGGCAGTGTTCCACAGAATTCAGTGTCTCTGATTCACATCATGCTCTGCTTTTTTAAACACTCCTTTTTCAGTATCATATCGGTGTGAGACCATGGAATAATTTATTATAAATCAACACAATACTTATTTTCTGTAAGTTTAATGCAGAGGCTGTACCAATGAAGAGGCTATAAAATGGTGTGAGTTTGAATTGGAAGCTGTGGCAGATAGCAAAGCTTTATTTTGTGAGTCATTAAGATTTAGCAATTCAACATCACACAGTTTTGGTGGGTTTAAAAAAAAATTGTTGAAAAAGTATATATTTAAACTCCAATACATTTTCTCTTTCATTTTTTTGGTCACCTAATGGGTTTCTTTGATGTGGCGGGGGCTTGGGGCTTTTTCTTGGTTAGAGTGAAGCTGACAGTATTAATGAAGTGCAGAAGCTAATTTGTTGTATTTTTTCTGAATTTAACCTGGTATCTACTCAAGTGGAGAATTCATCTTGGATATATTATGACATGTAATAGTGTTGCACTTGGGATCAGTGCAGCAATATTTCTCTTATTTAATTATCATGTCAAAGGGAGGAGAGTGGTCTCCCTTCTCATGTGGTGTGGTAAGGTTATATTGTGAATTTTTCATGCATACAAATCTGAGCATATTGCTGGTGCAGGATTGAGAAATCAGAGGACAGAGCACAGTGCTGGAGCAGGAAAATTAAATATTTCAGTGCTGAAATTTTCGCTCACTATTTGAAGATGGAGAGGAGTAGATAAGTGTGTTGCAATAGGGAAGGATGCAGAAGTGAAGATGAGAAGAAATAGTCTAGAACTGCATAATAGCTTGTAATTAAAAGGGGAGGGAGAGATAAGGAAGCAGATTAGGTTCATAATGCTGGGATATTTTTATACTGTGTATTAAATTTGTGCTTACAGGAAGTATCCTCACAGACTGGGTGTGACACACTGTTGGATCTAGACAGAACATTCAAGATGGAAAATTATGGGCTAAAAAAACATTTTCATAACTAATGATTGTTTATTTTTCTGCAATTAACATCATAAGGATGATGTTTTTGTATGTACAAGCTGTTTGCCATTTTTGGAAAAAGAAATTCTGCAATTTAAGCTTTGCAATCAGACCAACTTTCTTCCTTAAACTAATCCTCCCAACATTTTGTGACAGGATTCAGATGGAGAATTACTACTTTGCATTGAGGCCTTGTAAAAACCAAATAATGCTCTGCAGTCTTTCTTTTATTTATTTATATATTCTGATTAGTCCTATTTGAAACACCCAATTTTGTGGCAGCAAAGAAATAGAAGAGAGGAATAGTTTCACTGCTATTTTTACACATGCAGTAGCCTTTTGACTGGATTATCTACAGTTTTCTGAACTGATGCACAAAAGGAATTGCCCATTTAGGGATGTCTGAATTTTGGATACTTAAACAGATGATTTAATTATTATTTCCTTCTAAACGTTGTTTACCTGAGAATACATGAGATATCCTAAAGAAATAATACAGATTGTTTTAATATTACACAGTTGCAAGCCCTTTCCTTAATTTCTTAACCTTTACAGTCATGAGGTGTCATTGGGTCATTTAGAGTGAGCAGAGGGTTTGTTAATGCCCTGTTTAATGCTAATTGAGACACCAGAAAATACTGTCTCAAGTACAGGCCAGTGTGAGAGGTAGTTTGAGAAAAATGGTGGATTTGTGTTTCGTGAGTCTGAAAAGCAATGGTCACTACTTTAGAAAGAAAGGCTAAAAATTGCACTTTAGTTCAGTCTTAAACTCAGCAGAGTGTAAAAGCTGAGTAAAGCTCAGCTTTGCACAACTGGTGCTTGAGATCTTCAGGAGGTGAGGGAGTTGAATGGATGCACCTTGTCCAAGTGCTACGAGAGAAAACAGTTTCTCACATCATTCTTTTAAGAGGCCCCATATCTGAGCTGAAGTACTGCAAATTTAAAAAATAAAGCCATTTCTTTACAGATGTTTAGGAGCATGTGGTAGTTTAGTATCCTCTACCCACTCTTGAATTGGTCTGAACAGTAATTGTAATGTTGGGGAAAAACCTAATGAGGCCAGTTTGAAGTTATTTACTCAAGAATAGAGTATTCTGATAATCACTCCATAACATGCTATTACTACCACTTTATAGGCTTTTTATTGAATTAATTTTTACACACCAGAATTGTTATTACAATATCATACTCGGATCACTTGTTCCTTGAGAGCATTCATAGTCGTGCTGGTTATAATCACATAAACTAGAACTGGATTAATTGAGTTTTTTTAAGGTAATTGCTCTATTTCATGAGCCAAATTGCAAAATTTGCAACTCCTGAAAAATAGTATGTCATAGAAAAGTAGAGAGGAACATCAGAGCTCCAACGCAGAATTAAAGTTTCAGTGGTTTTTATGGCTTCCAAAGGTGTTGCTCGATAGCCTGGTTGTGAGCTGTAGGAAAAGGGAATCAGTTTCCTGAGTGCATGGGGTTTGGGAAATGTTTATTTTTCAACATGGGAATTATCAGACAGGGCTGGATTCCAGACAGCTGGGCAGATGGTTCGTTCTTTTCAAATTGGGTTGTGCCAACAAAGAGAGACAGCTATACAAATGTTAACCCTAAGGGATCGAGAAATCTCTGTCAATACCTCCCTCCATCCCCCCTCAACTGTCTGTTTGAAAAGAAGAGCAAAATAACAATTCTGATCTAATTACTGAAAGATATTCAGGGTTTGAAATGTAAGTTTTCAAGCTTTGCCTTTGCAAAGACACCCCTGTACAGAAATGTAATGGAGTTGATTAGCTGGTGTTTAACGTGGTTGTGTAGATAATGAAGCATGAAAAACCCAAATTTGCCTCAGGTCATGTGTGTATCAATTGCAGCATCATGGAGATGCTAACAGATATTTGAGAAAAGTGGTTACTCACTGCAGAACTGATTTGTGCATGGGCTAACTGCAAGGAGATTCATCTTCTGACGTGTGAAGTAATTTGGTTTATGTATTTTACCAAGACAGTTTGAAGTCTAAAATTTAACTTATCTAGGAAATAGACCTAAAACTTCATGATCTTAGAAAAATAATTTTAAGAGTCACAGACATCTCCTCTAAATGTCAGGATTTAGTGGTTTTGGTGAGGTAGTGATTTAAAAACAAAACTTCAATTTTTGGACCGTTAAAATAAATTTCAGATGCTATTCTGTGCACATTCAAACTAATGTTGCTTTTATTTTCTTGTTTTGAAAATAAGAAAGCAGTTTTCTTATCTGGATTTTTATGTGGGCTTGTATTTAGATAATAAAGCTCCTAACAGGTGTAGAAGGGAAATTTAATTTTCTGTCAAGAAAGAGGAATTCTGAGATATTGCAGACAGAACAAGCAGTTATTGTTTGCCTTTATTTACAAAACAGAACAAGAGAGGGAAATGATTGAAAAGAGAAGCAGAGGTTGATGGAAACTTTAGGGTTCAGAGCAGGGGGTTGTGTACAGCAGTTGAGAAATAAATAGAAATAAATAACACTCATTCTGGAGCATCCACTCATTGGGGTTGGAACAAGAAGAGCCCTCAGAGTGTTCTATGGGACCTGAGTTCCCCTCTTTATGCAAGGAAAAGCATCCTTTGTACATTGGATTATTGTAATTAGGAGAATAATGTGAATGAAGGACTCTGCAGTTCATAAATGTGCAATTTAGTGCCCTTTTCAGATATTTTTCCCCCTGGCTTCCATGATGTCCAGGTAATATTTCTGAGGTGCAGTTGAGGAGGAGGACACTCTGATTCTTGTGTCCAGCACATGGCTGGACTTCTTTAAAAAGGAAAAAAAAACCCCAACAATAACTTTTTGTGGCTGTCATAAGGTAATAGATCGATCTCATGTCCAAATTTCTGATGTCTCTGTGTTGAGAGAGTAACCTTGAGTTAACATTGGTCTTGAAATTTTTTTTGAGCCAAATAGCTTAGGAAAATTGTGACTGTTGTGAAGCATAAAAAAATAGCTGCAGCCAGCTTTTCAAGGTTATTTCACAGTAAAAAGCTAAATTTGAAATGCTGAAAACAATTAACACGGTGTGGAAACTGCAAAATAATCTTACATAAATGTTATTTACTGTTACTATGAGAGAGGAGGGCTTATTGTCTAATTAAATAATGATATGGATGCAAGCTTAAATGACATTATGTATATGTACAGCAAAGTTTTTTTGAAGGACAGATTAAAAAATGTAGTTATTAAAGTGTTATTTGCAGAAATTATGAGCAGTACAAAACATAGAAGAGAATTTTATAGTTCTAGCATCATGTTTGTTATGTAAATGTGTAATTGTCATTCTCACTAGTACCTGAGTTTAATGTTTCATTTAAATTTTCTTTCAATGTGCTGGTTTTTCATTTCTGGATTCTGCTAGCCTCACTAACAGGATGTATATATCCATAATATATGAATTGTAATGTGGTAGGAGTTGAAGACAGCAGGGGTAGCATGTCAAATCCAGCCAATTATTTAAGTACTAAAACCATTCTGAATTGGTAAAGCTCATCTGCAGTGCTCAGACTCCCTTTGCTTTAGAGCAGGGAAATTAGTCTTGTACATTTGAGTGTTTCCAATGTCCCAGCTGCATCAGGTGCTCTGGTCGGTTGGGCAGGCAGTTCTTGGATGCTCTGAATTCCTGATTCCTGAAGGAAGTGAGAGGGCTCACACTACTGAGGCTTGATTTCACTTGGAACGTGCCCACCTTTCACCTCCCTGTTTACATCTCCTAAAATATTTCCCAGCATTGTTTTCATACCAGGGCTTCTCTTACTCTGAGCAGCACCAACCCCACCAGAACTTTATAACCACCGGTAAAACCTTTCTAAGCTTTACCTGCTTTGTGAAGAACAAACAGCTTTACCTGCAACAGCTGCATCCTCAATATCCAGCTGATCATTTCACCTTGATAATCAGCCTCTTAAAAATGTATACATATTTGTTTTGGTTTTTTTTTAAATTGAGGTTAATCTGCTCCAAAGCAAACTTGAAGATTTCCTTGGATAGCATCAGGGTGGGTTGGAGGATGGGGAGAAGCCCTGCCCAGCTCTGGGACTGTGCAAATGCTCTGTAGTCATTACAATTCCTCCAGTTCCACTGCAGTGCCGAAAGCTCCCATCAGAGTACAAAGAAAAGGAGGAGAAAAGGACACCTGGGGAGGGTGAACCATTTTCTCAGCTCCTTTTCTTTAATACAGTAAAAAATTGCCCCAGAAATTATGAAAGGTATCTCATATTGAGGAAAATGTGATTGTTTTTTTTGTTACCACAACAGTTACTTGTACCTTTTAAATTTGCATATTTTTAATTTACTGTAGTAGAAGATGAATCCTAAGAGTTCTATCAGCTCATTTCCAATTTTATTTGGTTATGTTAGTTATAACTGTGTGTTTACATGTAATGTAAGGCACATTATAAATGCTAATAGATTTGTTCTGCTAGCAGTATTTCAGCTCAAAATGTTTTCATTTTGGATGTTCTTATATCCTCTCTTGAATATATAGGAACAACTCTGCTTTGTCCTATTAAAAATACTGGAGTAACTTGTGAGTATGGCTAAAATAGAATTTAATGCAATATCACATATCAGAGAACATTATTGTATTTCCAGATAGCCTTAGAGTCTTAAATGACTTCAACACTCACTGAAGCTTTTCTGGTTTTGCATATTGCTGCTTGACTGTTTTTATTTTTTTATTTAAGCAGCCAACTTCACATTATTTTTGGCCTATCCACTCACTTCTTATTGCAAATAATTTCTGAAAACTGTCAGTGTGTGGTAACCAATAGCCAACCTTCCCCATTCCTCACTTGTTTTCAGTCAGTTTTATTCTGTGTATGCAGTGGACCCATTGGCTGTGAAAGCCTTTTTTAAGATTAATTTGTGTCAGCTCCCTTGTTCTTGAACTTTTTCTCCTCTGCTCTTGGTCTATGGTGAAAGAAAGAGTCAGATGGAGTGAGACCAGGTAGCATTCTTAATTTATGTGTACTTTTTCATTCCAACATGCAAATAAAGGAATCATTTTGCTGTTGACAGAGTAGAGTTTAGGCCAATTTTTTAGTGAAATAAATTAGGGCAGGGCAGTGTGTAGCAATTTACATTAGCATGGCCTTCTCTACCTAGAATAATTTTGGCACCTTTAGCAATCACTAATTGTATTTGAGAGAAAATCAAGCATGTTCTTTCTAGATTATATTTGTCAACTCCTTACTCTGTAGACTTCTTGTGAAGTACTCTGTCCTACAAGCCTTGGTTTTACCTTATTTTCCTGTATGATTTTTACCAAGACTCTCTTGATTTTAATTTCTTTGATCTATCCTAAAATATTGAGAAGAAGCACCTGTATGTTCTTAAATAGAGTGGCAAATTGATCCTATTTTTTTTTTTTGGTTGGCTTCCTACGAAACTTTGCTTGGAATCAGGAGACAGGTGGTGGGAAGGGTTTACTTTATTCTCCTATAATCATGGAAAAGGAGATTTTTGTGCTTTCTTCAGTGTTGGGAAAATTACTCCTTGATGTTGGGAATGCCTGGTTGGGTGACTGTTCCATAAACAATTGTTTCTTGACAATTTAGCTTCTGAAACTCCATCTCTGGGCTTATCCTTGCCCTAGTTGCAAGAAACAGGATGCTGCTCTTGGGTTACCTTGTTTTGATGCAGTTCCAAGTTCAGTAAGCAAAAATCAGAGAACATGTTTTCTTTCAGACCCTTAGTTAAAAATAATTAGTAATTATAAGTGAAAATCTCAGAGCACGTTGGTTTGATGCATATGTGTCTCTTTATTTTCATGAAGGTGCAGTATTGTGACAGCAATTGATGATTTGACTCTATTGCGAAATAGAATTTAAATTGATTTTTTTTCACATCTGAACACAGTATGAAATTAGGACTGTTCCTTAGAAAAGCTTTTAGTATACTGGAGAATAAGAGAAAATGGAGCTTACTGGACTGTGCTGGCAAGTCATTTAGCAGGAGAGCTCAAAAACACCCCATGCCCTCCAGGAAGGAGCCTTGACCTTCAACCAAGCCAGTGTGACGCCTTTCACCAGCTCTGCCACTGGCAAAGCACTAATGAAAGATTTCTCTGTACCTCTATTTTTCTGTAACCAGGTTGTCAAGTGGATATTTTCCCTTTATTTGTATAATTTCATGTTATATTTCATTTTCCTTTGTGCTGCTTTTTTAAGGCTCTTTGAGTGTCAAGACATGATGAACAAACTCCTTTGTTGTAAACAGACCAAGTCTTGAAAAATATAAGGAAAGCTTGATTTTCTTTTTTTTTTAATTATAGGAATAAAACTGAAAAGTAACAATTCACCACATTCTTACTGTGGCACAAATAGCAACCCCCAGGACAAGGGAAAGGAGTATTCATGTCCTAGGGTGGTTTTGATTGAATACATCTAAAAATAAGGTCATGAGAAGGTGTAGTGTCAGCTCAAGACTCAGATTTATTTCAAGAAAAATAGTTGTTTTCATTTGATGGTACCTTAAGTTCATGGAAGCTTTTAATCTACGTATTCATTCAAAATTCTCTGAGCTATCAAATTGGCCATCTGTGGATCCTTTTCAAGAAGATCCAAAAAGTTAAACATCAAATATGTTAAACAGCAGATAGACCAGATTTTTTATCTGCAACCTGGATATTAAAAAAATTCCCTCCAACTTCAAAAGTTTTGTATTTTGGGAATGTAACTTCTTCAGTTTTTCCATAGGTGTGATTTTTGTCACACATTAGTTTAGTGGGTTCTTTTCTTTTATTTCCTTGATAACTTTCAGTGAGGGATAAGAAGGTATGAAAATACATATGGTTTAGTTTAGTAAGTAAGATAAACTTAAAATTATTGTGTGCAAATGTCATCCTGTGCTAAATTTCCACAGTTTTGACATCACCCAGAGAGAAACATTTTTGGGAAGAAGATTATCCTATTTCTGTCTGTCTCCTGAAATGTTAATGGTAAAAGCAAGGCTGTTTCTGAGCAACTTCTGATCTCTTAAAAATACAAGTGCTAGTCAAAAAAGATCCAGGGAATACATTTTGTGGAGAAGTGAGGCACAGCAGGAAATAGCACTGGAGCAAGGGAAAATGTCAGTTCTAACCGTGCTTTGCTGTCACTGCCTCTGGCTCCATTTATTTCCATAGATTTCCTTGTGAGGTTTTGTGCTGAATGCTGGAGGGTCTGGGTGAGGAAGAGTGTGATGCTCCAAAGTATTTCTTGGATAAATCTCTTGTGGTAGTGTTCTTGGGGTCAAAAATTTCTGAATTATCTAAACACTGTACTTATTTGTCCCTAAATAATGAACCCAAATACTTGCTTGTCTTTGGGTGTTACATCAGACTTCATTTCTGCTTTTTCTAAAAAAAAAAAATAAAAAATATTGTTATTAAGTGTGCTAACAGTCCAGGAAAAGACCAGTAAAAGCTAAATTGACCTAAGGTAAATCAGAAGCCCAGACAAGTTTCAAAATGTATAATTATAGGGAGATTCTCCCCTTTTTCCTTGAAAAGCTTTTTATTTATTTGGATGCAGTAGTGCAAAGTTGAGTTTTGTATTAATGGTTTTTGGCAAAATGTTGATTTTATTAATATTTAAAATATCACAGGGTTCAAAATGAAAGCTCTTTTCTACTCAAGTAACAAAATTAGATGAAACTGTTACATCTCAGCAAAGGATACATTTGTGCAGAGAAAAAGATTTCTTCTGAAGAGTATAATCTGACAAGAAAATTAATTCATCCCTGACAAAGAATCATGAGACTTTGGCAGCAACATGTCTTAAAAAATGGAGATCTTGAAGATGCTTTGTTTGCAGGCAGTGAATCTGTTCACCTGAGCTGAGTGCTTTGTTCCTGCAATCAGAGCAATCCTGAGGAGAAGTGGAGAGAAGAAATTCCCCAAGCAGGCAGTCATTTTCCTTTCCCAAGAGTTAGAGTGTACTATCATGGAGAGAATCATCCAAAAAATACATTTTTGGTCAATGGAAATACAGGAAGTCTGAAAATTCTTTGCCTGTTTCTGCCCCTTTTCATTCCCTCCTTTTAGTGCTGTAAGAGGTCGTTAAACTTGTTTGTGCCAAGGAGAAGCTGAGAGCCTCAGTAAACACATGGAACACCAGATGTGAGGGAATATCCTGACTTTCTAAAGTCACCTGATGGAGGAGCTAAGCTCTGCTGGCCTCTGAACACAAAGTCAAATGACCCCAGGTAACAAAAACAGTGTCAGAAGGTGCCTGAGACGTGTGATTGAAGCTCCTTGACCCTGCATGGGATTATTTGAAGGTGGGGCTGAACAAATAACAAACTTTTTTCCACATCTGAGTAAGTGGTTTTGCTAAAGTTGGTGTAAATTAAATGACAATTTATGTTTTTGAGTGGTTTCAAGATGGAAGAAGACAGGGCAATGAGTTTGGTACAACTGCAGAAAAGAAATCGTTAAAAGTGTTTGTTGTAGAGTGAAGTAACCAAGGATTTGTGGGAGTGTGAAGTTGCTGATTGCTACCTGCTGGCACTGGACTTTGTATTTGAAGATAATAATGAAATTAGCTTTCTGCCTTAGGGTTCTTTACATTTATGGAGAGATATAAATGAGTAAATTGCATCAATTTCTACAAGGACAGTGAAGGGGCTACAATAGCCCCGATCCAGGGACCTCAGGGGTTTACATAAATATTAGTTTGCAACATGTGATTACAAAATGAATCTTGGGGCTAGAGGTGTGAGATGGGAGGGAAAATTCATGTTTCCAAGATGTAAGAGCTTCCTTTATGACCAACAGTGAGTGTTTCATCTGAACTTAGCACTAATTTTTTCCTTACTCAATCCTAACTCAATAATAATGTGATGAAAAAATGTTAAATATGGAATTGAATTATTGCTGCTTCTGATTTGCTGGCATTCAAAATGCCGTCTCTGCCTTCACTGGAAGGGTCTGGTACTACTTTATGAGAAATTCCTGGTTTATTTACCTTACATATAAATATTTTGCATGTTTTAAAATACTTTTTTCAAACTTAAAGAGACTAAATTGAGATTAATATTTTTTTATGTGCAGGGAGTGATTGCTGCTTAGCAAGTGTTCTGCCTGGTAGCGTGCTGATAACAGGGGAAATCAGGGGCTTGTAGATGACAACAATCTAGGAATGAATTTGCATTTCAGTGTGAAGTGGGCAAGGGCAAAATGCAGAAGACATGGCGGGGATCAGATCAGATTGATTGTAGCACAAAGAAAATGGAGGTAAAGAAATGAGCAGATGCAGGGAAGCTAGAAAAGGTCACAGGATAAACTCAAGTTCAGAAGATATTGCCTTTCAGCAAAACATTTCACTGAGTGTTTATAGGAAGGAAATTTTCCTTGTTCAATTTGAAATATAGCGAAGGCAAAGGGAGTTGGTGACTCCTTGCTTGGGAAGGGGTTCTGTAGGTCAGGCCAGCACTTCTGCATTGTGCTTCAGGAGGGATCCACTGAGGTTCCTCAGATTGCAGTGCTGATTTTAATTACTTAAAAATCTGGAAGAGAGATGTATTTTTAACTTTGAAAAAAACCTAAGGCCAGCACACCTCTCAGATTTGATGTTGTCTAAACCTTTAAATCAGCTACAGAACCAACAAGATACCAGGTGACAAATTGCAGCCTTCCTATTGTTCATTTTGGGGCTTGAAAATTACCACATGCCTCTCTGGAAATTAATTGTATTGTATTGTTTTGTCACTAAAAAGGGATGGCTGGAAAGCTGTAAAATGCAATTTAGTCTTTTAATAGGAAAAATTACTACAAATGGTATTTTTATATTCCGTAGAGGAGAATGCCCATAGCAAATCATGGACCCATTAATTTCTCAGGCAAATATCTATATAGTTGATGATTCACTTTTAGTTATAGTAGCACTTAAGTATTTTTACTGTTATTTTAGTAATATCTAAATTGAATTTTTTATTCCTGTAAGATAAGAAAAAGCTGGTAAAGTCTGTAACTTAAATTTTTGCTATGTTATTTTTTTAAGAAAGCCGAGGCCATGTTCTCTCTGGAAATACTTTTCTAATGAGGTCTTAAGCAATGCTTGTTGTTCTCCCCAGTGAATTTCAGTTTTGTAGAGAGTCTTGAAAAAATGGCACTTTAAATATGCAATGGAAGATCTCAGTTGGTTTCTTTCCTTGTAGGATTTCCTCCAATTTTATAGATCAGATCTTCTCTTTCACATCTTTAAAACTAAACAAAAAAGCCTCTCCAACCCCCCACCTCTTGTAATCTCATGAGCCTGTAATATGATGCTTCCCAGCTAAACTCTAAGGTGATGTGTTTGCCCTCTGGTTGCCCTTAAGCCTTTTGAAAATATTTACAC
The DNA here is from genome assembly GCF_037042795.1 of Molothrus aeneus. Taxonomy (NCBI): domain Eukaryota; kingdom Metazoa; phylum Chordata; class Aves; order Passeriformes; family Icteridae; genus Molothrus; species Molothrus aeneus. The sequence continues at coordinate 12,504,038 of NC_089661.1, forward strand.
ATTGTTGGTGACCTGCAGTGTATGAAACGGTCAGTTTTCCACTGTTATTTATATAATGTGAGTTAATTGCTGATCCCTTGTGTTTGTGATGGATGTCTGTATGTGTCAGAGTGCACTCCTGGAAAGTTCAGGTCATGGGGTTTGTTCTGTTTAACCCTTACTAACAGGCACTGATACTCAGTGTTTGCAGTGCAGAATAATTCTGGACTTTTTGGGCTGTGTGGATATGGGAAAACAAGGAGCTCCTTGCATGTTTCAGCATTAAATATTGACACATTGATCTGCTCTGCAGTTTTTTACCCAGGGAATTTTGCTGTCTTTCATATGCAGCTCTTGACAGGGCTGCTGCTCTCCTGTGTTTCCATCCTTGCTCCAGTGTGGTTGCAGAGTGTTACAGGAAACATCACAGTTGTTTTTGATGCTTGGAAAAATCTTGCCAATGTTTTGAAACGTTTCTCCAGAATTTGCATGTTACATCAAAGATCATTTCAGCTGTGTTTGTTCTGTGGAATAAACTACTAGTTCAGTTTTATAATTCTTCCAACTATTTAGGTTAAAATTCCTATTCTCTGCAGTTTCAAGGAATTAAATACTACAGGAGAAGAGACTCTTTAATATTAAAGTAATTGCTGCTTTTACTCACTAAAGAAGTTGAGCTGGAAGTTGCTGTAGTGGTTTTAATTCCCTGTTTATTCCACTGAGCCTTGTGCTCCAGTCCTGGAGCAGGGAGCAGCCAGAGCCCTGATTTTATGTATTCTTTTTCACAATAGGTAACTTTCTCTTTCCTATTTCTAGACAATTCTAACATGGAAGCCATTTAATTTTCCAAAGAAAATCTGTGTAGTTCTGTTGTTTTGCTGTCTTCAAGTCGGTTGATGGAATCCAAGTGGCTGTGCCACGATATTGCCTCAAGTGCTTTCGCTTCCTTAGCTAAATTAACACTCACTGTTCTTCTGTAGGCCACACTCAGGCTTGATCTTCCTCTGGAATTATTCCTAATCCTCTTTGGGCTCCATTACTTGTGGAAAGAAGTAGGAACACCATAATTTAATATGCTTTAAGATTAGCTTCCTAAAGTAGTGATTTTAACATTTCCCAGCATTTATTTGCAGAGGTGTATGAAATATGAAGTGGTAGAGTTTTATCCAAGTTGATCCATGTCTTATCACTGGAGCTACATTTAGTGAGCTGGTTAAACTTTGTGTTTGCTGATCTTTCTAAGACCCATCCCTTCCACCAGGAAGCCCTGGTAAATCTTCTGTATAATGCTCTTTGTATTTGATATGGAAATGGAGCTACATTTTGTAATAGATCCCAAAGGCAGAATTTTGTAATGAATTTTGTTATATGCATAAACAAATGAAAAAAAAATAAATATAAACCTAATAGAAATTAATAGGAGGGACAACACAAAAAAATCATGTTTAGTTTTACGCCTATTTCCAGTCTTTCTGCATAAACTCATTGATTTCTCTCAAATTAGTGTCTTCTGCTATAGAACCAGCTGTCATCTTCACCTAATTATGTATGCAGGCTCTAAATTCTTTTGGAAACAATGTTAACTACAAGATTTAGTTCTTCAATTTTACTATATGATGTACTAAATTATGTATTCATAGAGATATTAAATTTAGATGAACATTCTCTCTGGGTTCCTTTACCCTTGTTTACACATCCTGACTGCTGTAAGGCCTTGAAGGGTCCTAATCCAGCTCTTGAGCAGGCACTAATACCCAGAAAACAAACTGGCAGGGAAGCTTAATTTAATTTACTACAGTGGAAGTCCTGCTGGTGTAAAGATCATGCTGTGCATGACCAGGATTCCTCCTTACTTGGATTTTTCTTTTCTGCAGAGATTATCTGTCTATCTGTCTGTCTATCTAATCTAATCTAATCTAATCTAATCTAATCTTCTCTATTCTCTATGTACTTTTCTGATGCATTTGCCCTTATTTCTGGACAAAGCTCCTGCCTGGCAGAGCTGGGCTGCTCCACACTGGACAGTCCCAGGCCTGTTCTCTGTGCTCACTGCAAAAGCTGAATTAACTCATGGACACAACTGGACATTTTGTGCAACTTCAGTTGAAACTGAAGTCTGTATAGCAAATCAAAATATTTTAGGCCTCTGTTTTATGGACTTCTGCCTATGTTTGGGTGGTACCTACTGAGCAAGTTCAGAATTTCTAGGAAGTTTGAAATTCCTGCCTGTATTTTGTGCAGTGGGCGCCTGCATCTTTCTGTAGTTTAATGGAGCCAGCTGTGCCCAATAACTGAAGTATATGGCTCATGTACTTTACATCTTAAATTCTTAATTTAGGTGAAAGATGACAATGAATCACAGAAAACTTCTGTAGGGATGCAATATAATTTTATTAACTATGAACCAGTATTTCTATGGAAATGTAGGGTCTGAGCCTTGTGTTTGGCAGATCAATAATCACTGTGAACACTAAAGTCAGGTCTGGGGGAAGAAACATCCTTGGGTATTTTCTGGTTTCTTGCCCTGAGTCTGATATTTCTGCACTGACCCCTGATACATTGCTCTGCTATGAAGCTCATTTGTGTTAATGATAATTTTTAATGGAACTAATCAACCATAATCTAATATTTTTGAACAGCACGTGCTACAGCAGTTTTGGCAGCATCATGTTTTCAAAATTCAGCATGAAGAACAGGTTGCTCTGTTTTGCTACAACTTTGCCTTTTGTTTTGAACATTTATTTATAATTGTTCCACTAAGTACATTTATTTTTAAAGCGTTCCAGAATGTGGTAATTACAGAAGCCACACTTACAGCTGCATGAGGTTTTTATAATTAATGCTTAGAAATATGTAATAAGCCCATGATAAAATATGTGAATAACTTTGTGGAGTTTGGCACAGTTTTGACCTTCTAGATGCTAGAACATTATGATTTCTATTCCTGCTTTCATAGCAAATTCTAATCATATTCTCTAATTACCTTTTTTTAACTTAAATATTGGCATTTGCTGAAAATGACAAGCCACTTTAGAAAGTAAAATAGATAAACAGTGTCATGATAACAGTGATTTTGGCCATGGACAGAAATTTTAGTGAAAGCTTTCCATACATTGTAATCACTTCAGCATGGTTTCAAAAAGCTGGGAGTGTAGGAAGTGGTCTTCAGGTGTGTGTGGTTATGGAAGGAAGAAAAAGAAGAGCTGGATATTAAGCAATCTCCCCTTTTAGTACCCCTTTGTTGTTTGTGTGATGCACACTTTTACAGATATTTTGCTTGACAGTAAAGAGATTGTCTTTTTAGTAGGGAAAAACAAATGGCAAAAATATTGTTGTAGGTATTTTTTTCAGATTATGCACTAAAAAATACATCATACAAACAGTATTTAATTGAAATAGTGGATGCTTGACATTTAGAATTTCTGAAATGTTTATCAGTTTTTTTCTTTAGTAATTGTACCATAAGTGAGATTGAGCAGCAGCATTTGCTGAAGGTGTTCCATCCACTCTGCTCTTGCCTCCCCGGACTCACCTTGGCCCTGTGGATTTGTTCCTACAGCTATTTCTGGGAGTACTCTCTGAACTGAATCAGGAAGCTGATTTGATTTAATTATTCCCTTATTTCTATTTCTTTTTTTTTTTCGTTCCCAACCTGGATTAGTTCCCCAGTCACATTCACAGTGCAGACCTGGGAACAGTTGTGAAGGGCAGAATGGGGACAAGGATGGGGAGTAGGAGGAAAGGAAAACCCCAAAGTCAGCGTTGCTGCTGAGGAGAAGGTTTGTGGAGCTTCAGCCTTGTTTTAGGTACCCTGGGCTCTTTCAGTAATTGCATGTTCTGTAAGCCAGTTCACAAGACTTGCAGTAAATCAGGAATTATCAATGAGGAAGGTTAACAGCAGCTTTTTCATACTGCCATTCTGGTCACATGTGAGAACTGTAAGTATAGGGAATCATTTCAGAAAAGAAAAATCACTTTTTGATCACAAGGAATGATTAAAAACTTACAACATCTAAAGCTAGTTTTTCCTCATGACTTTTTATAGAAGTTCACAGATTTATTTTTCATTTATAAAGGTGGTTTGAGCATTGTGAAAGCCCTAAAAGCTATCAACCTCTGCTAAGTTAATATACACAAGTACAAAATCTTGGGTAATAATTAAATATCAGTTATCTGTAACTTAACTGAGTAATGCTTGACTTAAACTCAGTTAATGCCCCTACAATGTAGTGTTTTCAGTACATTAGTCTGCCTCTGCTTTCTGCACATTCAACTGCCTAAAAGTCAAATCTAATATTAATTTGAGAGGTGGAAAATCCTAAGTTTAACATTTGGCAGAATTGCCATTGTTTGTGTGAATTGTTGGAGTTTTCTATTGCAGTAAGATTGAATGTTGTGTGGAAAGAAATTACCAGGAAGTTGTTATTGAGCTGAGACAAAGGGGCTGTAAAGGTCATACATAAAAATATAATTATATTTCTTCAAATGAAACAAGAATATGCCCTCAGAAAGCAGAGTAGTTTGAAAGATATTTTTTAAGGTAGGTATAGTTCATGATGACAATTTTGACTTCAACAGGAATCAAATGAATTATTTTTATTCTTAGGCAATTTCTTTCCCCTATGGCCTATATTTTCAATACAGAATTTAGAAGGTTCAAGTCCTAGATCTAAAATTGCTGTAGATCTATTACAGTTTGTTCAGTAGATTATCTGGAATTGCCCAAGAAATGTGACATAAATTTGATGGGTAGCTTGGAATCCTAATTTTCCCTCCCCACTCCCAAAATGCCTAAGAGCATCTATCAGCAGTGCATAACCTGGAATATTTTCATGTTGGAAAACCATATTAAAGAGTATTAATTATCCTGTAGCAGAATTTTGGCTTGCAATCTTTTGGCCTTGATGTTTGCACAAAGCCAAATGGAGAAGCAGCTTCACGATTTCTGTTCTTTGTTTGCTGAATGTGGCGACCCAGCTGAGCTGTCACAGGTAATACAGACAGAGAGGGAGCAGAACTGTGGGGCTGAGCATCCCCTCTGTATGTGAATAGTGCTCACTGCAGCTGCTTTTTTAGCTGATAATCTGTGATTACAGTTTAGGAATGGCAAATTGAACAGTGAAATCCAAACCTGGGACAGAAAAGCAACTGTTCATAGGACATTTGGGGTTTTTGTAGACTCAGAAGGACTATTGCCCAGTTCACAGTATTATTTAAATTTGTACTTAAGACCAGCTTTGGAATTACAGAGGAGCTAAAGGCACATAAACCTTCCAAATTAGTCCCTGCTTCCCTTTTCCTTGCCCTTCTGCACTGCTCCTGCTGTAGCATTGTGGCCACTTTCCAGCTTCCCTACCTGCCTGAGGAAGCAAAGTGCTGTACCAGATTCTGGAGTGTTATCACACCCCAAATTAGAGCCCTGTGCTGGGGGTCAGGGTGTGCAAACTTGAGCTGACACTGGGGCTGTGCCTGATCATTCTCCTGTCCTGGGGAAAGCAGCTGGACTTGACCATTTTAAGAAATCGTTGCTTAAAGTATTTGCTCAAGTGTTACTCAATTTGCATCTCTAAAATGGGTCTGAAAAGGCTTTCATTTAACTCCTGAGAATGCACTTTACCTGTTATCTTTTGTGCTGTGTTTTTACACACTGGGGCAAAGTCCCTCGTCTGGTGGGGAATTTTGTGTGCAGTGATAATATCAGATACTGAAATAATGAGGGAAGTGGATCTCCTTGAGTATGGAGAGCAAGTTCAATTTATATTTGTTCTTAGTGAGAAATTTATTCACTTAAATGCTTGTTCTCATGTGTTTCTTTGGAGTCATTAAACCTAATGATTAGTTTTAATTAATAAACCAGTGAATTGTTTTTGTAAGTTCTCATAATGAATTTCTATATAATATTAATGAAACTGATTCTGGTCAGTATTTAGTATAATTGAAGTAAATAGTCAACTGTTTTTTGTTTATTTCTCAGAAAGGGAGAATTAGTGCCTGATCCTGCTTTGCACCTCTATGAAATAACCTCAGAGGTGTTTTCCAGCCTAATTGATTCTGTGAAATAGGTGGACAACACTAAATTAGATTGTAGGGGTTTTTAATAATTAAACTTGTGTGTGCTTCACATAACTGAAAATAGCTGCCTAATCTGCAAGTCAGTGGAAAATTCACTCTGTTGTTGCAGTGTAGTTTCAGTGCAAACTTCAGTACATCTCTAATTATGGAGTCACATAATATTTGCCATCAGATCCATTTGTCAACTCCATTTGCTGTCCCAAGTTACAGATGTCAGGAATTTGTACATGTCATCAATTCATTTGTCAAAGTTGTTGTATGTTAACATTAACATCAACTCTACTAATGTTGACATCTAAATTGCCATATTTAGGTTTCAGAGTCAATAACAGATTTCAATTAATTCCATACTGATCTGAGATGTTGTGTCAGAGTGATACAGATCTAGGGAAGTCAACATCCCCTTATACTTGCCTGACTTATTGGTTTTCTTCAGAAATAAATCATAATGAAAGTGTAAAACAAAGGAATCCCAAATGTAATTTCCAGAAGTGAGAGTCTGTGTTGATGCTGGAAGGATAAGAAAGAGCTCCTCAAGTTGCAGCATGAAGTGAATTCTAATTTGGAAAAAGAAAAAAAAGAAGGGAAAAGTGAGCAGGAAGAAAAGAAACAATTTTACCCATAACCTGTTATTGTAAACTTACTAAATTGTTACTCATTATATAGTGAGCACACAGTTTGGGAAGATTATCTACACAAGAAAGCTAAGAGCTACAATTACATGTTTCTTATTTCTTAAATGAAGATTTAAGATTGTTAGCAGGTTGTTATTTGTATTCATATCTCAGTACAAGACACTTTTAATTAAGATTTAGGGTACTGCAAAACACCATTTTGAATCATGATGTTTTGAAAAAATGCTATATTGATCAAACAGAGGAAAAGAAAAACAAAGTTAGTAACTCGTATCCATAAGATTCATGATGAGCTTTATTAAAATGTAACTCCAAATGAAGTTTTATGGTTGTGGGGTTTTTTTTGTTGTCATTCATAACTAAAGTTGTGCAGCTGGAAGGTCCCAAAATGGTGAACAGCTGAGAAGTGATTTTGCAGCCTGAGACACAGCTCAGAGTTATCACATGAATGTCATCAATAGATGCAGTATCAACAATGAATACCCAATAAGTGATGTGAGTTTGGCCAACCACACCATGTCCAAGTCCTTCAAATGTTGATATAATGATCACTATTTTAAAATCAGAAGCAAATGTAAAAGGTCTGCTAGAATTTAAAAAAAAAAAAGTTTAGCAAAGCTAATTTGCAAATCTTTCTTCAAAGTGTAAAGAAGTTGACTTTTCAGATTGACTGTTTAAAAAGTGCAGTAGGTTTGTTGGACTCTATCTTTCTCTGGAATAATGAGGGCAGGAGTTTGCAGGATATATCATGGGTTGTTTTTGTGTTTGTGTTCTGGGTGTCATTCTACCAAAGTTGTCATTTACATAAAATTCTCCATAATTCCTGGAAAAAAAACCCAGTGAAAAAAACCCACCAGCTCCAAATGGCTCTGACACACAGAGAGGATTGACACAGAAATGGAAACTCAAAGTTGTTTTAAAGATGCCAGACTATATTTACACTTACAAAGTGTCCATGTGCAGTTGTAAAGTTGGGTTTTATTTTCTGCAGGAGCCCAGGTGCTCCTTCCCTGCTCACTGAGCTCTGTGCAGGGCTCACAGGGTGGTTGGATGGTGGCATCCTGTGCTGGACCATTCCTGGAGTGAAGAGAAGGGAGGAGATACCAGCTGCAGGCCCTACAGGATGGGTAGAGATCTCACTGCTCCTCATTTAGAGATTTCCTGCCTTGTGCTTTTCTTCTAATGGCAAAAAAAATACAAACCTAACACTTGAAGTGTGGTCTGCAAAAGATGTGGTAGCACGAGAGAACAGTGCAGTCATTCAAATTCTTATTTTCTGCTTCTCAATATGTTTACTTTCCTACCATAAAAGAGGTTTATGGATCATGGGATATTCTACAGTCAAAAACTGGATGGGGAATTGTCTGGGAAAACTGTCAATAAGAATGGTACTTGTTTTTAAAATTAATAAATAATTTATAAGTGAGGCAGGCTCTTAAGTGGGAATTAAATTCTGCATTTCTGTTGAGGCTCATCTCTGCGGGAATTAAATTCTGCATTTCTGTTGAGGCTCATCTCTGCAGCTGAGGGAGGAAACAAAATATTGAAAACTGCAGTTATTATGAGCCAATATGTAACTCTGTTCAGTAGAAACTTTGTTAGTTTTAGTCACGCCAGTTCCCTCAAAGGTGTCTACACACCACTGCAACTTCCACAAACCACTGTAAAAATATTTAGTCATGAAGCCAGTCCATGAATAATCACAATTTTTGTTTGTGCCTTGCTATAGAATTGTGCTGAATGTGTCCAGCCAGCTCCAAGAGATCATCACCTACTCCTCCCTGAACTCTTGATGTGTTCTGGTGGACCAGCAATCAGAAATGGCTTTTTGTGGAGCAGGGCAGCTTGTTTGACTCCAGGACACTACTCTTACTTGTTTCAGAGTAAATGTGTTGGTCTCCTACTTTTTTTTCTACTTTTGTGTTCTGTTTTGCCTTCAGAAGGAGATGTTACTCCAGGAAAAAAAAATCAGTTCAGCTTTTTTGGTTGAATTGTGTTCAAGAAAATTTTATATCAGTTGGTTTAAACAAACAAACAAACCCCCAAAAAATGCATTATTGCTGGATGTCTGGGATTTTGTAAGAAAGCCCATGGCTTTACAAATTGCAGACTTGGAAAAATACTTTGGCCAGCAACCTGGAAAGAAAAACTGTATTCATGTGTGGATATTATGAGGAATCCTTATGTAATGAAAAGTATGTGTGTTTTTTGATATTCAGTAGTAACTGATTGGGACTCAGGTAGTTTTGTGGGGGAAGAAGGGGAAGGAGAACACAGAGTGAGAGGCTCTGGTCACATAAAATAGCCAAACCCTAAGAAACTGAGTGAATTAGAAAGAACAATATACAAGTGAATGGAGCTATCTGTGGAAGAGAGTGAGGAGACAGTGACTTTTGGCTGCTGTCAGCCAGTAGAAGCAGTTAATGTGAATTTGTTATGGTTCAGGGTTAAAAATGAGCTGATATGTCAGAAAATCCTGTTAAGTACTTGCCCTTCCAGGACAGTGAAGGAAATGCAAGGCAAAGCAGTGTTTGGGGAGCAGGATCCTGTAAATACCCCATTTGCATTTCAGTTTTCCAATCCCTAAGAACACTCTCATCTTCCTAAACAAATCACAGGGTCTGTTTTGAGAGATGTCCTAAGATGGGCAAATCTTTGCTGAGAATTCAGATTCTTCTTGGTTCACTAGAAGAGCTACAAAGGGAAGCAGTTGCTGAAGACAAGAATTTTGAGTGGAGCAGCCTTGAGTCCTCTTGAAAATGGTATGTGGGCAGAGATCCCAGTTCTTATGGTGGGCACTCCCAGTTCTCATGGTGGGCACAGAAAGGCACAGGCTGGCACAATTCCAGAGGCAGTGGGGAAAACAGGTCCTGTTCCAGGTACAGTTTCTATCCCTTTGGTTACAGAAGCCCAGAATTCCAGCTGTGCACAGGGAGTGGTGAAAGAAATGTGAGGAAAAAAATTATCTCAGTAGTCCAGACATTTTACAAGTTCAGTGTTTTGATAGTCCATGATTGGAAGAAGAGATAAGTATCAACTGGTAAAGGAAATAATGGGTGAAGAGAAGTAAAAATTGCCTTACATGGCTTAATATGTCTTCCTAGTTGTGTTGGAAGCAAGTTGGGCTGTATCTCATTAGAAGTTAACATAGCACTGATTTTGTAAGGCAAGCATGTGCACGCAATGAGCTGATGTCTTGGGAAGGAAATGACAAGTGCACAAGAGCATAAATCAACCTCTAGCTGAAATCCCTTGGTTTTCAGCAGTGCATGAAGACTCTACAAAAAATTTAACCCTGAAGTAGTTCTTAGTTTTTGGATTTTTAAGAGGGTGTTTGTAGCTGTGGAAGTCATGAATTGGCTGAAAAGTAATTCAAGATCTTTCGGTTTGTAAAAGTTAGGAACTTGCTGTCATTAAATGCAGATGATCTGCTTAATGTAGAGGATTTGTACTTGACTGGAGTGAAGTGAGCAGCAGCCCTGCACTGATTTAGTGAGGAGAGGAGACCTGGTGTGTTAGTAGCAGAAAAAAGTACCAGTACAAATTACCTAAGTCTTTATTAAATTCCAAGTTTTGAATGGTATTCTCACTGAATATTTTAATGTATGTCTTATCAATCACTTCTGCACTAAGTCTATAATTTTTGAACTCTGAGGGTGTACATTGAGTTGACTTTTTGAACCTAATGAATTTTAAACAAACATAGCTAGCAGGGAATAGCTGGAGTAATATTTACTTTTTTGTTTGATGAATTACCAGGATGGGGGTGCTAAAGGGTATCACAGTGCCAGTGGTTTCACTACCTTTGTGATCCTTCTGTGTTTTTATTTGGAACTCATTAGTTCCTGTTAAAGCAGTAATTAGATTTTGGATGCAGCTGAAATTCTTAACTCTTGGTGAACCCCTCCTGTGGTTTTCCTGCCTCTTTATTTCAGTCTATTTTAGTTTTACTACATGTCTCAACAACCTGGTGTTTATCTTGTGCTTGCTTAGGCTTCAAATTCTGTTTAAAACTATGGGCGTGTTTAATTCAAGAGTAGAGTTTATCTTTCACACTCCTTATTGTGTGAAATGAGGATGTGGGAGGCTGCAGTACCTTTACAATTTGTGCTGTTGCGGGATCTTTCCTCCTTCATTTCCCATGAAGTACTTCAGGCCGTTTGTGTGGCAATGGAAAAGGTGAGTCTCTGAAGAGCTTGTCAGGATTTCTTTTTCCAGGTACTCTTGTTACTCATTGTTTTATAATCCTTATTGCTGAGAATAGACCAAGGACATTTGATATAATCACTGGTTTGCTTTGTGCTTTTCCACTCTTTTTCATATTAATTAACAAGCTATTCTAGTAAATCACCAAGATCCTATAGCTCTGAAGTTCTTTAACACCCATTTATTTTCTTTTTTCTGCCAATGCCAAGGTAGCAAATCCATTGTCTGGTGTCACCAGGTAGAATCTGTTTTTTCTCAAAAATGAGAAAAAGCTGCAGTTCTGGCCGACTCTTTCTTTGCAATGCAGCTTCATCTCAATTTCTTCAACCTGGAACTAGCAGCAGATTCTCCATGCAAATGATGTCTGGCACAGATTTAGGGATGTGGCTGCCAAGATTACTGATGAAGTAGATGGAGAGCTCTTTTTTGCCATCATTACACAATGAGCTGTACCTTGGTGTTGGTGGTAATCCTGCTCATGTTTCTAGGGACAAGGGTTAAGTTTCAAGCAAAACCATTGTTATCCAGTTTAAACAAGTTGAAAAAAACTGTTTAAAGAAAGGAAAAATCAGCCTGTGGAAATACCTCAGGAAAACTCTTAATTTGAGAATCTTGATTGCTTTACTTTATAGCAAAAATTGGTTGGTTGATTTGGGGTTTTGTTCATTTTTTGCCTTCAGTAAACCTTTTACAGATTTTTTTTTTTTAAGTAATTTTCCTTTTCTTTGAGAAAGAAAACTAGATTGGACCCCAAGGAGCTACACATTGCATATAATAAAGAATACCTAATATAAATGGGAAAGCCAGTTTAAATGCTTTTCACATTGTTACTGGGCCATAAAAAACTATAATCAGAACAAGCACGTTGTAAAAGCAAACTTGTGTTCAAAAGAATTCCTTTCTCTCAGTTCAGTAATTGTATTACTTAGCAATTATAGGGAAATCCCTTTTTGTTTAAAATGGTTTAGAAGCTTGAGCTAATCCTTCAATGGTCTGTGGAAATAAATGGAGGCATGAAAAAATAAAGGGATTCATCCAAAACTGGAACTTATTGACAGTCAGAACTGAGTCAGAATTAAGTCAGAATTTTGAGTCTTAATCTCAGATCCTGTTTACCATTCTTCTGTGTTTTTAGCATTAGTATTAGATGCATAATATTTGGTGTGTGGATTAATAGAGAAGGGTATGAAAGCTTTTGATTTGGGCAGATTACACATTGGCAGGTCCTGCTCTTGGGCAGGAAGCTGTGAAAGAACCACTGTGGTCTGTGTTGCACAGGGGTTTTGTGTGAGCTGTTGGTGGAGTGGGTGATTTGCAGATTGGAAAGGCATTGCCAGTGATGATTAAAATGGCATCTGATATTCTTTATGATTCACTTCAGAGGGTACCATTATGACTAAGAAAGATTTAAAAATAAGGGCATTTTGTGAACGGTATGACTCTGGCACATTCTCCAAGTCAGTAAATCCCCGGTGTTCTTCAGCATTTATAAATAATTTAGATTTGTACTGGATGTCATTGCACATAGGTATGGGCACCTTGCTGCAGTGCCACCAGCCTTGGTTCCCCCAAACTGATCATCTGAAATATTGCTCAGCTGAACATATTTTGCTATGAACAGAAACCACATAATTTAGATAAAAATTTATGCCACCAGATGACTGAACTTTTTTCTACCATAAAGTTATCAGGAATTTAATGATAGCTGACTTATCATGAGATAAATTAAGATGATAGTCTAATAAGTACAGATTAACAGGCATGCTACATAAATATCTAGAAAATCTCCTATCTCTATTGTCATAAATTAGTCTCAAAGATGCCCCATGCACTTCTTGTATTTATAATGAGAGATCTTAAAGTGATTCTGCCTTCTCCCTTTCAGTGTATCTCGGTCATGGCAGTTAACCTTGTGTATTTGTTTTTGCTCATATTTAACTTTCCACTGAGTTTCAATACTGTGGCCTGATGAGAATAAATAGCAAGAACACAAAACACTTCACTTCTCATTAAAATAAAGGAAGCTTGAAATAGTGATGGGAGCACTGTGGCTGGGTTGCTCCGGAGCGGTGAGGAGAGAAAAGATGTGATGTGCAAATTGCTGGGGTAAATAATCACCTGCATCCTGGCAGCTTTCACACAGGTTGTGTGGGGCAGCTCAGGAAGGTCATAATGAAATGTAAACCACTGGTTTTGACATCTCTTGCTCTCTGCCTGACAGCTGCTTCAGTGCTGTCCCCAAAATGCTGTAATTTGTGGGTGAGACCACTCAGTGTTTCCCACACCAGCCTTTCCTTTGCTGTGCTCCCCAGAGCCCAGGGAAGCCAAGCACTTACATTTAACATGTGATGACATTTAGCAAAACAGGTTTAGAACAGACAGTTACAGTTGTCCTTGTGGAAGGAGACTGATGTATTTTTCATGGTCTTTAATAATCTCATGAAAAAATTAAATTACCTCTTAAGCTCTGGGCTGTCATATGGATCAGGTACTCCCTTTTCCCAGGCAAATGAAGCAGCTCTCTGTAGCCTCTCCTGGAAGTTCAGTGCTTGGAATGCTGTAGATCTGCAGCACACCGAGTGGAAAAACATCACTCCTGAGGAAACTGACAGTGCTGATGCAGCATCTTTGATCCTTTCTCTCTCTAAGCACTACAAGATGTTCTGCTAAAGCATGTGCTTCTTATTTTGTAAAGGCAGGTGCTCTGCATTCCACTGCATTCCAGTGTTCTGCTCATCCTCCACAGATAACGCTGCCACTTCTTAAAATAAAAATAATACTGGAGAACTTTTAAAAAAAAAATTATTTTGCATCTCATCTTTCTGTTTTGTGGTAAGAGATTATTTTCAAGACCTCTTTCATATTATGGTCTCTTCATATCCTTTTTCATTCTGGAAAACAGGAGACTTCAGGAAATTGTTATTTGAGAGCAGGCTTGGCAGTGGAGATGGCTGAAGTCAGATACAAGAAGCTCCTGCAGGTGCCCTGGCTGTGTTATAACTCACTGTCACTCCACACTGCTTGTTGAAGGGTTTTTGTGCTTAAAAGAGCAAAAATAATAATAATAAAAGAGGAAGTTGTGTCTAGTCCCTGCCTTCCAGGCACTCTGCAATGCTGGTGGAGTTTTGTTTTCTGATGGGGTTTTGTTTTCTTTTGTAGAAACTCCCACCTTCTCCCTTGGTTTGCTCCTGCCACAGATGCTACTGGCAGTTGACAATCTTTGGCTCATTTCAAATTCCAGGCAATGTTCTTTAACACTTCAAATTTAAAGGATGGTGTGTAATTTTCCTTTTATTTATGGAAATTGGTTTGCAACTGGTTGCTTTTAAGTGGCAATGAATTCAAGTGACCAAGGGAGGTAATAAGGCTGACTTAGGCATTTGTAATTTTTATTTTTCTCATTCTTATCAGGAGAATTCTCTTACTAGTGCTTTCAGAGATCTCACACTGAGATCAGGCATTTTAGATTCCCAGTAGGAAAAGAAATATCTTGATAGATAGAAAATAATGGATTTTTCCCTTTGCTTTTTTTTCCCCCAAGGGAGAGTAAGAGGAAAACTTCAACAGCACCAAGAGAGTACCTGCATAATGCTAACGATGCAAAATCCTGTCTCTTTGTGGCTTTTTCTGTCAGTTTAAATTATATTTATGTGCAATCTCAGTATTGAAAGTACATATGTAAAAACAAAAGTGGTTTAGCTGGCAAGGGATTTCAGCTCCTGCTTTGCAAGTAAATGAAGGGGAAGTTCAATTATAAACTTTCCGTTTAATAAGCCACTGATGTGGTATTAGTTTTCTCATTTGTGTTGGACATAGATGAAAATAACTATTATTACTGGCAAAAAATACTTTTATCCATTGTAGAACTTGCATTTATTAAATAAAGCCCACAACCACAATGTTTTTTGATGTTATTAATGCAGAAAGAAGAGCAGTTCTAAATAGAGGCTTCCTCGACTTTGTTTTGTAATTTTGTTACAGTTAATGTAACTACTTTTATTTCACATCAACTACTTGTGTTTCAAGATTATTCAGTTCGATAGTGGTAAGACCAGATAGTCTCTGTGAGTGTTTGAAGTAGTAATTACAATTTTTGTGCCTCAAGGGGTTGGCATCCTTGCACTTGAGATGGTTTATATCAATGTACTTTTACTTCTATGTTAAGAAATTCATCAAGTATTTTGGATTTGTTTTTAAGGCAAAATTTCATATTTATTTAGTAAAAACCCTAGTGACAGAAGTACACTATGACTATTGTTTTGCTTTGAGTTTTATATGATTGCAAGTTTTACATCTTGTTTTATGGGATGGTGTGATTTGATTTAGAAGTGATTTGTTTTACTGTTTTTTTATGCAGAATTATCTGTAGTCTGTTCTGCTGACCTTTCACAGTTGTTTCCATAGAAGGTTCAAAAGATAAATCTTGACCTACACATTGTGGCAGCCACTTTGCAATGCAGTGATTCAAAAATATGAAAGTCTTCTTTGCAAGTGTTTTAGAGGACATGAAATAAAGAACATTAATAGGGACTCTCAGTTAAATTGATAATTTCATAACATTAATTTGTACAGCAAGGGCCTGAATGCGACATGTGAGCTGGGCTGTGGTGGTGGCTGGTGCAGCCTGTGTGGCACTGAGTGAGGGAAGGTGTGGTGACCTTGACTTGTTTGGTGGCAGAACTTCCTTAAAATGTTCCATCCAAGTGCTGAATCATTTCCATTTAATGCAACTGGGATATTTCACAGTTCCATGTAAAATCACAGTTTACCAGTGAGGCTGTATTATTTTGTGGCTTTTTACTGTGGACAAAGGAATGTGATGAGCTGCCTTCCTTCTGTTGTGGTCTAGGATTGCAAATGATTCCAAATTTCAGCACGAATCCACACACCAGCTTCTCATTTTTAACTTTGAATTTTTGAGTCTTGTTTATGACACTGATATTCAAAGACTGTTTTGATGTTTGAAGATGTAACTTCTGTATATAATGAAATAAAAATTGGCTTCCAAAGTTTCTGTCAGGGAAGAAGCTGAATAGAAATTACCTATTTATATTTAATCATAATAATCGAAAAGAAAACCTGAATAATACTGCTTGAAATTACTGTAGTGGAATGTGTTGAGCGTTCTGAATACAGACAGGGATATGAGGAGCACTGAGAATATGTTAATTACTCAGTGTTTTCCTTGCAATCAACTTTTGAGGGGAAAAACATCGTTGTATGAAAAAAAAATGTGGGTACTGCCATTAATCTCTTTTTTTTGGGGGGAGAGGGAGGGGGCCTGGAGACAGAAATGGGCTTCTATAAAGGGAATTTTTAAAGCTTGTTCATAAGTTTGTATTTCTTGTTCCCAGCATTCAAGGCCTCCCAGTCTGAGCACATGGGGTCACTCAGCATGGCCATCAGATGGAATCGCTCTGTGTCCATTGTCAGAGATTTTAATGTGTACCCTGTATTCTGTTCATCCCCTGGAAATGCATGCAATGGTAGAAAAGCTTTTTCTGAAGGAGAAAGTTACTGCCTGCTGAGGAGGAGCAGGGGCAAAGTTGAGAATTTTAAAATCAAATCTATTTCTGTTGTTGTCAGTGCAGTTAATCCCTCCATGAACTCCCTATTGTAGAAGAGATTTCTCTCAGTGATCATTCTTTGTTTCTGTTTGAGATGTGATTCAGCTGATTGAGATGGAAATCACAGAGCTACAATGTTGCTGAAATTTGCTTGCAAATTACTATAATTAATACAAAGTTTCCTGGAATGCTCTTCCTAGAAGAATACTGTTTGTGATCCTGATAGTCAAAACTTACCCAGTTGTGATAGGATGCAGCAGAACAATTTATTGTTAATAATACATTATTAACCACAAGATGTAGGAAGTTAGGCTCTATTTCCATCTACTTCTACCTGCAGCATTTGATTTTTTTCCCTGTCACAGAATCCTTTAATTTTCCAACCTAGGAATGCCATGCTCAATAAAAATTCATTAACCCTCGCAAAGATTAGGTTATAAGGTAACTTATTAGCAATAGCCCAAGTTTTGATCTAGATATATCATTTCATACAGAAAAATAATATGCTACATATTCCTGAATTTATTATTAATAATATTCCACTTTTTCAGCAGCAGCAGCTCTAGTCTAATAATAATATGTAATAATCTAGTATTAATAATAAAATATTACGTGTTCAAAAATACATGTTCTGACACTACACCCATAAACCTGTGGGCAGATTATTATAACACGTTTAGGATTTTCAATACAATTCCTTTGGATCTTTAATGACCAATTTTGAATGGGAAAACTCAATAATTATCAGGTGGACAGAAAAACAAAAAGAGAGTGCAGAACTCCACCTTTTTGGAACAGATTTATTGCAAAGCAGGACATCTTTTGAATCCTGCTGTAGGAATTAATTGGAAAAGCTGGGGAGCTGTATGGGAATGTAGAAGTCAAAATCGACCTAATAATTCATGATGTGTCAATAAAATCTGACTTGGGGAAGTAAATGAGAACCAGTGCAGCTCCTGAGATGGGCTGACTTGTGTTACATGTTAGAGAACAGAAATAGAAGGAAACAGAATAGAATAAAAGGAAATGTATGTTGTTTGTTTGCTTGTTTTCTTACTCTTGCTAATACAGCAAAACATCTTCAACCTAGTTTTTAGAGATTATTTTTGTGGTTATAAGGTTAGAAAGATTTATTTTGAAATGAAAGCTTTAGAATCTAGAAAATATTGCTTCCTTCAAAGTACAATTTTGGGGTTGAGTCATGCATTTGGAGCATAAAAATGCTCATTAGAAGGTGTAATTCTTCCTGAGTTTTAAACCTACTTTAATTCTGCTTGACTTTATCACTGCCATTCATATTTGGAATTGATGTACATTTCTGCCATGTCAAAAATAGATGAGAGTAGTTTTGCAGTTTTTCTGGGAAGAGCTGATCTGTTTTTCTGAAAATAATGCTGATTGTTGTTAATCAACTTGTCAGAACTGAATAGTTTTCTTCTTTATCAAAGTGAAAAAAATTGGGACACTAAATAACAGCCTGTGTGGAACTAGGACACTCTGTTTGGAGACACTGCTCCAGACACTGTAGAGGATTTTTTTGACAGATAAGCTGTGTGCTTAAAGAGATAAATGTTAATCTAATACATTGGAAAACAGACAGATTACGGGGCACTGCCATGCATTGGAATAACAAGGCTAAGTTGTGTGCCCCAGCTGAGTCTGTGGCAGAAAACTCCCCAAACTTACTCTGAACACCACGGCAGCAGCTGGGAAACTCTGTCTGGTGGACTCTTGATATGTGACTAATATTGGTAAACAGCAGCTCAGCTAACATTTTTAATAGAGAATTTTTATTTTTTTTTAATTGGAGTGTAGGGAGTGTCTTCAGTGGTTTTGGCATCCTGGACTTGCAGTGACTTCCATCCTGTGAGAGTGCTTCTGTGTCTATCTGATAGGACACATCTGGGCACTGTCCTGAGAATATGTATTAAATGCTAAAAATTCCTCTGTTGAAAGCTTAGAAGAGAGCTGGAAATGCTCTGCCTTGAGGTTTCTCCTTGAAGATGAGCTAAGAGTCTCTATATCTTTTGGGTTTGTTTTTAATTGCTGATCCAAGAGGATATTCTACAGTCCTTTTTTAAAAATAAAACATAATGAGTTTTTTTTTTTTTTAGTGAGAACTTGGTTGTTCTCACTTCTTGGAGTAGTAGTTCTCTTATCTTTTCCTGGAATAATTTATGTACATGTGGATACACAAAAAACAGCACTTTTTTTTTTTTTGGTATAAAATACAGGGCTAGTCTAACAGATATAACAAGAGTAGCACTTTTAGAACTTTGGCTCTGCAGCATCTTAGAAGCAACCATTATAGAGATAAATTATAATGTTTATATAAATACAAGCCTGTCTAAATTTAACACTGAAATAAAGGTACAGTTGCCTGGGTAAGTGACTGGATTTTTAAACATGCTGCACAGTGAGAACTCACCTTGACTGAAGTGCTGAACTGAAATCACAGACAGCACCACTTCTGCATTTCCTCATCTTACTTCACTTCCACTACACTTCAAGATGATCACTCTCAGATAATCAAAATACATGAGCATTTTGGAGGACTGGAGGTGTATCTTGATGTTGTTTCTTGAACTTGGGCACAGATGTTTGAAAATCCTGGTCAGGTTCTTGCCAACAGTGAAATAAGATAAGTACAGGCTACAAATTCTGGTTTGTTTCTGGTCATTGGGCATTTCACACTGGGGTAACTGTTGTGCAGCAGCATTTCTGAACTTTGCTGGATGATTTTAAAAAGCACTAATTCACCTTCAAAAGGCTTGTTAAATGCAAGATTCCCAGTAATTTAAAAAAGTAATGTAATACATTAGAACTTATAAAGGCCTTAGAAAGGTAAAAGCTTCTTTGAGGAGCTGCTTTTGATTCTGTTGGTGGCTTAAAAATGATGTTCAGGCTTCCTCTTGAAGGGCTCTCATTAGCATTTATGAAATAAAACAGCAGTGGTTACTGTTGTGCCAATTTTCTACAGAATATTTGGTGAGCATTTCTAATTTGTAGATTCATGGTTTCCTATTTCTTCCTTTAAATGCTTATTTGCAGAGAATATTGAATAGAACCATTAGAGCTGAGGGATTTTCTTGTAGCACAGTTAAAGATCTTTATGTAGCCATCACCAGCATTTCATCTGGGTACATAAATCAGGGAAATAGTCAATATACTGAACAAATTGAAAAGATGTGAGAAAGTTCATATGCCATTCCAATTTGATCTTTAACAAATGATGTCTATTATAAGAAAACCCACACTGATATTACTTCATGCAACTACCTTGGAAAAATAGTGTTGACTTAGAAATATTAGTTTCTGTCACAAATGTTATTTATTTTTCCTGCAGGTAGAATTCAGGGTGCCAACAATGTTCTGGTGAAAGTTAAAATCACTCCTATGGTGACAGCAAGTGACAGATTTCATAATGCTGCCTTTTTTAAAGATTTAAAGTTTCAATTTTAGCAATGTATAGAATAGACTTTTGAGGGGTGACAGAACTCCACTTCTTGGCTTGATGTAATTTTCAGGAGAGTGTTTGGCTCCAGTGGTTTCCAGGATGCTGCTGGATTTTTCTCTGTTACAGCAGGGTAAAAATGCTCTCATGGCTTTCTTTGCTTGCAGCATTACGTTCCCCTGTTGGAGGAGTAAAGTGATTTAAGGAGGAGAGGGGACAAAAAAAAGATGTATATATATTTTTGGAGCAAATATGTCAGTATGTGATGTTTTCACAAGGTATGGTACATTAATTATATTGTATAAAGAGTATAAATATTTAATATGGACATTAATTCTGTGTGAAAAAACTTGATCTGTTTTATTGCCTAAATAAATTCGTGGTAACTGACCTTGTCTGAAATCTGACTAGAATCTGAAAAATGATTATTTGGACCTGCACATCCATCCCAGACTGGAAAAGCTTATCTTAGAATACATTATTTTAGGCTTATTTTCAATTTTGAATAAGAATTAATATACTGAGTATATTGTCAGTGTACTAGATAAATATAAAATATTCTTTCTTATCCTGAATACTCTTTTCTAGACATTCAGATTTAGTATTTTCATGGCCTGCTGACCCTCCTTGCTCAGAAATGTTCTCAGACTATTTTTCATTAAGTTGCTGCAGATTTATTTCAATTGATTGAAAGTCATCTCTAATTACAGGTAATCATAAAGCAAATGATGATAAGAAAAAGGTATCATTTAGCTGAGCTATCAATCATTCTTTTTTAGTGCATTTTAATTAAATTACCAACTGTTCTTTCAGAAAAAGTCCTTTGTAATAGGCATAAATATCGATTACATTGCATGTTTGTTGGCCTGGTTTTGTCTCTGCATTTCTCTTGTTTTTATATACCTAGACCTCTATACTGAGTGCTGTATTATTTAAAGGCAATGTAGTGTGGGCTACTGGGAAATTAAAAACCACTAAATATTTAATATGTTAATTGTACTGTTTAATCTCCAAAGAATTTGGAAATGTCTCTCTCGTTTGAGGCTGATTATTTACTGCATGCAAGTAAAAAGCTTGGAACACATAATTATGCTCTGTCATGGTGAAGAAAATTACTGGTATTTTAGGAGGTTTTACTCTTTTTGGTAGCATTAATGGTCTCAGTTATTAAAACAAATAAAAGGAATCTTCCCCAGGAATTGACACCAGCTCAACCTCCCTTCTAAAAAACACCCAAACAGTAAAACAACGAAAAAGCCAAAGCAGATAGAAAAACCTTGCTAAATTTGTTCAAATGTCCATGTTAATGTTCAGCTGCTGCAAGAAATCATGGGTGGTAATTGATTGTACTGTATGGCCCAAAGAACTTCATGGTAAATATTTTATTGAATAAAGCTTTGTATTACAAAGGGACTATTCGAGTTGTAATTATCAAGCTAAAATCAATATCACTTTCCCAGCCTGGTGCTTTAAATGTAGGGGTATTCTTAAATCCAAAAGTATAATCAATAAACAAGCGGACATTTTCCATTTTCTGTAATTAACTCTATCCAGTAGTTTTTCAAGGGACCTTTTTTTGTGCTATTAATGAGAGCTCTTCCCCTCAAAGTTACTAAATGGAGCTAAAAAGCCTGGACAAAATGATGTTTGGATTTAGAGCACATTTAGTCTTCCACAATTCTATTCTCACTTCCTTGGGTGGCAAGTCCATCTGTCCTTGCTGGAATGGAGCTGTTTGATTTTCTTTTCAAAAAGATGAATATCAAAAGAGTTTTTGGACAGGAACTGGGGAACCTTCTGCTGCACTTGGAGAGAAAGCCCTGTTTATTAATGACCCCACTGAACATCAAGTTTATGAACCTTTGTGGCTGCTGAAAGCACAAGATGTTTGTGTTTTGTACAGGTTGGATCACACCCCATGCTTTGATTTCCCTGGTGCTCTGCAGGTGGCTGTCCAAAGGGTTGAGGCACAGCCTGCTTCCTGATAGCCAGCCACCAACACCTCCTCACTCCAAAGTCATGGGGCAGCAGGTGGGACTTGTTCAGGAATTTTGCAAGAGTTGCTGCCAGCCCTTCTAGCAAAATCTAAGCTCCTTGTTTAAGGCAGGAGCTGCAGCATCCCATCTGAGCAGCAAACCACCTCCCAGCTCCTTCCCATTCCATGCTGTCTCCAATTTCCCAGGGCCTTCCTGGCCCTCCAGCTGCTCAGTTCAGACTTTACCATGTCCCTCCTGCATGAGGAATGGGAACATGGACCATGGAGCTCCAGAGGTGTCCCAGGTGCTGGCTGGAGCCAGTCCTCACATCCCTCACCTCCTGGCCATGCTCTAGGCAGTCTCACCTTTCCTTTGGTATTTCTCCCCAGAAACAGAGAGGGCTCCAGCTGTGTGCCAGGATGAGGCAGTTTCCCTTCCCACCAGCATAATCAAGACTAAACAGGTTTAAACTCTCTCTGTTGTAATAGCCTCATGTTCTTGATGAATTGGCACAGCAGGATGGCTTTTCTGCCTTGATAAAGGGTGCAGCTGTTATCATTATTGGTGTGATTGTTTAAGAACCAAATTAAAAACTTGACTTCATTTTAGATGCTAAGCAAAGGATTCCTCAGTGCTGGAGATACTTCATTTAAAAACAATAGTTGTAAATATTCTGATACAAGGCTGAGAGTAATATTTGCTTTCAACTTTGGATCAGTGAATGTTGCTATCATTCAGATTATTTTGTTTTAATCAGCATTTGTTTTAGGGTGAACAAGTGTGAAATTGTTGTTTTGAAGGATGAAAAGTTCTATGGCACATTTATATTCAACAAGAATTACATTTCTTGTGTAATAAGTTAGAGATAATCCATATATTGTCTTTGAATCGGGAAGGAAATTGTTATTTGTCAGAATAAGATCACTTTACTTCCAGGAACAGCAAAATGAATAGCAAAAATGGGGAAAAATCTCTATCGAGTAGTCTATTTATTAGCAATTTTTAAAGACAAAACCATTAGGACTCTGGGGATTTTTTTGATAGTTAGTATGAATGCAGTCCTCTGAATAGAGGAGTCCTTCAGTCCCCATAAAACCTGGCTGACCTCTCTGCTGGTTCTTGTGTTCTTGTTTGCATAGAGAAGAATTCCTGCCCTCAGGGCATTCAAGATGCTTCCCAAGAGCCAGGTTCCCAACTGCTATCCCTCCTGGCATGTGAAATTATAAATAAAGCACTCTGGTTGCTGTTTTTAAGAGAACAGGCCTGTGTTTATGGATAACATAGAGGCTCTGGGTGTGTGGGGCCGGGAGGGGTGAGAGCACAGCTGATGCCCATGGATTTGTGTCTCTGAACCCTTGCTGGTGGTGGCCACTTGGACTATGTGCAAGGAAATCCTGAAGGAATTGTGGAAACTGGGTGATTCCCAGCATTTCTTTTGCATTTCAGAAGGCACTGATTTAGTCAGTGAACATGACTCCTGCTAAGGACTGCATTTGAGTTATTTTATTGCTGAGTTAGTTGAATAAATCTTAATACAATTTACCTCTATCCCTTAATGAAGTTTTAAACATCCTTATGAGTCGTTCCGTTACCTGTACAGCCGTCTTCTAAGGATGTGCTTAATTGAATTTATGTCAGATGGGATTTAAAACTTTCATAATATATGCAGAGTAAGTGTAATAGGTTTTGCTTTGGAATATGATAACCAAGGGACATTTTAATTCCTCAAGATAACCCAGTGTATATAATATTTCTGTCTCAAACTGATGATAAAATCTTCAGCTTCTCTCTCTTCCCCAACCAAGAAAAAAGATGAGAAGAGCAGAATATGAGTATTTTTCAGTGGCTACTCCATTTACATATATTTCCTGCATATAGGAGCATAAAGTTTAGAAATGTCTAGGCAGGCAGGATGCTTGCAGAAATAAATACAGTAAATGCTTTTTAATGGCTCAACATAAATATGATGTACCTGACTCAGTACTGGAGTGTCCACAATTCTTTTGCATGAATTTTAAATCTGTGGCTACTCTGGGGATGAGAGAGATTTCTATTGGTGTTCTTTGGAATACAGAAGTAAGGTATTTTTTGTAGACTGCATTGCTAGAAAGAGTAGGACAAGATGGAAAAATAAAAAATTCCTAAGGTTTTTAGGGCATTTTTAGACTTGGATTTTTTTACTAAAATCATAGAAGGTTTTACTTGAAACTAAGAATTTTTCATTGCAGATTCAAGTCCCCATAGGATTTGCTGATGACGAGTGGAATTCACAGCAAACACTGACACTTGTATAGACAAGGCAGATGGAAAGAGGATTTTAAACAGATCTATTCCCATCTTAGGTATTATCTATTAATAACTCATGCCCCATCCTTTTGGGTAGTGGGATGGAGTTAATTTTCTTTGTGGTGGTCCAGATGGTGCTGTGTTTTGAATTTGTGGCTGAAATGGTGCTGATAACCCACCAATGTTTTGGCTGTTGCTGAGCAGTGCCTGCCCAGTGCTGAGGATTTCCCTTCCCCTGCAGCCTGGGGATGCAGCCGGGCAGCAGCTCCGAACTGGCCCGAGGGACACTGGGTCCCATAAAACACTCAGCAACAGCCCCCCTCACACCCCAAACCCTGGGAACAAACAGGGTGGGGGGTTGCCTTCCAAGGGTGCTGTTGCTTAGAGACTGGGGGGCACCACTCCACCTGTGGGAGGTGGTGAGTGGTTGGCTTTGCATCACTTGTTTGTTCCTTCTCCCCACTCCCCTCACTCCCCTCACTTATCAAATCATCTTTCACTGATGAAACCATCTTTATCCCCACCTCTGACTTTTCTCACTTCATTCTCTGCCTCATCCTGCCGTGGAGGGAGGGAACAAGTGGCCATGTGGGTGGTTAGCTGCTGTAGGGTGTAATTCCATAAGCTACAGGAAGAACAGAGAGGAGAAAAAACTACTCTTTAATATTTGAGTACCAGAATGATCACATTTAATACCTGTAGTCCAGTATCTGGTTCACTGAAAGTGCTCCACTGGAGATGCTCACATCCTAGGCCTGGCAGGATATGGTTTTGCTCAAGCCAGAAATGTTGTCTCAGCCTTTTTGTTGTAAGTTCCAAGTTCCTGCAGTTATCTTAGGAAGTAGGTGTAACCATCATCATTCCAGTTTGCAAGGACAGTGGAAA
The DNA here is from genome assembly GCF_037042795.1 of Molothrus aeneus. Lineage (NCBI taxonomy): Eukaryota > Metazoa > Chordata > Aves > Passeriformes > Icteridae > Molothrus > Molothrus aeneus. The sequence continues at coordinate 12,529,098 of NC_089661.1, forward strand.
AGCTGACCCTGGCTGTTATGTGTCTGAGATATTATTGGTCTTAGTGATGCTGCAAAAAAATCTGTGTAAGGCCTTTTTTCTCAGGAGACTTTTGCATTAAGAAACTTACATTATTCCTCCAATGGTAAAATACCCCGTGTGGTGGTGAGTATTTGTATTCTGCTGTTGATCAGTGCTTTCTATTGTTTCCCTTTGTTAATAAGTAGGTAAATATCTCTAAATCAAAAGCTTGCTGCTGAGCTTATTGATCTTTGGGAAGCCTTTGATTCCTGACAAAGGAATCTTTGTAGCTACAATGTTTGAAGGAAAAATTCAAGGGAATTTGAAATGTGTGTGTCTCATCATGCAGCTCACACATGGAAGTGTAGTGTGCCATTAAGAATTAATTTTAGCTTTTTTACCATGAGGGTTATTGAATAAATAAGGATTTTTTTGTTTGTTTCTGATCAATTATAAAAGCCTGCAATTAATATACAATATTGAAAATAGCAGAACTTCTAGGTTTAAGTATTTTATGCACTATATATAGTGTTTCTCATTGATTGTTACTGACTTTCAGACTCTTGGTCTTGCATGCTGAATTACTTAGGCTTCTTGTAAGAATGTGTAGTTAAACTTGACTCTTCTTTTGATCATAGGGCAATATAAAATAGGAATATAGGCTGGATTATATTTTATATATTGGTATAAGCCTATCATTACTACAGCTGATCATGCATAAGATTTAGCAGTGACTGAAGACAATATATACTATATTAAAAAGAACAAAAGGCGTCCTCATCTTTTATGAATGTGTGTGCATTGTAGGAGTACAGAGTTTATTAAGTAGACTCAGGCATTGTTTAATATCTTCATGAATGATGAGGAAGACATGTGATGACACTGGAGACAGCTGTGACTTGCACAGTTGTACGATCTGGGTGGTGCTGAAGTGAAAAACATCTGGTTCTGGCACTGGGATGTTTCCACAGGTTTTGTTTTTTATAGATTTTGAAGCCAACAAATGCTAACTTTAAGTGAGCAGGAGGGATCCAAGTTGGTACGAATGAATTATTTCATGATTTCATGGAGCTGTTCTGACCACGATCCCGGGGTTGAATAAGTTTTACTTATCTCTATTTTGTCATGCATGTTGATGTGACAAGATGACATCACGGCTGAACTCTTAAAATATTAAGGTGATTTGAATAAACCTGAAAGGAAGTAACTGGAAAGTCAAACTACTGTCAAACTGCTTAAAGTGTATGCGACAAACTTATCAGTGTTGCTTTGAGTTTTCAAAAACTCAGGTTATCATATTTGACATTGCTGGAGCAATTTTAAAACACAACATCGTGGAAAAAAATTCAGAGTTTCCTTCTTTTGTATCCTGTCTAAAATCATGGCAGAGAATTTTCCCAGGGGAGAGTGGTAAATTCCACTCCCGTGCTTTTTAATGCTTCCTGTCTTTGGTTTACACTGTGTATTCCTGATTTATTTATTCGTGCATATCTGAGGAGTGCTGTGAGCTGACAACTGACTCAGCAGGGAGGGGATCACAATAATCAGAGTAATTTAGCAAATACATTTTTTTGTTTGTTTTTCCACATAAATAAAACAGGTTAATCTATGGGAAAAATATGTGATTCATCAGCTTGGAGTTCACTCACTAGCAGCCTGTCACCTGTTCTCTCAAGTGTATTTTTCTGTGCTTCTTCAAAGGATTTCTTAGATCTCTTTCTTTTTCACTTTCATTCAGTTGACAGCACCTACCACAAGGGCCGAGGACCAGAAATAAAGTCAAGCTCAGGCCCTGGGAGCTGGGAACTCAAATCCCTGTATTGTGAGAAGGAGGATGAGCAGTGGGGTTGTGTTATCAGAAGGAGACCGTGAATTTGTGTGTTGCAATGACAAACACATGAGTTTGTGTGAAAGCTTGTGGTGTCCCCTTCCCCTGCTCCCAGCTGGGGACACAGTGCTCTCCTGACAGAAGTCTGTGACATCCTTCCCTTCAAGACCCAGTTCAGTTCTAGAGTCCTGGAGGAAGATACGAAAAACAAAACTTCTCTCCTCTGCTTTTCCATGCTGTCTTGGTTGTTTACTTGTTTTGGGAGTTCTCTGAACCTCTGAAAGATCAGCTGTCCTGCAGAAACCGTTCAATAATTGCCTCCAGTTTCCCCATCTGTAATTTTTGTTCCCCCTGTGCATCTTCATGCTCATTCTCTGGTCTTGCTCTCTCACACTTGATCTCTCTCTCTCTCTTGCAAGTTGAATTCTTAGCTGAAATGAGAGGCAATGAGGTAATGCTATCAGATCTGGGAGAGCAGGAGCTGAGGGACTGAGACTGGTTCACTCCAGGCTGCAGAGAAGCTTTGTGGATTATTACCTGGACTGGGGAGCACAGGTGCCCAGGGCTGAGCTGGGGAAAGGAGCTGTGACTTGGATCAAGGGTGGGCTACTGCAAACACAGAGAATCCAGCAGCTGCAGAGAGGTACATGAAGACATTTGATTCTTTTAACCTGGAAGACTCCAGAACCAGAGAAAAGGGAGAAGCTCAAAGATTCTGCTCATTCTTCAAATTTTAGGATGGTCCAAGGCGACTTTCTTGTCTTTCACACGTCTGGAGCTCGCAGCATCCAGGCTGTCACATAACCAGTGCTCAACACCCTGGGGCAGGTGCAGCTCAGGAACAGCTTTTGCAAGGTAAAATAAATATCAGCCATGTCCTCTCTGAACTTGAAAACACTCATTAAGCATCTGTTTTAATTTCTCTTTTACTTTGCTGGCATATGAACGAGGTTGCAAACTGTCTTGTATAGATGGTGTTAATGTGTAATATTGGAAAGTGAACAACAAAGTCAACAATGCATATGGCACAGCTTCTTCAAAATACTGGATAGTCTGGATAAGAACCTTTCCAGTGGGGAGGCTCTGCTGTTTTCCCTCTGCTGCACTGCATAGCCAGAGTGAATTCTGTGAGATATTTCCAAAGATAATGAATATTATCTTGTTTTCCATCTTGAATATAAGGAATATTTTAGAAGAGAAGCACTGAATGCTAGAAACATGACAAAATTCCCTTTCAGAGCTGCCTGAATTGTACCCAGGTTTTTCAGTCTTCCTAAGAGTTTAAGAGTTTGTGCTTTGTGGATCATACTTGAGACTGTGCTATTCCAGTAATGAGGTTAATCTCACCATTAAAATTAACTGTGAAGCACCATGTTTACTTTGGGATTTATTTCAAAATGTAGGAGTGTGTCTATGACATCAAAGATGTGTTATAAATAGTTGTGCAATTAATTCTGATTCATCCTTTTTTGTTTTAATTTCCCTAGTAATACTTGCAAGTAGGAGTTTTATTTAAATCTTTTCTTTCTTGTGTCTTCTCCATGTTGTGCCAGCCTTGGTTTGTCTGGAGTCACTAACACAACAGAGTAAAATGCAATGCAACACTCAAAAACCCACTCACATCATGTCTTTATATGAATCTCCAGGCAAGCAAAAGAGAATTGCATTCCAGGTCCTAAAACCAATACTCTGAAGTGGTTTTACACACTCTGACCAGACAAATACACAGAAAATGATATTTAAAGCATCTCCAGTAAGCTCAGGGAGATTGAGAGCCCAGTGCTATGAAGCATTACCCTTCTGCTCTGGCAGTGAGCTGTGGATGCAGTGAGGGGATGAGCCAGCCTGTGGCACCTGCCTTCAGGGCTGTGTCCCTGGAAATTCTCACTCAATGGAACGGCCAGGAAGGAGACCTGGCCCTCTGGTTAAGCTCCCAGACACAAATCTGGCTGAATTCCACTGACAGTCAAGTAGGAGTCTTGTGAGCTCTTTCCATGGCTGAGCTTCACTGGGAGCATTCTTAATGCTTTGTTCATTTCTAAGCTTATGTGGGCAGTGGAATGAAGGGAGGGACAACACTCCTACAGTTCTTGAGGTAAGCCTGGGAAGTTTTAGCTAAGACTGTTGTAATAGAGTGGGTTTTTTTAACTTTAGGATTGATGCAAAGAACTGCAACCTCATCAAGTACATTTTGGCCTATATAGAAAATAGTTTGAACTCCCAGTTACTCTTAGTAAGCACTTTGCTTTGTCGTCATTTGGAAGCCGTGGTGCAGAGTTTCAAGGAGATCTGTCAGAGATCCTGTGGAGCTGTCTCCTCCCATTTATCAGTTTAAACGGTGCTAGGAAAAGTACTCCTGCTCATCATCCAGGTATTGCTTCAGTGTTTCAAAAGTAATTCTGATGTTTCAATGAAAAAGTTGCTGCAGGACCTTTCACCATATCTCCAAACAAAAAGGCTGGTGGAGGGGAGGAAGCTGGCAGTGCTCATTTGAGTAGTGCTGATATGACAGCAGGGCTTGTTGTGCTGATATTGGAGTTTTTAGGTCACCTTTCATCACCTCAGTGCTTTAGAGTAAAGTACAGGCATGTATGTGGTGTGAACTCACTGTGAAGGAAAGAATTATGTAACGACAAATGCAAATGCAAACAGTTTTAGTTAAGGAATAAACACCTAGCAGCACACCCAGAGCAGGGAATGTGATGAAGCTGCTCGAGGGTCTCTCAATGTCATTTGGCCTGGTGTCCCCCATGCCTGGTTGTGCTGCACCAGTTCTCCTGCTCCGTCTGGAAATGATGTTTTTGTAGGAAGAGATTTTGGCAGCCGTCCACGTTCGGTTCAGCCTCATGGCCCATGCAGAATTGATTCAGAATCGCTGTGTGTGACCAGGCCCTCGGTGCAGTACAATTGCTGCCGGCCTGGTGAGTTGGAGATGCACAGAAAATGATGACACAAGTGTTGCATAAATTCTCCCCCAGAAATCCAGGGGGAAAATGAAGGTAAACAGCACGTGGGAGCCTCCTGAGGACAAATGGCAGTGCTGAGTTTATGAGATAATGTGGGGATGGGGGATAAGATCTGTTCAGATGGTAAGAGTTGATATGTGATTAGAATTAGTCTGTTAGATTCTCATTATGCTACAAAAAGACAGTTGTAATTGATTCTTATGAAGCACGGTATATTTTTTTTGTTAATTGTTTATATTAAATGCATAGTGAGGTTAATCATCTGCTCAGTTGATTTTTTAATATCCTGAGGGATTTTTTGCTGTTCTTTAAATATTTGCTTAAGCAGTAGTGCTAGAAATAAAAAACAAAAGGCATTTTATCTTGAGTAGAAACAGCACAGTGATTTGAATTTCACATGTTTCTTGTTCTTTTGCAGCAGTTGCTGCTTTCATTAACACAGTTCTTTATTTTAGAGAAATTGATGCCAAATACAGCAAAATTCCACAGTTGGTGCTTAACTCCAGGGTAGTGGAGTTAAACAAACAGGAAAAAAAAGCCCCAACCAAAAAAACCTTGAAGTTAACAGTCAAGATTTCTTATTCCATCTCCACTGACCTTTTTGAAGGTTTTTATTCTCTGTTCTGCTGGCTGATTACTTAGGGATTCACTGAGCAGTTTCCTTGAAGGCCATTCTTTCTGCTGGCCATTGGCATGAAAATGCAGCTGTCTGAGTGAGACCTCTTTGATCTTCAGAGAGCTTTGTAAAGATAGATTAAAAGCAAAGCTATCAGGCATTTTTTCCCAATGCAAATACTGCCTGTGTTTTCAAGTCAGATAGTTTTTGGGGAGGTTGGCTGGTTTGTTTTTGGGAATTGAGATTTGGAGTTGTGATCACAGTGTTGTTTTTTTTCCTTTAAACAAAAACTGAAAATACATGAATGTGTGTTGTACCCTTTGGAAAGAAAAATAAACAAAAAACCAACCCAGCTCTCTGTGGAACATTTTATGTTCATTAAAATCCAGTGGGAGGATGAATCTAGTACCCTCTGGTCAAAATTGTGTTTAAAGATACTTACAAAGGACTTGATTTCAATAAAGTAATTGAAACAGAATATGTTTCTAAGCACTTTTTACTTTATATTGAGGTGCTGATGTTCAGATAAATCAAAATCTGCTCTTGCAAGTTGAAAATTCTGCTATGCTTACAAAGTATATTATAATTCAAAACATTTAAATGCTACATTAATTTGCAGCGCACAAAATTACATTTACATTATCTTTTTCTTCCTTTGAGACCACATATTTGTATTGGAATTTTCAATAATTTGTGTTCTTGTTTCCCCTGAAATCAGTCACAATGAGATCAGCATATCTGTGGCTGTTCTGTGTCAGAAACATAAATGGAAGCAGCTGCTCCTTGAGTGGAAAGGGAGGTACAAGAGCTTTGAGGTTTACCTCGAGGGACAGGTTAGGTCTAGACAACATCAGCTTGGGTGCTTGTAGACCACAGCGTTTGACCCAGCTGTTCTCTGAGTCCTTATGTATCAATTGTAATTTCCTCATTTTCCAACAGAAATCTCTGTTCAACTTAGCTTAGGATGTTTTGGTTGGTGGCAAAAAGTGGAGACAAACAGTCTCACCCCCTAAAGGCTGGGGTTTGGCAAGATTTTGGTCCTTTCCTGGTCACTGGGAATTCACCACTCTTTGCTGGCATCTCTGCTAAACGTGGTGCAATGGAACAGGGACAGTCCTGGGAAGCTACAGGAGCAAATAAATGTCACTCAAAGATATTAAGTTTTGTCTTCCTGCTTCTAAACCAAAGCTGTGGGGTTTTAAAATATTCTCTCAATTTGTTTTTCTGACAAAACCAATGGAATTTAATCAGTGAAATCCATCAGCTCATTAATCAGTCTCTCTAAACCACGGGTAAGTCACAACACTGATTTAGGTACCAACTTCAGGGGCGCAAGTTACATTTCCATTTTGAGGAACAGCTCCTGAGACTTTGAAAAAGAAATATTTTTTAATATAATGACTGTATTTTGCTTTCATTTCTCTGATACTGTTCTAATAAAATTGCAAGTCAGGGAAACCTGATGATCCTTACCCACAAAAAGGTTCTTCTAGTGTATTACAGGGTTTATTGTCCTTAGTGTTGCTAATTAGTTAACAGAACTATTTTGATTTTTATGTGTGCATGCTTACTAATTATTTTATCAAATGAGTGGGGTCCAAGTGCCCTGTTAATTCATTTCAGCCTGAAAAGTTTTTGTATAATTAGTTTGGCAAGAGGAATGAGTGAAATTAGCTACTAATGAGAAGATAAGTGTAGTAATCTTCTTGTGATATAAAACTGTGATTGTCAGTAGTTAGTAATAGGAACCAGGAGTGTATTTCGTGGGACCTTACTTGGTCCTGTGAAATCATTAACATCATCTGATATGGTAAATTGCCTTATTTCACACCTGCATTTCCATCACTGCCTGCTAACCCTCCAGCCACAGATACTGATAAGTTTTTTGCTAATTAGAGAGTCATTAATGAAGTAAAGAATATGAGCAATCAATTATGGCTTGTTTTAGTAATCCAAACAAAAACTTAATTGCATAAATTTGTCATGTACTTTCAAGTTTTGACAGTATATTTGTGGAACATGGCAAGAATGTCAACACTTTGTAAGTAGCAGGTGTGACCTAGACAAGTTTTTCTCGTGTTCAGTTGCAAATTGCTTGACTTGTGATACGCAGTGATGGATTAATGGCTTATTAAAATCCACTTCTTTCTGTAAACAAGAACTTCACATTTCCTATTCTGGTTCATTATAATTGCAGCATTTGTATGGTGAGGTTTATGATAAATAACTTATGTCTCTCTCCTATTTTTTTTTTATCCTATGGATTTGCATCTTGAACCAGTACTTTGTGAACAAAGTTAAGCATTTCCTCACCACTCACTTCAAACTCAAATGTGCTTTTTTGTGTAAAAACTGCATTTCTTGTGTTTCCTTCCTCCATTTCTGCCTGGGTCTCAATGGTAAAATAGTACTTCATGTGTATTACCTCTTATTTACATTTCTTTGCATTTCCTCATCTTAAAAAGTAGCAATCTCATGCCAAAGCAATAAGGCTCAAAGTGAAATAACCTTGCTGATGAATAAACATGATGTGGGAGAAGGTCGCTGTGAAGATATTGCTGGATATTAAGTTGGGTGAATTTTTAATTTCACTTTTTCAATTTATCTCGGAGGTAAAAATGAGTAACTTTTGTATCATTGCAAATAAGTGATGTGAGTATGCCAAGAATGCTAAGAAACTTGTAACTTTTTCCATTTCTCAGAACACTGTGGATATTGAAGTATGCAGTCTCAAATGTATGTCAATATTTTCCTCTAATAAGTTCTTTCTGCCATAATTTGGATGCTTAAAAGGATTGCACTAAGGGTGTAGGTAAATAAATACCAAAATTATTTTGAGGTCACGACACACTGGTATTGCTGCTAACATCTGGAAGGGATTTGTACAGCATGAAAACACTGCTCTGTGGTGGATTTATTAACATTACTTTTGTTGCTAACTGATTAAGACACAGGGGAGGACGATGTTCTTATCATTGCACAGTCATTTTTCAGAGCAGGATTTCACACTAAATAGCTCAGGTGAGAACGAGACAGCTTGTTCTGAAGCAAATGCCCAGAGCTGTCATAGGATGTCGATGGTGTCCTTGAGAAAATGTCTTGTGCATCAGTCCTTCCCTTCAAAATGCCTCTTCCCAAATAGTTCTGTGTCTGCTGGGGATCAGCACCTGAACCCCTGACAGCAGCTGCTTGGTTTGGGGCTTATATTGGTCAAAGGAACGGCAGATCTGCTTTCTGTGCCAAAGAAATGGTGTCACTTCTACATTGTCCCAGCTTTGAAGAAACAAATTTTGAAAATTATTATTTAAATATCTAACAGTATTTTTTAAGAATTTCATGGTTTGAAGATCTTGATTTTCTAAAAAAATGTTTATTTTAAAAAATAAATGGTAGGGAAACTCTAGAAAAGCAACTTCTTTATTTTAAATGATGCCATATCAATTATTTACATGGTAAGTATAAGGTGATGAAGACAGTGAAGGGGCATTAAACCATGAATACTTAAAATTAGACACTGCTCTGTCTTTTAGCCAGAGATGCACAACAGAAATTTTAGCAAATTGAAAAAGTCGTAAAATATTTTCTTACATGAATATTCTAAGTAGGAAGCTTAAAAACGTTCTTCCTTTAAAGCCAATTATATCCATTGGCTATGAAGCAAAAAACAGTTAAAGACCTAATTGCTGGGTGGTTTCCTGTAAATACCTTTATTTATTTATTTATAGATATTGAAGCACTAATCAAGAATGATACACTATGCATTTCCATCTTGCCTGTGTTTTTTTCTTCTAATATTTGGGTTTAGGCTCCAATTAGCTGTGAAATGTGCCTTCAGTGAAATTACCACAAACGTAATTTGGGTTTGTCAGCAACTGCTTAATCCTGTAGCTGCTGGGCTGCCTCAGTGAGGCTCAGCAACTGAGCTACTAAACGTCTCTTGAAGGGGCTGGGAATAACTGGGGTTAATATTCCTGTTCATCAAATGGTAATTAGATGAATGATTAATGATTTTGAATCCTTCCCCCTGTTAACTTCCAGAGGACAGCTGTCTGTCTTGCTGAGGTGTTTAAAGATAATCACATCCCAGTGTGAAAAATAGCTATTGTATCTCTATTTTTATGACCTGCTTGTTTGCATAGTTGGGCCTAAAGATTATTATAGGTTGTTTTCCTTGCCTCTTACAATTCTTTTTGAGCTGACATTAACAAAATTGATGGGTGTTTATCCCCAGAGAAAATAAAAGTCTCTGTGCCATTGAGGGTCCCTGTTGTATTTGTCAGACTCCACACCCCAAGTTCAGGCCGATATCCCTTTTCCCTAGAAAGCAAGACACCCAGAAGAGTTGCTGCTTTTAAAAACCTATTCTGTAAAATAAAAACCATAGGGATAGGAAGGTCTTCCAATGCTGCCAGACCCAAACCTTTAACTGCCAGCTGGTCAGGAAATCTCACCGAGTTCTTCTGTGCAGATTGAGCCAGAGCAAGGCAGTATTTAAAGCAAGGCTGTGCAGTATATCTTTCAATAATCCCCTGTGGAAGCTGCAGAGCTGATAGATGAATAAATACAGCAAGGTGAGTGTCAAAGACACTCTGTGTGTTCAGCTCACCAAATGCGAACGGGAGGATGGGATATGGCTGTGGCTAAGGCTGGTTCCAAGGAAAAAGCTGTGGAGGAAGCCACGTTGTGGCAGCTTTGTGTTGCCCTTGGGATGCCATTTGCAGCTGCAGGGTGCCTGGAGCTCTGGGCTTTGTGGTTTGAAAACCCTCACCCTAGGTGGAACCCTAACCCTAGCCCTAGGTGGAACCCTAACCCTAACCCTAACCCTAGGTGGAACCCTAACCCTAACCCTAGGCAGTAAAAGCAGCCCTGGGCTAAGGCTGGTTCCAAGGAAAAAGCTGTGGAGGAAGCCATGTTGTGGCAGTTTTGTGTTCCCCTTAGGATGACTTTTGCAGCTGCAGGGTGCCTGGACCTCTGGGCTTTGTGGTTTTCAGAAACTTAACCCTAGGTTACAAACAGGATCTGACCAGCATCACAACCTCTGAAGACTTCATGAGCCTGGTTTTAAACCTCAGACAGCAGCAGTTTAGCCATAAACAGCTTTAGCAGACCAATATTCTGCAAATGTACCCCCAGAGCATTTAATGCAGTTCTTTCAGGTTTTCCAAATGACAGCAGCCTTGTGCTCCTGTGGATGTGCTGGTTTTGGTACCTGAGCACAAGGCTGCAGCTGTGGTCACAATCAGCGTTGTAGCACCAATATATCCTGTCCTGCCAGTGTCTTTGGCATTCAGTTCCAGTTTGGAAATCCCCTCTTGCATTGGAGAGACAGAGTGTGGAGAAGCCCCTTCAGCACAGTGTCCTGCCCAGCTGTGACCTGCTTCCTTCAGTGCTTCAGCCTCTCTGACTGGGATCAAGCTGCTTGCTCTGTCCCGTAATCTCCCTGAAATTTCAAGATCCCAGCAGTCTTTTAATGTGATTTGAGCCACTGATTTATCAAGCAGTGTTTCAGGATTATACCTGCTGAATGTGAGAGAGTAAGGTTATCGACTCTAGAAAATACTTTATTCTTTTTCATTTCTGTCTTCCCTGCACATCTTCTGCATCCCTAACCTCTCCATTTAGTAAAGTTAAACTATCTTTTGTGTATGAACCTCATTTCTCCACCTGTGAATGAGTACTCAAACAGTTTTCTTTGTTCAAGTATCACAGAAAATATTTTTTTTTCTTAGTTTCCAGCTTCACTTCTCTTCCTGTGGAGAGAACTATATTAGGAAAGCATCTCAGAGAAAAATAACATTTCCTCTTTGAAAAGCTCTTTGTGGTTAATACCTACTGAGGAGCTGAAATACATTTAAGATTTTTTTTTTCCAAGAATAAACTGAAGTAAAAATAAAACTTATTTCTGCTTTTTAGTTAGATTCTGTATCTTAATACTGACAGGGTGTTTAGTACTTAATGTCCTCTGACCATTCTGGGGCCCTAGACTGCTAAAATTCTTCCTTGGGGGAAAGAAATTAACATTCTATTCTATTCTATTCTATTCTATTCTATTCTATTCTATTCTATTCTATTCTATTCTATTCTATTCTTTAACATGCAGAAATGGGAGATTAAAGAAAATCTGTTTTGTTCAGGGCAAATAGGACTAATCAGTGGTAACAACATACAACTGGAAAAAAAATTTGTCGTTATCTTCCTTTGTGCTGCATTGATGACTAATGGAAGCATGAAGTGAAGTAATAAATTTAAAAGTATGCTTACCAACTTATGAGGTAGATATTTTATTTCTGAAGTATTAGGAGAGAGGGTTAAATCGAAACTTTAACAAAAGCAACCAAAGTCAGTGGCTGTGATTGTGTGAACCAGAAGCTTCATTTGATAAGAAAGATCAGCATGAAATGTGTTTTTCATGTTTTCAGATCTTAACCACACTTAGTGCTGCATGCAAGTGACAAGCAAGTCCCTGGTGCTGTCTGCAGGAGGCCTCTGCTGTGGGGAGCCCCCAGCACAGCATCCACTTTGTTTAGACTTCAGTTTACATTTCAAAGCTCTGAAATCAAAGGCAAACCTTTCTACTGAATTTAGCAACACGTTGTACATTCTGATGTGCTTTCCATAAATTCCTCCAAGTGGCTTTTGTGCTGCTGGTGCTGTCAGTGCTTTCCTGTGCTGTCCATTGGGGCTTGAGGGGGATTTTGGGGAGGCTTTCTGTGTTCTGTGTCCTCAGCACTTGTGAATCATCTTCTGTCCCTCTACCCTGCTCCCATGAAAAGTCCTCAGGCTCATCTCTCAGTTCATTGGATGCACAGATGCTCTTAAGGAAGCTGTAAATTGAGAGGGATGAATCAGTGGGAAGTATTTTTGTTCATTTTAAAATGGTAATTTTAAACTTCTGCACAGACATGTTAATGCAGTATTAATAAAATGGCACAGACACATCGTTGTCTTTGAAGGCATCCTGTTGATTGCCAGAGAGCCCAAACATTTTCTAGTTTTCTTGGATGAATTTTCTTCATTACTTCAGATATTTTTAGCTGTGTGAAGACAGTGAAATGAAAAACATCACCCATCTAGTTCAGTAGTGGATTATTTTGCAGAAAAATGATCAACTTTTGGAAGTTTAGCCAAAGTGTTGCTATAATTCTCTCAGACTAGTCAGAAAAGATACATCAGTCTCTTACCATTTTAGTAGGTGAAATGTAGAGGAAATGTTCTAACTAATAAATGGATATTCACTTGTCCAAGGAATCAAAAATTGTCTTTTTGGCATTCTGCTGCTGGGAGCTTAAAGCTGGACCCTCTATATGCATCTTCCTGGAGAACTTGCTCTTTTTTGTTATCAAGGAAGGAGCAAGCTGAGCAGAGAATAAAACTGAAATGATGATTTAGAGTTTGAAATTAGGACATACAATGAACACCTTTCTGAGTTCACATGCTCCTCTAAGGCTCTCTAGTTTGCATGTCTTAAAGCTTAACAGTCATGTTTTATTACTGATTATGAATCTAAAAGGTTTGCAGTGTCTGTAAATTTGTGGTGTTTGGTATTGCAGACACGTTGGCTATTGAAGGTACTCTGCTGTTAAACCCATGAGGTTCAATGAATACACGGCAACTGGGAACACACATCAAACTTTCTCTATTCGCTGGAAATACTAATGAGGTTTTTTAACAGTGTTTTTGCACCCATGTGCTTATGAAGTGTAGCTCCAATTTCCTTCATATTTGGAAAGAACATTTATTAATGGCAGAGGAAGAATGATCCTAATTTTTTGTCTTCATAGTTTCTTTTGTTCTTTTCAACAATGAAGTAAAGAACATGAAGGGAAAACAATTTGAGTCATTTACTGTATGTAAATTATGGACTAAGTGTCTCATTCAAACAATCTTTGAATATTTTAAACTGTTTCTGTGGTTAATTATTTATTAGTACTCAGGCTATTAGCACAGAGCTACTAATTCTAAAATATCTTAGGGGAAAAAAACACAGATTCATCAGTTTCTTTTCAGTTGAGTCATGTAGGTTCTGTTACTACTAATTATTGTATTAGGGAAATAAAGTAAGGCTCTAAGGCTATTAGAAAAAAAAAGCAAAAAATAATAATGGGTTTTTATCTGTTATGATTTAATACTTATAACAAAAACTGACATTTAAACACCAAAGAAAACATCTGGGTATTTTATCTTCTTTGAAGACAGTTTGGTTTAGTTTTTAGGTTTTAAACCTGTTCAAGTTTGTATTAATTCTTTTCCCCACAATGATGCCACGTACCACTGTCTATACAGTAGCAGGAAGGATAAAAGCAATGTACCTTGGTAATCACTGCTATTCTGGAGTGAGATTTTAGAGCAGCAGGAGAGCTGGTTTTACAAGTGGCTGTACAATACCAGTTATGATATAGCAGGAACTTGCAATTTCTGTCCCCTTCAAAGAGATGACATTTAATTATGGTAATAGTTTTACTGATAGCTGATACACAGTATGGTGTGCATTAAAATTATACTGTCTGTGAGAAATCACATCCGATATTGTTTGAAAATAGGAGGCAAGAAAATACCTCCCCACAGGGGAAAATTGTTGGCAAATTCTTCTGACTAATGGCGTAGTGCAGCGGTTTTATTTCTTGCACCTCTTGGCAAAGGTGGCACGAGATAATTTGACAAATGCTGTCAGATGTGGGAACCTCCTGAAATTCCTCCAGTGCACATCCCAATCCTGGTGCTCTCTCCTCAGAGAGCTGGGTGGGTGGGGAGTGTTTCCCCACTGACAGATGCAGTGACCTTATCACGCTGACAGCTCCATCCAGTGTGACAGCCCGGCCATCTGCCTCCTATTGATCATCACTGGTTTGGAGAAAGTGATCCTCCAGAGCTTGGTGCCGTGGAACCCCAAGCTAAATAAGTGTTTGATGTGGAGGCCTTAACCTTTAGGGTGTTTTTCCTCTCATTTCAATCTGATTTGTAAAATGCAATCTGAAAATGTGGCTTCTGGTGGTAAAATGCTATTGTCTTTCCAAAACACAGCCTTGAATATCTGAGGCAACTCAAATAAATCCCAGAAAGATAAGAAGAGAGCTGGGGTTCATCATGGTTGAGATAGCAAATAACTGCTCATTGGTCCTGAAGAGCTACAGGATCTTTTCAACAATTTTCCATAAAAGATAAATATTTTATCCAGTTCCCCAACTTTCCCAATTTTCACATAAATATTATATGTATGTAGATATTTCTGTCTACAGTCTCACAATTTCTTTCAATATTTCAATAGCTGTAACTAACAGGCCCAAATTGGTTGGACACTCCTGAGTATTTTTCAAACCAGAAGTAAACAGACATTTTTTTAGATGTAATGTTCTTTATGATAACACCCTGGCACAGGTTGCCCAGAGAAGCTGTGGCTGCCCCTGGATCCCTGGAAGTGTCCAAGGCCAGGCTGGACAGGACTTGGAGCAACCTGGGATAGTGGAAGGTGGCCCTGCCCATGGCAGGGGTTTGGAACTGGATGAGCCTTAAGGTCCCTTCCAACCCAAACCAGGCTGTGATAGTCTATGATTTCTGTCTGAAACCTTTTAAAGCAGAATAATTTAATGCTGTGTGTCATTTGTTTTTATAGTGTTTTATGTGTGGCCCCAATGGAAAGATAACAACACATAAAATCCTACATCATGTAGATTTATGTATACAATGAGTTATTTATTTTAAAGGGGTCATTAGTCAGCTGTGCAGAGGGAGCAGTTCAGGTTGGGTGGGTGGCTCCAGAATTAATGCAAAAGAAATAAAATAAGCATTGGTGGCCCCTCAATTTAAGAAGAATCCAGAATCCAGATACTTGAAAGGGAAGGGGTTTGGGGAGAATCACAGTTACACATCCCAAATGGAGACCCTCAGAATGCTTGGCTGTCTGGGGTGAGTGACTTGGACATGCATTGTGAATTTTAAGTGAGAGGAATTAAGCAAGTATTAATTGTAGGTTATTAGGCTGTGGATGAATCAGGAGGAAGGTGACAATCACAAGGCACTCTCTGTTCTGGAGGTGATGAATTTGGGGGTAGCAGTGCAGGTGAGACTTGTGTCCTGAGCTCCAGATAAACCCTCAAGTGTGAGTAGCCACACTGAGTATTAATTCACTAATTTCCCCCTGAGTTATTTAATCTATTCCCAGGGCTGGATTTTTCAGTCTCATTCAAAAATTGACAATACAATCCTTTCACTGCTGCTTCCTTGGGAAAGAGAGTGACCTGGGAGACCTCTGCAAGCATTGTTTATCTTTACCAGTATGAAAAGGGAATGTTTAGTCCTAAAGGACAGCATTTTGAGGCTGTCTCGAGGCTTCTCAGGAGTGTAAGCAAAGTATGTTCATGCAAAAACATAAGCCTTCTGCAAGATCAGGTGTGAGGCAGGTGATTTCAGAGGGGGTTTTAGACTGGGTGTGAGGAGTCAGGTGGGATATTAAGATGCTGTCAAAAGAAAGAAGCAGCATGGGAAATGAAGGGTCAGGTTCAGTGGAAATTAAAACAGTGGGAACAGAATATCCTGCAGATGCCTGCTAGTGTTCAGGAAAATATTTACTGCTGCCTCTCACGCAGGCAAGTGCTCGGGGTATCACGTGCTCAAAACATTTTCCTTTGCCCCAAGCAGTCAGTTGCCAAATGTCAGTCACCTGCTTTGCCTAGGCCAGAAGTCACCTCTCATCATAATCCTGTTGTGCTCTATTATAGTTCTGCCAAAAAGTTTATCTGTGCATGGATGTCTAAAAGTTTGAGAAGGAGGTACCTGAAATGACAGAGTGGCGTCAGTAGGGATGGCACCAAAGGGGATGGGAGGGAAAGAAATGCAGAATAAAACTTGTAAGTAAAATAGAAAAGTAACTGCAAGTCAGAATGAACAAGTGTTACTTTCTGAGACGGCTTGGTTGGCTAGAAGAAGATTTATGTACCTTCATTGAGAAAGGTTTTTAAAAGACAAGGTATTACTTATAGTTGGCAAGGCACAGAATCAAAGACAATACAGGAGTAGTCCAGATACCAGACTCCTTTGAAAATCTCCCAATTGTTTCGATATTTTTTTCTTTTTAAAATGAAGAAACAAGACCTGAGCTGTGGGTAAAGAGAAATGAGGGGACAGAAAGATGTCCACTTTGTAAAGAGGGCTGTACATAGCTCTGTGTGGAAATTACTGACATTACTCATTCGTCTAAATTGAGTTAATGAGCATGTAGGAAAGCACTTGGATTGTCCTCAGTGGCTGGTAATTGCCTGTACTCAAGGTTCTCTAGTCCTGCAAAGCCTGGAACTAATGCTCCCATGCTGTGACACTTTGTTTTGATTGTGCTAATCGTTAAATTGGCCATTGAAAAAATAGTAGGAAAATAATATTTGGTTTTAAATTCTTTTGCAGAAAAGTATTCTTAGTCACAGTGACTGGGAACTTAAACTGATATGAAATTCGCTTAGTTTTTTATAAAAATGAAATATTTCCATTTGCCTGAGAGGAAGAGGGTGGAGATATCTCCAGCCTGGTTTAAAATGTGTCATGCAGGTTTTTTATTGTACAGATGCTATAGAATGAAAAGTTCAAGGAAAGATGCATCTTTGTGAAAGAGGCCAAAGAGTCACCAAAAAGAAAGGCAGAAATTTTACTCTTCTTTGAAGCAAGATGCCACTTATTTATAATGTGGATAAAGGCATGAAAGTGTCTTGAAGATCTAACAGAATCAAAGTCTGGAAAATAGAGGTCTGAGAAGATGGTATTTTTCAATTACTGCTGCCCCAACTTGTGTTTGGCTTGTAAATCCAATGGTCTTGTATTGATTGGCATTACTTCCTGAAGAAGTTTGTCTTAGGTGCTTAAGGTACCATCAAATTTTGATCGATATAATAATATCGATCCAAACACACTTTGTTTGTTTGAAAATTAATATTGCTGTTTGCTCTGGCTTATCTGTAAAGACCTGAGAGAAGCTACAGTAATTTGTGTCACGAATCACTGTGATGGTCAGCAATAACCCCAAATCCCACTGCAGTTTGTGGGATTCTCCAGAATAGCTCCATCCCAGCCATTTACGGCAATTCCCTTCAATTGCTGGATTCTGGGAGGATTTCAGAGAGAAGATGACTCTGTGAAAGTGTTGCAGCTTCATGTGCAAGGTGGGTCTTGTCACCCTGCTGCTCTGATTTCTGTGGAATGCCTCTGGGGACTTGTTTTGAAGTAGACAATCAACAGTGAAGAGAGCCCATTCCTCTCAGCATTCCCATTCTTCTGTTCAGTTTCCCAGGATTTTACATTTTGCACCCCTCATTTTCTCCCAGATCCAATATTCCTTCTTATCTTAAAAATTATTGGCCTTTAGTTCCCAGCCTGAAAACAATGAAGTACTTTAAAACATGCAAGATTGAGGATTATTAGCTAAAAACTAATGGTTTTTTATGATTACATCCTTTTAAAATGGCTTTCAGTAGCTTCAGCTGCGTGCAGTTCTAAATGCTGCACATTTGGGGTTTGGAAAGGCACTTACTGGAGTTTAAAGTTTATTTTTAGAGATAAATAAATGTTGATAGCATTTTCTGAAGATTGCATGGACTCACTAAATATGCATTTGCTTTGGTAATGGTAGGCAAGTGTTTTCGGAAGCCGTGGACATGTTTGACTTCCTTCAGAAACATTGAAGTCACCATTTATTGTGACCTTAAATAAGTTTAAAATAAGTTCTTTAACCACACAAGAATAATACAAATTGTTTGGGCTTGTTGCTGGGACTTTTTGTTGCTATTTTTTCAGTTGCTTATTATTTTGTGAGCTGAGTTTTATGACATTTTTGGAAAATGGATAATATGAATTCTCCTCAAAACTAGGAAGTTTCTTAAGACTCTCAGGTTTTTTTGAGAATATATTCTGACCAGGTATTTAAAGTTTTAGGCATTTTGGTTTTTGGTGTGAGGTTTTTGTTGTTGTTGTTCTTTTTAATATAAACTTCTACATATGGAGTAGACTGCATAAAAACACATAGTTTAAAAAACTGCACATAGCCTGTGCTTGTTTCCCTGTAATTCCAATATTGATAGCCATGGTTAGTGCATTTTTTTGGATATTGATGGCATTGGTTTATCTACAGTGTTGGATTTCTGGTAATTAAAATTAGAGAGCATTGTTGGGAAGTTTACTGCAATCATGTCCTCACTTGCAAACGATGAATGCATATAAACTAAAATATTTAAATGCTACGTAATTGCTGGGTTCTTGACTCAACTCTTTAGTTGGCTCTGGGGAGAGGGAGCGAAAAAGGAAAAATGTTCATTAGGGCTTAGGGATTCAGGCTGCTGTATTAGGAGGAATTGGATTATTCGGTTTACAGTGTTCTTAACAGATTCAATTTCAGGCAGAGATAATTGAAGTGTCGTCAGAGCTATGTGCATCACTAAAACATACAGGGAGAGCTGCTCCCCTGGGCTCCCTAAAACAATATAGAACAATTGCAGGAGCTTTGCAGGGATTTAACTGCCCTCGTGCTGAGCCTGCTGGAAAGTATATTACAGCAAACTTCCATGAGTACAGTTTCCAGAAAATGCATATTTAGATTGTTTTAGTTCATTGTTGAAGGAAGCCGTTTGACAAATTATTATTTTTATTAAATCTAATGCCCAAACTTGTGAATTTGTAGCAAAATTTCATCTGTGTTTCTGATGAGTATATTTCTAAACTTCTCCATATTTCTTTCTCAATATTCTCTAAAAAGGCAGTTTTGAATTTTAAGGGAATTTTTTTAACATGATGAGTGACACCAGTGGTAAAAATGCAGTTTCAGTATTGTTTAATGCTAGATCATAATATTTGGTTTTGAGAGGGATCTGTTTGAGAGTCCTTTGACCCACTGTGTTTGCACAGGGGTTTGTGCCCTATTTGAGCTAAGTTCCTGCCCCAGTCTCTGCAGTGAATCCATCAGTGCCCTGTCTGTATTTGGGGGATGTCCTTGTCAGCCAGGCTCTAATGGGGCACCAGAGCCAATAAACCCCTTCCCTGAGGTCCTACAAAATGCACTTTATCATGTTTACTTATGGGTATACTCTGGGGAACATTTGGAGATGCCTCTCTACAATAACTTGTAGAAAAAAAACCAAAACAATTCAACAGCAGGAATGGAAATTCCATTAGATCAAGGCGGATTCAGAGTGCAGCAAAGAACTGAACATTCCAAATCATTTATGAGACTTTTACATTTCAAGATCCTGTTGATCCAGGCCTGGCTGATGTGAGTGCAGGAAAAATCACTTGCTCATGACCTGCTCATGCAGAAATCACAGGAATTTCAGGAGAGGTGCAGGCAGAAGCAGGTGTGATATAGATGGGCAGGAGGACTAAAATGTTTAAATAAGCTTTGGAAAAGTCAGCTGCTCATTTGAGTGCCTACTTAGCCTATGGAGTTTCTTTCTAGCTAATGTTCTGTATATATATGGCAAATATTTTGGTTAATTGTGGATCCCTCCCCATATTTAATTAGGTTTATTGGATTTTACATTCTCTTGGGTTTGAAACATATATATATTATGATATATATTATGAGTTGTTCTTATGAAAGTAACTATTTTTCTAGCCGATGCTTCAGAATGTAAATACTTCTTATGAATTCTAAGCTTTTTACTTAAGAAAAAAATCCAGCAAATCCTCACTGTATTTATGTATAATGGACATCAGTAGGGATTTAGTAAACCATTGGTTTTTATTGTTCTTTAGCTCTGAACATGAGGTCATTAATTTGTATAGAAACTAGAAAAATATTTCAGATTTTATAGTGATTTTTACAACTTTTAAACAAAATTTTATGTTCCATAGAATTGAATTACTTAATCTATTTTATGCATACAAAGATGTAAGAAAAAGCTTTTTGATATCAATACAGAAAATCATCCACTAGGGCCACTGCAAAACCATTTTAAAGGAGATTTTCATAATGAAACAGAGTGTTGCTTTTAGAAGGCTCCTTAAACACTGTTCATCCAGACAGAAAAGCAGGGAGGAGAAGTATTAAACTCAGCACTGGGTGTGATATCACAGTGTGTATAACATCTGTAAGCAGAAATACCTGAAGTGTTGCTTGAAGTTATTCTACCTTTATCATCTTCTTTTTTTCTCTAATTATTGAAGTAGGCAGGATTATTATTGCAAAAGCTAAACTGATTTAAATGATCACAGTTAATTCCATATGAATTTGACAAGGTAAAGGCAATAAGGAATGGATGCACAAGATAAAACTTGGTGCTTTGTGCTGTTTTCAATTCACTGATTTCAAAGCACTTTACCAGGATTAATATTCTAAGCCTCCACACAATTCCCATGAGGAAGTTAGGCATTATTCACATTTTAGAGTTGGGTAAATGAAATCCAGAGAGGTTATAACCTGTACAAAGTCACACAGAGGCACCAGGCCTCTGGAGAATGAGGGAATTTTTGCATCTTGTTACCTGCTGCTACCCTGTGAGTAAAAGATCACTTGGAAGATACAAAAAAACCCTTTGAGACTCAATAGTTTAAGTCACTTTTAACCCATTTAATGGATTTGTAAGTAAGAAGCAGCAGTTATTTCATGCAGGTCTTTAAATCCTAGTGAGCTCTGTCATATTGAATCATATCTACAAAGGAAAGGCTGCAAATACCAGAGTATCCTGGTTCATTGGCACTGAGGTGAAATGTCATTCCTTCTGCTGCTTTGCTCTGCAAGTGCACTCAGCTAGGACATGAAAAAGCCTTTCCAACTCTTCCTGTTACACTTGGTGTAGCTCAGAATTTTAGTTCACTGTGGGGACAAAGAGATTAAAACAATGGAAAAACTGGGGCAATTTCTGTTTCTTATTGCTGGGTGAAAAATCAGGAGAATTGTACCCCTGTAAGCTGCTAATTGCAGTGGCTGGCATAAGGAAACTGTAGAGTTTGGCAGAGGGTTTGGAGTGGCTGTTGTTGTTTAAATATGTATATTTATACATATACATTGACATAAATTGTCTGTTTCCTGGACATATTGGTTGGCTGTGTGCTGACTGTACTTTTCTGGCTGTAATGCAACAAATCCATGTGTTTATATTTTCCTTCCCCAAATGCACCTTGAGATTCTGCACTGATACTATTCTGATGTTTCCATGTGGGGACTCCAGAACTATATTCTTTGGAGTATGAAAACTTAAAATTCAGTTATGCATGAAAATGCATAATATTATTAATGAACACACTTTTATTATAATTAGTGATGCTCTTCAGACGTATTGATTCATCTGCTGGGCAGATGATATTAGTGTAGCATTAGAATTTTTCCTGGGCTGTAGCAAAACTGAATAGCTGGGATAAAAGCTTGAGGTATTTTGGACCAGGCAGGATCATGCTTGGAGAAATGAATAAAACAGAGATGACCTTTGAAAGTACTCACATGGAGAAATTAATGTTTTCTTAATATCTCTTCATTCGTAGTTCTTGTTACAGGCTTGTTATTAATCAGAAATGTTTGGATATTGTGTGGTATTTCTTTCAAAGTTAAATATACAGAAGTAGGTGAATTTAAATAATAATAATAATGGTAATAATAACTTGCTCTAGGGAAGGAAACATTTTAAAATTACCTAATGCTTTCTTTGTTACCTTTGTCTTTCAGGATGGATAGTGTGTTATTTTTGTAGCTGGAAAGAACAAAACTACCTGCATTAGAACACTTTCCTTGAATCTCCATAGGCATTCTTTTTTTACAATACCTTTTTACTGATAACTGTGTCTTTAGTAACAATGCAGTGATCACTGAAGATGCAGCCTAGCTAAACACCCAGTACTTGCTGAAGATAAACCTATGAGCTGGCCAGCTGACTGCAAAAGAAGTATTTGTTGTACTTTTCAAACTATTGCCTAATTTGCAAAAAAGGAAGGTATGACTGGCTGAGGAATCAGCTGTGTCTCCTGCAGAGCTTCCAGGAGCACAACTGATGCTGATGTAATTACAGAGCCACCTTGAACAGGAGCACCTTGAAGGAAAGTGTTCTGCTGATGTCAGGCAGAGGCAGGGAGGTGGTAGGTGACCCTTGGGAGATGATGATGGCCCTATTGCCATGGACAAAATTACAAATTTTTCAGATGGCAGAACATTCTCTTCCTCAATGTCATTCATATAAAAATCCTTCTAATGAGAAGAAAAACGTGTGAAGTGAAGGATGCAAAATCTTGGGCAGCCGTTAATGCCTGGCACTTCTTTGGCTGCTGAAACCCAGATTTACAAAGCCTTTAAAGTCTAATGTGTCAGGAGTAACAAATAAGTAGCAAACAACATCAGAGGATGCACCAACAAGGGATGGCCCCCAGCTCTTGCTTTAGGAGATCATTGAGCTGACTGTGAGACGTGCTGTGTCCCAGCTCCAGTGCAGCTCCAGTGCTGTGTCCCAGCTCCAGTGCAGCTCCAGTGCTGTGCCCCAGCTCCAGTGCTGTACCCCAACTCTCCAGTGCTGTACCCCAGCTCCAGTGCTGTACCCCAGCTCCAGTGCTGTGCCCCAGCTCCAGTGCTGTACCCCAACTCTCCAGTGCTGTACCCCAGCTCCAGTGCTGTGCCCCAGCTCCAGTGCTGTGCCCCAACTCTCCAGTGCTGTACCCCAGCTCCAGTGCTGTGCCCCAGCTCCAGTGCTGTGCCCCAACTCTCCAGTGCTGTCCCCCAGCTCCAGTGCTGTGCCCCAACTCTCCAGTGCTGTGTCCCAGCTCCAGTGCTGTACCCCAACTCTCCAGTGCTGTACCCCAGCTCCAGTGCTGTACCCCAACTCTCCAGTGCTGTGCCCCAGCTCCAGTGCTGTACCCCAACTCTCCAGTGCTGTACCCCAGCTCCAGTGCTGTGCCCCAGCTCTGCCGGAGCCTCTCCCAAGTCCTCGTACAGGGAGGAATCAAAGCACCAGGCTCCATCCAGCTGCCCTCTCATCCTGTGCCTCCTACCTCTGTGTGCAAGCTGATAAAATCACACACCCTGCCCATGGTGGGAGCTCTGGGGAGCACCCTGGGCCATGAACAAAGGGGTGAGACTTTCAGCTGTCACATAACAGTTCTTTGTGACTGGTTCTTGCATTTGTCTAGAGCCCATCTTTTACTGTGTGCTTACATTCTTTCTGAGTACAGCTTTTTGCACAGATTTTGATTCCATGTTTTAATAATGACACAGAAGCTGCTGTCTGTCCAGTTAATTATGACTTTTCAGCTGGTGATTATTGCTTTCTTTTTTTGAGAGGTAGGATTTAAAATATTTGCCTTCTTTTACAGTATCAGTGATTCATGTTTAACATGGCCTTTGACATCAGAGCTTAACTGTGCCTTTCCTGGTACCAATTTAAAACAGCTGGTCACTAGCATGGGTATTGCAGTCAGCCTGGTATTTAGGTCTGAATTGGAAGAAAAATGTTGCATGTCACAAAATACGAATTTTTTTAATGAGATGACCAGTTCAGGAGAGGGAGGAGAGGTTGAATGATATCCATGCATTACAAGTGAGCAGCAATATTCCAGAAGCCTTTCTTCAGAGCCCAGAATACCCTGCCTAAAATATTGGCTCTGCTAGAAGAAGATTTGTTTCAATCATGATGTAGTAAATTTATCCTTGGGGATAGGAGAAAGGAGGGGTTCCATCAACAAGTGTCTGCCTTTCTGTCAAGATCTGATTAGTTGTGAAATTACAAGTAACATTTTAGACATGGTTACAGTAAAGGTTACAGGCACTCTTGGATCTGAAATTTCATTTTAGAGCAAAAGGTCCCCAAGGGCTGGTTTAATTTATTTAATTACATTGTACAAGACTTGGGTAATAGTTTTAGATCGAAGTATAAGAACCAACTTCCAGGCAAATTTGTAATATAATTCAAAGTGGTAAATTGCTAAACATTTCAAGAGTTGTGCTTTATGGGACAGGATGATACAAGGATATGGATTGCAATTATATAGTGCAACTCTATGTCTTATATTGAAATCATAAATAATAAACTAGGAAAAGTAATTGCTTAATTGTAATGGCAGCATATCTTTCCTGAAAAAGTTGTGCCACAAAACTGAATTAAATGGCTTAGGAAGCCTCAAGGCCCTTTTAAGTATTTCTTATCCCACTTGGTAGTTTGGAAGGGAAGATGGGCTTTAAATCTAGTATATGAATAAGGTAATTCTATATCAAAAAGTTCTCAGACTGCAGTACAGGGAGAGTTATTGTGTTAGTTCTGTGTCTTCCCTCTTTAGCTGTGTCATGCTGGTGGGTCAAACTTCCTGCAACTTCCATATTCCCCTCATTGCACACCTTGAGTGGTTCTTCATTTCACTCTTCTCACTTCCAGCTGAAAATTTTGCACCCCTTTTCCTAGACATGATGCTTTGGGTATTTTATTACCAGCTGTTTTACTACCCCATGCCCAGATAAGCATCTACAGCTGTTCCCTTGTTGGGTTTGTGATCAGCACCACAGTGAAAATGACCCAAAACCAGGGTCACCAAACAAAGCGTTAATCACTCCTTGCTCTAAGGGCACTGAGTTTCTGAGAACCAGAAAGCACTAAAAAAGCCATTAACAGATCCAGATCCTCCTCCTGCCATGATCTTCCTTTGCCAGCTCTTTTGATTCACCCTCGAGCAAACTGTTCCCCACTCTCTTGCTGGATGCAGTGACACCGCTTGGTTGGGCCGTGCCGTTCCCGGCGCGTTTCCTTTCTAATCACTCAATTCTGGCTGTCACTCACAGCCTCACGTCTGATTACTGACACAGCTTCAAGGCCAAGGCTCCTCTAATGCCACTCATTGCTAAAGCTTGACAAAGGAGATGGATGGCAAGGGTGGGGGCTGGCAATAAATCGGAGCTGCTGTATCTGCTGTTTGCAAGCCTGACTTTTATCTGACACGCCGTTTTACAGTTCTTACATTAAATCTTTTGATCCACAAATATATGCTACATCCATCAGAAGTTTTCCCAATTTATCATGCATGGCCTTATAGCTCTTTTTTATGATTTTTTAAAAAAAAATCGACCAGGAATTTCACTGAAGCCTTCCTTTAAATAAAGGCACTTGGACAGTTTGCCGTCAGAGTTTGTAAGATCAATATCCTTCTGGAACATAGTGCACTTCCTGCTGTTTCATATTTAAAGGATAGTTCTGTTTGTTTCTCTATTGATGTGCTACTTTTTCATGGTTTCCATCTTGCATATTTACTCTTTTTGGCAGTACAGCACTGCTGGGTTTTGGTCAGCCAGGGGACAAGGGATGACTCACCTAGGAACTGTCTTCCCAGGAACACCTCCCAGGGAAAATTATTCCACCTAAGGAAAAAATACACTGCATTTTGAGATCCAGGTTCTTGTTCTTAAAAGAAAAAGAACAGCAAAAATTACATCAGATACTGGTGGTTTTTTTCTAGAAGAAAAGGAAGAAACTGATCAATTTAATGAAAAATGTTAAAAGTGTCAAAATTTGAGGAATAATGCCAAACGTTGTTTTCTCCACATAATTGTCTTTGTGGTACTATAATTTTTAATATGGAAATATTAATTGTTGCAACAGAAATAATAGTAATTATAGAACTACAGTACAACTTCTTTATGCTAAACTCATACATGTCTTTTCTGTTGAAGGACA
The DNA here is from genome assembly GCF_037042795.1 of Molothrus aeneus. Lineage (NCBI taxonomy): Eukaryota > Metazoa > Chordata > Aves > Passeriformes > Icteridae > Molothrus > Molothrus aeneus. Next base: position 12,555,114 of record NC_089661.1, read on the forward strand.
GAGTGAAAATCTGAAGTGGTGCTTAGGATCTCCTCCCTGGCGTCAAGGATTATCAGAGCCTTTCAAATTTTAGTTCTTTTAACCATTTAGCACTAAAACCATTCCTGATTAATGCAATGAGTTCTTTGGAAGATCCTCTGTGTTCACAGACACAAGAATTTAAATCTGCAGGTGGCTCACTCATTTTCAAATATCTGTATTTAAATAATTCTCCTAAAATATTTGATTAGTCTTGCAACATGCTGTTTAACATCAAACATTCAGTCAGTGGCCATGATAATTATTTAAGCCAATGTCCTTTTCCCTTGTAAAAGAAACTTTAACTGGTGGTGAAATGTTCTATTCTGTAATAAATATAATTTCCAAATGAATACAAAATAATACACATGTAGAGGCTTTTTGGATTTTTTGGATTTGTTTTGATGGTGGTAGGTTTTTCTCTTCTTAAAATATTTGAGGAAGGGGATCAGAGGGAGGGGGGTTTCACTGTATTTTTTCACATTTTACCACACAAGACTTTGAGCTATTTTGTTCTCTCTATCATTTGAACTTTGATGTTTTGAAGGACTTTTTCTTCCAAGCCTTCTCCATCCTGCTGTTTAACCTTTCTGGCCCTTTTAATACACTTCCTTACTCCAGGCACTTTTCCCTTCTGAGAGAAAAAAATACTGTACTCGGTTTTGTCATTATTATGGTAACACTTAAACCCCTGAAATCTTAGCTTAAAATACGTTTTTTTGTGGAAAAAACAAAATCCAAACTGTGAAAAGAATCCCATGCTTCTATATTAAACCATTAAAATTTAGGAAATTGCTTGACATAAATTTAAAAATTTGGTTAAAAATATCACAGAGAAAGTTTGAAGCAGCTCAATATCACTTGTGGAGTATTACAGACTCATTAAATGTTTCTAGCAGAAAGCTGATAATTTTAAGGAGCTAATTTGGCAGAGCTGTTAAAGTCAATACTTTAGTTAAAAAATAGGTAAATATTTGGATTTTTTTAAAGCATAAGCTACAGACAGGAAAATAATTTGATTATTATTTATCAAAGGCAGAAGCAAACTTTAGATTTGATGGGAAGTGAAGGTGTCAGGATGTGGGGGAGACCTGGGTTTTGTGTGGGGCTGGGGAATGTTACTGAGGGAGTCAGGAATGAAGGGAAAGACTTTGGGGTTATTGAAATTTAAAAACAGGGGAATTTCATAGGCACGAACAAGGCCATGGCTAATTGGACTCTGTTAATTCCCTGGCAGACAGAGCAGTGTCCTTGCTTTCCAGCACTTCTCAGAGTCCTACTCGAGGTGAAGGAAGATGTGTTTGGCACCGTGTTGTTTTGCTGTCTTTAATTTATCTCAGGATTTTTTGCTTGCTCTAATGAATGAACTCCAGCTGTTGGATTCCATATGGGAAATGCAGCCAGTGTAGCTCTTCCTGACAACTTGTGCCTGTGCTGTGAAAGCTCAGAATGAATCAGCATGAGAGATCTGGGAGGGATAGTCTAACATAAAACAGATGACTGTCATCTATTATTTGGGTGGCAAGGGGAGATAAGGGGGAGGAAAGTTTGCTTTTCAAGGAGGGTTAAAGAAATGAATTTTATATCAGTTCAGTTTGTGGCTCCAATTTAGAAACAATTTACAGTCACTTGGGAAATTCTGTCTTCAGGGGTGGACTTGAAGGTGTGTGCTTGGGAGAAAGGAATGGTCATAGGAGCTTCCAGTGACTGTGGAAGCTGTGAGGAAAGGGGAAATAAATTTAAAAAGAGAGGAAGAAACCAATCAAAAACCTCCATTTGTCTGCCTCTAGCTGTTGCTGCAATTAAAGTAGTTAATGGACATCTGTGTGTATCACCTGGCAATTCCAATATGTGCAATTTGAAGAAATAAGTAGCAAACAAGAAATAATTTCATTTTATTATTTTCTATTTTTTTATTTCATGCATGCTTATTTTCCTCTGGCTTTAAAGACACACTAGTTTTCACTTTTTTTTTTTTTTTTAATCAGAGACACCATGAACAGAATACAGTTGAATTACTAGAACCCTACTTGGATTTTGGAATTACCATGCAAAATTCTAGACCTTGGGTTAAAGCAAAGAGAAATTGTAATGTATACTGGATATTTTAGGAGAATTCAATACAGAAAAAAAAAATTCTTGTGAAATTTTATCAAAACACTCCTTGCTATTGCAGAGTGTTTTCATTATTTGAGCCAGAGTTCTTGCAAGAATTCAAGTTCATTTTTGATCTTTTTTCATGTCAGACACAAGTGCCTGCTCTGGGACAACCTGAATTGAGATTGTTCTTCTCTTTTTCCATCTCCACAGAGCCTGAGCTACCCCGATCTCACCCAGCCTGTTCCTCAGCCCCCCTTACCAGGCCTTTTTTGTGTTAAATGTCCACCATTATCTCTGCTGAGCTTCTTTCCTTTGCAGTTTCACTTGATGGAGCTGGTTTTCCTTCAGCTTCCACCTGTTCTCCAAAGCATGGGAATCTTTCAGACATCTTCAGTTTTACTGCAGTTTTCTTCCAAGAAGTGACAGTCCCACATCCCATGGACCCTGAGGAATCTGTGCTGATTTATTTCCCTATGGATTCATCTGTAATTTCAACTCTTGGTTCTTAATGGATAAATGGATTCTTAATGTGTCCATTGACATAAATATAGATATTTTACAACTTCTAATCATTGTATCAATAGACAGAAGGACGGACTGATAAACTCTTACATTTTTTTTTTCCTAAATAGCTTGTTTAGACCAATAACAGTTCCCACAAAAGAAAATAGAGAAAAAAGGGTTCTTTTCAGTGTTTGGTAATGAACAGAATGCAAGTGTTGAGAAGGATGAGAGAATTAAATGTGTATCTTGTTACATAAACCTGTACCACTGTGCTGGTGTAGCTACTCTAATTTATTTTGCCGACGTATGTTTACTTTTTATGGGGCATATCTGGCTGCAGAAAACTTTTTCTTAATTGCTTGAATTTTGAGCTGGAATATTTTATGCTGAGCTATGCTTGAGGGTAAATTTTTTTGAAGGCTTGAACAAGAATGCATAGTTCAAATCTTTTTGCATAGAGAAATATATGGCAGAACTATTATTGCCATAAAAAAATGAAAAACTGCATTGATTTAGATGAAGTGCAACAGTTTAAAATTATGTGTGTGCCAAGATATATTTTGAACTCATGAAGCTTATTTTCATTAATGACCCAGCTCTGTTTATTAGAAGAGTGTGATATTAATACTTGATGATCTTATCCCTGATGACACCTTCAGAATAGAAGAGGAGATTGCTCTTTTTATTTGTGTGGTTGCTGTGGATATTTTTGATCAGTGCTGGAGATGTCTGGGCCCTTCCTGTCTCTGAGCTCCTTTCCAGAGGTGTCTTGAGGGCTGAAATGCAAAGTGGGCACCTGGTCCCAGGTGGCCAAGGCTCGGGAGATGAGGCAGCCATGGTTTTTGGATGCTTCCTGGGGGTTTGGTGGTGCTGGTTGGTGTCTGAGGGCACAGAGGCCTTGCAAAAGGCACGTTGGAGGTAAATAGATCAGAAGGGAAACGTGGGTGTGCTGATGCAGGGCTCTTTCACTGAACAATGAGGAGGAAATGTACTTTTGATTGGTTTCTTGATTCAGGTTTTCAAATTCTATCAGCACGGGGAGTCAGCAACAAGACTCACAATCAGAGCATTGTGAAATGAGCTGCATTCCCCGAGGGTTGGAGGAGAAATGGGATCCATGGAGGTTTTATCCTACAGGATACACACAGAGATGTGACCGTGACTTGTCATGTTTTCAAAAGTCATTTGTCAATAGGCTGCTGCCACAAACTGAGTCCTCTGACGAAGGCAGGAGTGAGAGTGTGGCCTCCTGCAAGGGCTACCATGAAAACAATTCATCTGGAATCTACTCATGAGAAATGAATTGTAAATTAAAAGAAATTGCCAGTGAGCCTCTCTTGTTTTAGGGTTAAAGATCATTTCTGCCAATTATTGACCTCCTCAGACTGAAAACTACACCATATTTCAAAACTCCCACTCTTTTCTCCCTTTCTGCTTGCTGAGTACATTTTATATTTGTTAACTGTAAGAAAAGAGGAACAACATAAAAAGCTCAACTTCTTTGACTTCTAGAGTTTTTGGGGTTATGTGCTTCAGTAGTGTTTTATTGTTCCACTTCTTTTTCATAAAACACTATTTCTATTATAAATGCAGCTGATAAAATCAAAAGATCAGTTTAACTTTTAAATCTCCTGAGAGAATTTAGAACTCTCAAATTCTCTTGCACAATTTAAAATGAATTTTCACCTTACAAATTTGCAGATTCCTTCCATTTTGGCTTCCAAATAGTACATAGCTACCAGAATAGAATAAATTAATATTTTCTTTGAACCTCAGTGTGCACCTGAAGCACTCATTAACAGTAAAAGGCTGGAAGTTGTGTGATGGCTGCCATAGATTTTGTAGTTCCTTTATTTCATATATTGATATCCAATTTTAAGGCTTAACAAAACCTACTAGTGCTGGGGATACTCTTGTGACACGTGAACAGCTGGTATCAGGCAGCAATTTGCAGTAAACACTTGTAGTAAACCAAGGAATTTGCCAAGATCTCTAAAAAGTCAGTCTGGAAACTGCCTTCCACAAGGGAAACCTCAGGTCAGACCCGCACAGGAGCTGGAGTTTGGTGAACTCTATACAAAAACATTTTCAGTGAATAGTGTTTATTGCTGCTTGCTGAGGTTATGTCAGCACAGCAAATTAAATCCTTCACTTTTTTGCCTTGTTTTAAGGAAAACCACAGTTTTCCCCAGGAATGACTCTTTCAGGACTTTCAGCTAGCTTTGAAAAATAGGATTAATTACCTTGGAACACAGGCATGAGCCATTAGTCATGCAGTGTGTGGCAATCTGCTTTTGTGCTGGTTACTTCTCACTTCAGATTCTTTTTCTCTGTGTAATTTGTATTTGTTTGGTTTTTCTGTTTTGTTTTGGTTTTTTTGTACTCGTGGACATTCTTACGGGAATACAGGAAAACTGGAATTCCTTTTTTTTCCTGAGAATTCCAGGATGCTCAGCGGGAACCACATGCAGCTAAAAATCAAACAAAACGGGGTGTTTTGTCCATTTAAGAAATGCTGTGTGCATAAGATGGATGATAATCAATGTCTCGTTTATCTCAGCTATTTTGCTCTGCCAGCTATGCAGGCAGAGCTGCAAGGTAGAGGTTCCTCATCCAAAGCTTTAATCTTTCTTCAGTTCAAAGCTTTGTAAGTAAAAGCAACCATCTGGGCAGGACAGCTGTTGAGATCCCTCTCCTACAAGCATGAGCTGGTGCCAAAGTGGAGCTCCTTGCCCTGGTATCACTGGGCCCCCATCAAAAATAAGCAGCCCAAACCCATTCTGTGATCCTTGGGATCCATTGAATGAGACACCAATTCCTGGTACAGTTAGTCTTTGCTAGAGGCTCTTAATAGAGCCTCAACACACAGAGTTCAGTGCATTTTCAGCCAGTGTATGGTTAATAAGGAGTTGGTTTTGACATTTGAATGATTTAATAAATGTTGCTTTTATCAGTTAGTTCAGCTGACCATTCATTCATTTATTCATCTGTGAGCAAATTGCAAAATGACACAATTTCAGCAGTTGTTTTCTTTGATCTCTATGATATATCTGTCCTCTCTGTAAATTTTAGTCTGGAAAAGAAGAAACCTAAGAAATTAAAATAGAAGAAAGTACAAGCATAAGGACATATATTTTCATGAAAGAGCAGGCATTCACTACATGGAAAAAAAACCCCTAGCCCAGGCATTATCAAAGTGAACAAAAATAGGAAATGAACAATGAAGGAAAGCAAAGAATTGTTTTTAATATACTTGGCTGGTATTCATTTCAAAGGCACAAGAATAAGGTTCAGGTACATTTAGGAACTTATAATGGAAATTTAGTTGCTTAATGATGCAGATGATTTCCAAGTATCAAAGGGGGGAAAAAAATCTAAGGCTGTACGTTTGATTTTTTCTTTTACAATGCTTTTCCTATGTCCTTTTCTGTAGTATTCTTGCCTTCTCAGTATCTGCCTTTGAAATCAATTTCAGATGTCAGGAAGAAAGTTAAAGATGTTGGCAGTAGTTGTCACAGATCAGACTCGGATGTCTCATTAAACTGAGCAAAGGGAGAGTGTGAATCACCTTTAATTTTCAGAATGGCTGGTCTTTAATGTTAAACTGAATGTGATTGATGCCTTGCAGAGTAATATGTGATAATATTTACTGAAACTTCTCTTAAATATTTGAAGATATATTTCTGTGTCTGCCTGGTAGGAATGATTTCAGTTTCCTGTGTTCTTCTTTCCTGGCCTCTAAAGTGAACTTTCAGAACAAATGTAGAACAAGTCAGGCATACCCCTGTTGTGTTGATAATATCAACTTGACAAATGTATTCTGAATTTTGCCTGCAGCCATTAAAATGGAAAGCGAAGTCAGAAGTGTTTTATGGGAGGTTTTTTTTTATTGCTTGTACCAGCAAATATTGTACTGGTTTTGTCAAAGGAAAACATAATTTTTATAAAGCACTTGCCCTATTGACTTCCAACTAGAACACTATATTTTAATCCATCATCATGTTATTTTTACCGCTTCATTGTTTTATTTGCCATTATTATACTTTTTCTGTTTACTTCTAAGCTGATATAAACTAAAGGCCAAAAGTCTAAACTAAATAAATATTATCTTAATGCTAAATTAGGCTGACTGTTTATTAATAGAATTTGGTTTCTATGTATAGTATAGACAAATAACAGAGGTTGTTCTTGAACTTTACACACATAATTGTAATGATTTGGTTGTATACACAGAGGAGAAGGTCATGTCTGGCCATTGATTTTAGCCATTTGTGCCATTTTTATTAATTTTATTTATTTCTATAATAAGTTGTATTTGAGACGCATTGTAACTATTAAATAGAAAGATAAAAATCATCAGCTTCTGCCAAATGGAAGGGGCTGGCAAAAAACACATGTGGGGAAGTGTCTTATGTAATTTAGCTTCTTTAATATAGAAATAATAATTTTTGCTGCGAGGCTGCGGGATTGGCCTTTGTCCAACGAATGTTTCCTGTAACTGTGAAACACGTTAATTTAATGTGTTTGCACATTAAAGTGGTGTCAAAATAAGTACCTGTGGAGTACTGCTAAACAAAGACAAAAACAACTAATTTGCTTCTTAATGAGCCAGCAATAATGCACCAACATTTCAGTCTGTTTGCTCTTAAGGCAGACAAGGATTCTGGAGGAGGCTGTTTCAGAGGTTCTCCTCCTTGGAGAAGCCTTTTGAAATCCATGCTGATGAAAGACATTTTCATAAACCACATCAGTGAAAGCTCTGATTGTGAGAAATGTGTGAATAGGAGTATTTTTGTGATATACCCTTAAGAGAAGGTAATAGGAATATATGGCATAAATGATATTCAGGTCAAACTATTTTTTTTTTTTTTAGCAATTCATAGAATCATAAGATCACAGAATGGTTTGGGTTGAAAAGGACCTTGAAGCTCATCCAACTCCAAGCTCCTGCCTTGGGCAGGGACACCCCCCACCAGACCAGGTTGCTCCAAGCACCATCCAATGGAGACATGACCTGGAGCTTTTTCCTGTTTTTCTCTTATTCACACCATGATGGGAGGTAGGCCAGAGAAGGTGGAGGAGGCTGCCCTGTCACCTCCCTTGCTGGAATCATAGGGATTTCTGCTGTGCCAGAGTAGGGGTGTTCTGCCCTGCAACAGAACCTGCAAAGTTAGCTTGGTTTGCACTAATGTATCAGAGCATCACTAAAGAATCACAACTGTGTTCTGCTTCAGTGACTTTCCCCCAAATAAATTAATGTATAGAAATGCTTTCTTTTGTCTGTTAAGTAAATAGCTACAGACTTTCCTTCCTTTTATAAATCTTTTAAAAGTTAAGAAACCATTTCTAGGTGTTAATAGAGGACTTTTTCTGTCATTTGTTTGTAAAAGTTTTCTTGGCTGTTAAAATTGGAATGTTTTTTTCATGTGGTGCAGATATATAATTTTCTTGTAAAGCTTTAGTTTGGAAGGACAGGAAGTATACCTTGATATTTTTTGGACCTGTGGCTAAAAATGTGAGGAATTTCAGAGTTAGAAAAGGGAGAATAAATATTATTTGTGAGGTTTAAACCTCAGACAGCCCAGCTGTTTTCCCACTGGGCTGGCATTAAGTGCCTGGTGGAAGGTGAAGGTAACTTTGTTGATCCAGTCTCACCTATTGCTTCTCTGAAACAACTCAGTGCTCCTGTTACACAAAGAACTGCTCTTTGTTTCAAAATAACTTGAAGTTGTCAGTCCTTTCAGAGAATGTAATTATTTCCTCTGGGGAAAATGACATGCCTTAGCTACTCAAAGAAAGCATTTAGGATGCCCTTTCTTGCTTTCTTTGTCCTGCAATAATCTACTGTTTCTAGGAGGAACATTTCTGCTGTCACCATTTCTCTCTGGTGTTGCTGGGTGAAAATAAGCTCAGTGTGTATCATCCTGTGATGCACTCCCAGTAAACTCAGGTACTAATACTTCATCTATATTTATCCCTTTCTCCCGCAGAGTTTAATAAAGGAAATTACTCTGATTAATAGCTTTCAGATGTAACAAACAGCACTGTTTGGGGTTATACATCCATCTGGTCCAGTTCTGCCTTTTCAGCTTGATGATGTCTGTGGATGTATAGAGCAAGAACAGACTGGAGGGACCGGGGGACTCCTGCAGAGAACTGAGCCAGCAGATTGTTTCCCCCAGTGGGCAATTTTATGGAACTTGTAACGTAACTTAAACCTGCCCAGGGCTCACCTCTTACAGGGTACAGGAGTGCTCCTGAGTCGAGGTTCTGGCTGATTCCACACTCCTTGTGGATACACATCTCCATTATTGCCAGCCTGGCCAGGCTCAGAGCGAGGAGCAGAGCTCTGCTCTCCATTTGTTCAGTGCTGCTCAGCAGCCTTTGACCAGCCTCTGTATTTGTTGGCTTGGTCTCCAGCAGGTGCTGCTGCCTGGATGTGAGAGCAGGATTGGATCCAGCATGGTCAGTGTAATGTGCAGGGTTTGGTAGTTTCCTCCTTGCCAGGCTGGTGCTGTGGGCCAGTGGGATGGGACAAAGGCTGGTGTTGGATTTCTGGGTGAGCACCGAGTGCTCTGTGTGAGATCTCCTGGCCAGTCCCCCACAGGCTCTGCCTTCTCCTCGCTCACAGCTCCCTGTGGGACACAAAGGTTACACCTGCTCAATTCCCACTTTTCACCTGGATGATCTTTTCTCAAGGCTCGGGTGTCTGACAGCTCCCAGGCAATCCTGCAGATGTACAACCCCAGGCTGGGTGTGAGGCAGCTGATCCCCTCCCTCTTTCATACCCAGTCTCCTCTAACAGTTCAGAAGAGTTTTTGTGAAGAGAAGTCTTTTGCTGGATTATTTTAAACAAAATACTCCAACTCTGAAGACAACCTCATGACTTTTTTTGCATTAACTCTCAGCCTCATTGAAGGTGCTAACAAGGTCCTGCAGGACATATGTTAGCATGGAGACTAAGTGGGTTTTTTATAGTTTTTTGCTTTAAATTTTTTTGTTAAATAGCATTTCATCTTTTTCCAAGGTTTGAAGGCAACTTTACAACCTTCTCTCTGACTTAGACTCACCATTGTTTTTCAGTGTTTCCTTTTTGTTAATTATTTCTCAAACATGCTAGGACAACGTGCAGATTGTAGTCACTGCTTGTTACTTCTCATAAATAATATCCAAAATAGCAGAGCTGATGGAGTAGAGCCTCTTTGTACTTCACTGAATCTTGTGGTGGTATAACAGAGGTCTCTTTTTATTTTCTATTCAGATAAATTACTCAAAATATAATGATTACATGAATTACTACCAAAGGATAACACATCAAGTTTACATTCATTACCTTTTACAATTGGGAAAAAACCATCCTCATGACATTTTTTAATGCAAAAGGACTTTTTTGTCATTCTGTGCACTGGAAATAATGTATTGTGCAATTATTACCTGTGTTCTGAGAAATCTATCTATAATAGAAAGAAAACAATTTCCCCTTCTATTTTAGTGCATGATTATATATTCTGTAGATATACACAATTCTGATAATGGGTTTTAACCAATATTTTATTGATTTACTGTAGTTACATACAGAGTAATAAATAGCTTTCAGTTCTTTTGGATTTCATAGTTTATTATACTTTATGTCTTCTTTACAAAAGGGACAATGAATAATGAGAATTAGTTACTTTGTGACCTGTATCTCTCTTCAGGATGTACAGGTGCAGTAGTATTGGCTCTTAGGATGATTTTTGACTGAGTTTTTCTTTTATTACAGCTCATAATGAAGTGAATGCAGTCTTTAAAATGGATTTATGATCAAAATTTTTCATGTACATCCTTTAAAATTTTAAAGACTTTAACTGTAGCATGTTTGCAAATAGTGAAGTAGTTATCAACTGTTGTTTAGGGTTTTTTATCACCTTATTTGTATGTTTAGATGGAAGTGCTGTGTGCTGAACATGGGAATGTGGTTCTTTAGTAAAATATATTTGAAGTTTGGGAGGTGCAATTCATTGTTCCTGTATCCTACAGGACACCCAGATGTAATATAACAGTTCTGTACACAGAGCAGTCTGCTGCTGAGAGCTGCAGGCCTTAGCATTAAAAGAAAAAAAACCCCACAGATCAGCCCAAATCAAACCCCGAACTCCAAAAACCCCAAACTTCCAAAAACCCAAACAAGAAGAAAACTTTTCACATCTCAATGAAGGTAAGATGTTATTTTCAAAACACTGTTTAAATTCCCCATCTGCCTAACTGGGGCTTAACCCTGTCTGGCTTACAAATAAGTCTTTTATTTTTCCTTTACATATGCTTTTGATGTATGTCATCCATCAATGTTAGCAAGAACAGTAAATGCATTGATCTATTGCTGCACTTGACAAGTTAAATAACACTTTATGTAAGAAGTATTGATTTGTAAAATCCAGTATATGTAATTAACATTAGAACTGTCAAAAGTTGAAAACAGTATTAACTTGCTGCTTATTTATAACCTAAAGAAAATTAAATAAAATATCCAGATTAATCAACTAACTCCTTTTCTTTGCCTTCAGATATGTCAAGCTCAGTTATGTTTGCTAGAACAGTGATATGTTTCTTCCCATTTTGACAAGAAAAAATTACATGTTTCATTGGTATTGCTGAAATAATTCTATAGTCTCTAGATCTGTGTATTTTCCTTGAAGTGGTGAAAGAATTCCACTTGGGTAGTTCTGAAAGGATTTGGTGTAAAAGACATGGAAATAAGTGGTGATATTTGGGAAAATGAAGGTGCCCAGTTTGTGTGAGGATTCCAAAGAGCCTTTGATCCATCCCCTTGGGAGTGTCTGCACAAATACCCTGAGAGCTCTGCAAGGGTCATTCTGTGCTTCTGTCGCTCACCAGGTGCCTGTCCCAGAGTTTTCTTAAGATGTGGGAATATTTCAGTCGAGTCCTGTGAACTTTGTGCTGTGCTTTGCTGGCATTTCTGTCCTAATCCAGTGTCACACAAGGACACAAACAGTCCTGTCTCTGCTCAGCATAATGTGGGCTCCTGTGCTCACCACCCTCCAATTCAGTGACACCACTCAGATCCTTTGAGTTGAGTTTTTTGAGGCAGTCATTACCCAGTTTCTAAACCTATTTACATTTTTCAAGTTTAAGAAAAAAAACAAGGAAAACTACAAGTTACATTTAAACAAAATAACAATAGCAGTGAGCAGTAGGCATTGCTTTTAACAAAGGCTTGAGCATGAATCATTTCCCCTCCAGCCCCCTTTATCAAAAGAGATGTGTTTATATCTTCTCTGGATATTCATAGCTGCTTTGCTATTTAGAAATAAATTCTCCTTGAGAACATAAATAGGTGCCTGACATGGCTTTCAGGTCTGGCAGTGCCTTTGCTGTTCCTTTGTTTCCTCCTGCTGCTCTTGTGTTTCTGTTCTGGTACTTCCAGACACTCCTCAGCTGTTTATCTTTTTGATTTTATTTATTGTCTGCACATTGAGAATGCCTCTTATAGCAGGCATGAACTTGAGGAAAGAACATTTATGTTTTCATCTTTTCTCTCCTGTTACGTATTCTATAAGGTTTCATCTCTCCTTCGTGCCAGTGTCAATTGGAATATTTAGAGGATATATTTACAAATTGCTGGTTAGATATCAGTGTGATCAGGCTGCCCTACAGTAGTTGGAGACTGTAGATTATGTAGCAGCAACAATAGCTTCCTTTGTGGTTAAAATAATGAAGGAAATCCTGCTATATTTGGATTCCCTTTCAGCGAGGCAGCTCTGCCTTCCACCTGCTGTGGGCCGAGGTTTAAACACTAACAACTTATTTCCTCGAGTCTCTGAGTGAGGCTCTGTAAACATCACTGTATGAAGAGAATATGAAAAGCACAGAGGTTGTGCTTTGATACCAAATTCAGAGGCTGGAGGTTTCTTTGGAGATTTTGTTTTGGTTT